>NC_043702.1:31625363-31648302 GCF_006229205.1 Suricata suricatta | reverse complement strand
GGGGGGCTGGGGGGAGAGTACAGGCACAGGGAGTTTTGCTTCCAGGTGACTCCATTGTGCGCCCATGTCTGACATTGAATTAAATCTTTTGGTTGGGCTGTGTGTTTCTTATCAGGAATCTGCATATTAATTACTTACCTGTACCTTTAGGATTAAAAGGAGTGGTGAGTGGAAACCATTTAACATGGCTCCTGGTACTTAGGATTCATACTTTCTACTTTTACTTCAGTAATAAGTAGGAATCTAATGAATTTTGTGTAATGCTATATTTGACTTTAAGACACTAATCTCTGAATTTCTTTTATAAGAAAATAGGACCCCAGTGATACTACCAGCAAAAAATTTTATACCTTAGTTAACACAGACTGAAAATTTTAGAATACTTAGGTAACATATCAAGAATTTTAAGTTAATAGAGTATAAACTGAGGACATCAACATTGAACAGGAATACCAGAATAAAGAAGTATTCACTTTGATAAGGTTAATTTGGAAGGATTTCAGAACTTTGAGCTAGATTTTGAAGGAAGTTTTGGCATATGAACAGAGATGGACCTCTTGGTTATGGAGGAGTTCATAGGCAAGAGGAAGTCTTTGGCATATAGTGCACAAATGGCTTCTAACTACATAGAGCAGAGATGATAGCCAGAGGAGCAGAGAAATCGAGAAATTCTGAAGGGCGAGCTAAAAGTGAATGATAAGCAACCAGTGAAGAGCCATCTCAGTTACATGTAGCGGGAAGAAAGGAAGTGGCATATGAGTCTCTGCTGGGAATATAGGAAATGAGGGAGCAAGACAGACCAATGTTCAGTGCTGTGATATAGTGATACAGGCCTAAGCTGTAGTAATCCTAAGTGGAAAAGAAATAAAAATTTTTTGTTTTGTGGATTTAACAGATATTAATTATCTCCTCTTTACCTGGTATTGTATTAGATCTTGGGGGATGATGATAAAACACTGTTTCCTACCCTCAAGTAGTTCATGGTGTCGGGGGAGGTCACAAACAATTAAATGTAGTATGACTGCATTTATGTGGTGGTGTTTCTTAGTAATCCAGCGTGCCATTTTTTGCAGAGAATGGAAACAACTCTCCTTTACCCAAATATGCAACTTCACCAAAACCTAACAACAGTTACATGTTCAAAAGAGAACCTCCCGAGGGCTGTGAACGGGTCAAAGTCTTTGAGGAATGCTCGTAAGTACCCCTCAAATAACTTTTCATATGAGAATTTTCAAATAAGTTGAAGAATACGGTGCTCACCCATATATCCACAGCCTAGACTTTGTATACAGTTAACATTTTGTTATATGTGCTTTGTCTGTGTGTGGTGATAGTAGTTTTTGCTGAAGTGTTTGGAAGTAAGTTGCAGACATTATACTTAACCTTAAATACAATTTAATATTGCTTCCTAAAAGTAACTATAGTACTTTTATCTAACCACAATACCATTATCACATCAAACAAAATTAACAGTAATGCTTAATATCAACTGATATCCATTTGTTCTTCACATTTCCTCTCTTGTCCCCAATGTGTCATCTGTGGCTATTATTTTGGAACCTGTGTACAGTCAACATCACACACAGAATTTAGCAGAATATTTATTCAAAGCAGATCATGGCTTTCACCCAGTATGTCTTCCTTCTTTCAAGGATTGAATTCCTTTCAGTTTTTATATACTTTTGGTCTCTAGTTCTTTAAACAATATTAGAAATATTTTGTCTGCTAGCATAGGAAACAGAATTTGGTTACTATTACAGTAACAGAATCATGTTCCTGTGATACTGTGATGAAACTAACGTAAGAAGCAGGATTTAAGCAGTGTCAGGTACTGTTGGTATGTGATCTCCTATATTCATATTTCTGTTGGCTAGTACTCTTTAGTCAAGTACTACAATTTTAGACTCGATATTTGCTCAAAAGGTATTAGAGCCTTCATATTTTCACAGCTCCTTGCTTTGTAAGTGATGGCTACAGGATGATAGGTGTGTGTGAGACAGCAAATTAGGTGATGAACATTATTTGGGGATGTGATGGTAGTACTTAGCCCTCACCTTCCAGCTCACTATAGCCGCATGCCTAAGAGTCAGCCTTCTGGCTTTTTCTCACTTATGAAACCTGGAACACCATGTGAAGATTGTCCAACCTTGTCTGACTCCATGTAATTTATCTTTTTCCTCCATTATGAACATCTTGGAATCATTTTGAAACATGGCATCCTTTTGTTCCTCTGTATGCTACTCCTGTCAGTGCTTCCTTTAATCTAAATTCTGAATAATTTTGCCAAACAAAGAGCATTGTTTTTGAATCCCTTTAGTTTCTATACTAGGAACTCCCAGCTCTCCATCTACTATCTGCTTTTGTGACAGTAATTGAAAACTCTGTTGGAGCAACTGCTGTGTCACTTTGTCAGTCTAAAAGCTTGACTGGAGCAAGCTGAGAATTTAAGTAGAATTTCTCCAGATTTATTTCATGGATTCCCTGAATCATAATCATCTGGGGTAGTAGTTGAAACTGCAGATTCCCAGGCCTAATGCATAAATATGGAAATAGGACCTAGACTATACATCTCTGATAAATACCTCATATTTTTTATGCCCATTTTGCAGATGCTGGCTTGGACTTTATCATGAGAGTTCTTAAGGGATGCCTGAGTGGCTTAGTTAAATGTCTGACTATTGATTTCAATTCAGGTCACAATCTCATGGTTCATCAATTTGAGCCCCACATCTGACAGTGCAGAAACCACTTGGGATTCTGTCTCCCTCTTTTGATGCCCTTCCTTGCTCGCTCTCACTTGCTCTCTCTCAAAAATAAATAAAAAAGAAATGGAATCATTCTAGGGCCACCTGGGTGGCTCAGTTGATTAAGCCTCTGACACTTGGTTTCGGCTCAGATCATGATCTCATAGTTCATGAGTTCAAGCTCCCCATCAGGCTCCAAACTAATAGTGTGGAGCCTGCTTGGGATTCTCTCTCTCTCTTCCTCTCTCTCTGTCCTACCCCTACTTGCACATGCACTCTCTCTCAAGATAAATAAACTTGATAGAATGATCCCATTTCTTTCTTTCTTTTTTTTTTTTTTTTAAGTTTTTAAGTAAAAATCAAATGGTCCACATGGACCTTTTTGGAGTTGAGCTCTTTGATTTACTCATTGGTAGTTAAGATTTGCCCAAATTCAGAGAAATTGTTGGTTGCCTCAAAAGTAGTTTGAATTTCTTTTATAAATGACTTTGTGTGAATATTGATTATGTAGTTTGGTGTCCTGTGGTATCTGCCTTAATCTCTTGTATTTGGAAATTTTCTCAGGACTTAGTGTCTGAGCTGCAGTATCAGTGTCTAAAGGGAGCCAAGAGAGTGTGTGTATGTGGAAGGGTAGATAGAGCAAAGAAATAGAAGGTAAACCCTGATGTGTTACATGTCTTATGGCCCATGCATCTGTTATTAGAGGATAAACTTGCTTTTTTTTAAACTGTACATAGTTGGCTACAAATTATACTGATAGAAAGGATGTGTAACACATAAAAACTTACTCATTTTTAAGCATTTTCATTACATATAAAAAAATTAATAGCATTAACCCGAGTGGATTTCTTAGAGGTAATTTAACTTTCTGTGAATAAAACAAATTATTTGAAGTCTAAAAAAATTAGTCTCTTTTGCACTACCTCTGTCAAAATGAGAGCAAAACCCACTGGGCACACTAGCAACAAACAAACATACATTTTTGGTCCAAATTAAAAAGTTTTGAGCTTATTTAATCATTCTTTCAGGAATATTTATACCTTTAACTCTTACTTTTGGTTGAAGGAAGTAACTCTGACTGGAACTGGGGTTGGAGTGGAGTGAGGGTTGATCTCTGGTTTCTAGAAATGTATGTTCATTTACCTGAATGCAAATAGGTGGTTGACTTTAGACTCAGAATTTATACTAGATTTTGTACTTCTTTCAATCTCTACATTCTTTGTGATACAGCACATACCATAGTCATGTCATCTGCACCTCGTCCTTTTTTAAAGGAAGTCAAATATGCTGTTTCTTCCTCCAAACTAAGAATTCTTTGGCCTTAGTTACTTTAGATTGCTAGGTATTTTGGCCTTTTTGCAATAGAGGGGTATTTAAAAATATATAACATTATCCTCTCTTTCTCACCCTTCTTCCAATTATAAGTAACTTGGATCCACCATTTTCCTTGCTAATAATTAATTCCTACATTTAAAAAAAATTACAGGAAGAATTCCTTGCATCGGTATAAGAATACCTATAATTATTATCCAGCCTATCCATCAATTTTTGAGAAAGTCCGCTTGTAAACAGTTTTATCTATTTTGAGACCCAGTTTTGTTTGGAATAATTCTTAAGGAAAAATAAAAATTTTAAATTAGTTCTGAGATTTGTATTTATAGTTATTAAGTTGAAGCTTTGAAGTAGTATTAGTACTTGGTACTCAGTATTGGTACTTGGTACTAAGTAGTATTAGCATAGGTATTGGTCACATGTCTCAGGGGTGGATAATCTGTTTCTTGAGTAAGCACCTAGAAGAATGTTAGCGGTCAGGAGCGATTCCTCTTGCTAGGTTGGGGTGGCAGCTAGATCCGGACAAAGGAAGGTGTTGTGGTTTTGTTTGGTGAGGGAGATTGGTGCTTTTTATTGTTACTATTTTGTTTCTTGATCTTGGTACTAGATAGATAATTTATTACTGTTTACATTATTTTGTGTGAGATGTTTTAATGAAGGCAGTAAGAAAATTAAGTCATTTTTATAAGATAACATAAAAAAATTAATAAAAACCTAGGCCTCATTTGGAGGAGGGTGTAAAAATTGGCCCTTTTCCAGTAAGATAAGAATGAAAAAAATTTTTTTCATGTTTATATATTCTTGATAGAGCGCCAGTGGGAGAGGGGCAGAGAGAGATGGGGACAGAGGATCCAAAGCAGGCTCCACACTGACAGCAGCCAGACCTGGTGTGGGGCTTGAACCCATGAACTGCAAGGTCATTACCTGAGCTGAAGTCAGACACTCAACTGACTGAGTCACCCAAGAGCCCCTAATGCTATTTCTAATAATTCCACCTTCAAAAGAAAATTCAAGCATAATCAAATTATAGAAATCTAACCTCAACTTCCTATCTTCTTTAAGGAATTGAAAACCATACTCTCACAATAAACTATTAAAAATAAATAAATAAATAAAAATTAAAAAAAAAAGAAAACCATACTCTCATATAGTAAAAATAGAGGAGTGTGTGCTCTTGTTGGATCACTGATCTACCCAGACACACTTGTGGTCCTAAAACTACTTGACATTTCCCCTGTATATAAGAAAGAAGAGTGCACAAATAAAATATCAGCTAAATGATTTCTTTGTTCTTAAATTATGGTATTTATCAAAGCTGTCCTTGGGTAGTATTCATTGTTAATCAAATTTGCCCACCAAAAGCATTGTCTGCTTGAACGTTTTTCTTTTTCTTTTCCTTTTCCTTTGTCTTTCTGCACTCATTCCCCAGGACCATTGTTGGTTAATTTTTTAAGACCCAGCTCAGATGTTACTTCCCTTATCAGCCTTCTTTCCACCAAATTCTCCTTCTTCCTCTGACACAGGTATCCACTTCTTTGTGTTACCTTTAAACCCTTTACAACCCATTTTTATCACATTTGTCAGACCTCTTACAGAACTTCTTGAGATTTTTTTGTACTAGGGACACCTTTGGCAGAGATTAGGGATGCTTGAAGTAATTTGTAACTTCTCTGAATAATGTTTTAATTTTTTATTTATTTATTTTTTTAGTTTGTTTATTTTGCGAGAGAGCACGCATGCGTGCAATCAGAGGAGGGGCAGAGAGAAAGGGAGAAAGAGAATCCACACTGTCAATGCAGAGCCTGATGCGGGGCTTGAGCTCCCAAACAGTGAGATCATGACCTGAACCGAAACCAAGACTCAGACGCCCGACTGAGCCACCCCAGCGTCCCTGATCATGTTTTTAAATGCACAAAGCGTACAAGATTACTAACGAGATTCATTATGTTGACATACATTCCTAGTTCCAGCAACTCCCTTCCCCCAAGAACTATATATTTAGTCTGTCTTCTTGTAGACGGTTTCTTTTTTGGATCCCCAGAATCTGGTGCAGACTTGGCATACTTGAATTTTAAAATTCATTAGGAAAGATGAGAATCATACTTTTATCTATGATCCTATTACCTTTTTTCACCTGAATCTTGATTTATTTAGGTCCTCCCACCTTAATTTCTTTTTAATTTTGTGGCATTTCCATATTACTGTAACAATGTAAGTTTTTAATATCTTTACTATGGGTGAGTCTTCAGGAGCGCCTAAGGATAGGAAGGGACATGATTTTATTTTGATTTTATATTTCCATTATGTGTATCAGAAAGCCATCATGGTTAACTAAAAAAAATGTTCCAAAGATATTTTTAAGCACACTTGAAGAGAAAAAACTCATGCCTGCTGAAGTTGAGTCATACAGGGGTATTAGCAAAAGATGGACATTATATGTCCTTAATTTACTTGCCTTCCTCCTTTCAAAATACTACAGGTTTTGGAAAAATTGTTAGTATTGGAACATATTTTTATCTTTAAACATCTAGAATTTATTTTGCTTTGAAAAAAATTTTTTAATGTCTTTATTTTATTTTGAGAGACAGAGGCAGAGAGGGAGTGGGGAGGGGCAGAGAGAGACACACACAGAACCTGAAGCAGGCTCCAGGCTCTGAACTGTCAGCACAGAGCCCGATGTAGGGCTCAAACCCACGGACCGTGAGATTATGACCTGAGCCAAAGTTGGACGCTTAATCGACTGAGCCACCCAGATGCCCCTAGGAAATTCTTTATTCAGAATAAATGGCTATCTTAGATCTTCATTGAGGTACAGTGGTCATCAGCCTGAGTCACCTGAATGGTGCAGGGGGCTCTCCAGAGAACTGAAAGCAGCAGAGATGAATGATGTACTTATTGCATTCTAAGATATATATTTAGAATTAGGGGTCTAGTTCTACTTGGGCCCATAACATTCAAAGCTTTTGACATAACTTGAGTTTTGTATTCCTTTCATTATCTATAAGTTCTCTCTTTAGGGAAAAAAAAAAAAAAAGACTTCCAGTATTCTGTGACATAAAACTGCTGGGTTGTCTGTTCTATGCCTAGGCCAAAACAGCTTCATGAAATCCCAGCCTTTTACTGTCCTGACAAAAACAAGGTGAATTTCATCCCTAAAAGCGGCTCTGCCTTCTGCCTGGTCAGCATCCTCAAGCCACTCCTTCCCACACCAGAGCTTACCCTCAAGGGCGCTGGGCACAGTCTGACAGTTACCACTGGCATGACAACCACTCTGCTGCAGCCTATTGCTGTGGCCTCCCTGTCTACAAACACAGAGCAAGACCGGGTCTCTCGAGGAACGAGTACAGTCATGCCATCGGCCTCTCTCCACCCACCACCAGAACCAATTGAGGAAGCTGAAGGATAGGGGACAGGCTGTGTGGCCATTTTTCTGGGCAACTGAGAACCTCCTCGGATCAATTCATTGGGACGGCATCGCGCACTCCCAGTCAGCTGTGATGTGCTCCCACTTCTTGGTGACACGTCACAGTGTGACTTCTGGAAGAAAGCAGCGCCCTCTGATGGCTTTGCTCACTCATGAAGGCCTGCCCTCATTGCTTAGCCTGCTTTTTCTGAAAGCACTGACTGAAACAAATAAGGTATCATTCTTTACTTTTGGAGGGCTGATATCACATTGTTTTTTTGTTTTCAAATTAAACTTCTTTAAAAACAAAAACAAAAAACCGATCCCTGCAAACATAATTCCTGAAGGGAGACGTGAATGATGCTGCAAGAACCATCTTTTATATGAAAATGACTATTTTATAATACCAATGTTACATTTTCTGAAACGTAGCAGACAGGATGTTCAAAGATTCTTTGGTGGCCTCTTGTTTCTTGTTTCCCTTTCTAGATGTGTGCTTTTCTCGGCTGTTTTCAGCTTTGGGACCAAAGGGATTGTTGACATTTTCCCAGCAAGCTTAGTCTCATGACTATGTTCTTCTCCCAGACAAAAATTGATAGGTAAATGCATTGAACAAATATATAACAAGAGATAAAAAGCAATATTAAATAATAGTACATTATGTGATTTATGTTTTTTGATGTCAGAAGTTTGTGCTTTGGGTGAAATACTTGTAAAACTGCTGTTTTCTTCACTACTCCTGTACACACATTTCACCATGTGGTCAGAAAAATTATAGTCTGGAGACAAGTGCTTTAATACGTTCTCACCCATTGTTGGAACTTGGTTTAAACGTCAGTGAGCCAAAAGGAAACTACCCAGTGTTGATTGCTAGATAGGAGTAAGGAGCCCCTTTGGTTTTCTGCAAAATATTTTATCACATGCTTTCCCTATATCCCACTGTATCATAGTTCCAAGAGGTCCTAAAATGACTGTGCATGGATTTCCTCCTTTGCTTTTGTGATGTTGTTGTCTCGTGGGTTTGGTCAGGGTTAGTAGTTTGCCGGGAGTGTAATCCATTGAATAGAAATCCGTAGTCACAGAATCTTGCGACTGACATTTTCTTTATGGTGTTTGGCACTGAGACAATGTTGCTTACAGATTTTGATAGTTTTTTCTCCAGCATTCCACACAGTGTGGAGGACAGGCAAAGAGAGCTTTGGAATATTTAAATGGGATTCTTTGAAAAATCCATACAATTTTGGGTTTAGGCTCCTCTTAATACAATCACTGCCAATATCACATGACAACACTGTTTCATGTTTGTGTATGTGGTAGTGAAATTAAGGAGCAGCTATTTTTAAGAATGAGTTTCAGCAAACACTGTTGATAAAAAGCATCCTTCTAAGACCTTCATGTACTACCTATGATGCAATAATTTAATATTCCTATACATATTATAGGGAGAAAAAAATTTAAATGCTTGTAAAAGGAATACAGTTTAGAGGGTTAATATGTCAGTTTGTTCAGACATATACCATGAAAGAAAACTTAGTGGTAGCAATAAATCTTCTGAAAGGACTTCTTATATTCATGCACCTTTAAAACATCTAAGTAATTAAAATTATGCCCTGTGAAATTTAAAATGGAGATGTATTCAGACAGATTAGAAAAATTCAGACATTTGAATAAATCTGTCAGTTAACACTGATAAATTTTGGGACCTTCTCCATCCAAAACTAGTTTACTGGTAATTAGTACTTTGTGGCTTCTAAATCAGTAAAAGTCAGTTATTCAGGGTCTGTATTTTCTGGTTGGTTGGTTTTTTGAGAACCCTCATTCTTTGCCTTATATGTGATGTCTTTGACTTTACCGTTTCACCACTGAGAACTGCTCTCTCAGAAGTACAGAAGAAAAGGTGAAACTTATCGGGTGAGTTGGTATGAATGGTAAGAGGAGGAAGTTAAAAACAAGTCTAAAATAATCCTCAGTTTTTGGATTACTTGAATTCCGTTAAATCTGTGTTTTTCTCCTTACTTTACACTTTCTTCTGTTCATTCCTATAAACCACAAGGGCAAAATGCCACCTTATAAACAATTTTTCCTTTTACTCTGTTGTGCATGCTTGTATAATTCACATCTTTCTGTAGAGTTTTATATATCTTTTATCTAAAGTAATTTAAAACCAGAGTGGGGGAACAAGCTTAAGCGTTATTATTTACAAAGTCTTACAACTTTTAATGTTTGGTTGTAAGGAGAATGTGAATTTGCAGGTAAATGAATTGTACGGTAACCAAACATACCCCTTGGGTTTGGGAGAAATAGAGCCTGAAATTTGAAAGAATAAAAAAGGTACAAGGTACAAACAATTCTAGCTGCCAGTGCCAAAGGGCTAATTTTTGAGCATATGAGCTTTACTGCAGTCTTGAGAAAATATTAACCGTAGGTCCCATTCAGCTCTTTGGCTTATTAACCCTTATTAGTTCACAGATGGCTGATTTTTAAAAAAATAGACCTACTCTCAATAGAATATTTTCTAAAATTACATTCCATGATTATCTTGTTTTTCTGTAGAAAACCATACAGAAGATAAAATAGAATAGCTTCAGTGGGAATATAATTTAATTTTTTTAAGTTTTAAATAAATTTACTTCCATTGCAGTAAAAGAAATAGCATATATATTTTGGTAAAAGTATTCTCTGGTTATTTGCTTTGTCTTAAGTTATTTTTTACTCTTGATTTTTTTTCCTTGTGATGATAAAAATTTATTGTGTCTGATCATGACTAAGCCTTACTACTTATTGTAGCTTTTGTTAGCAATTATATTTTTGAAATATCTGTTTTGTCTCTTTGGTTAACATGATGAGCATGAAAGCCAAATTATTTTTGAACTAGAGTCTTCATTTTGTTTAAAATATTTCTTACACTCATGACAAGCCAAATCAGCCTTTTGGAAGGTGCTGTTGCTAACAGTGGGATAACTGGCAACAAAAATGCCCCCCCCCCATGTTCTTTCTTTTAAATGGTTGGCTTTTACAAGAAAAGAGACATTTTTTAAAATGGCAGAATTTATAGCCTATTGTATGTCCAAAATTAGGACTGGGTTGTCAAGATTTCCTTTTGTTAGAGGAAATAAAAGAAATATTGACATTACTGAATTTTAGTTCACTGTTCTGAATGTAAGATTCATTCCTTAATGCTTGGAATTTTGATGTCTCAAAATCAAACCAGTGGAAGTGCTGAATTTGCATTTAAAAAGATAAGAATACTTCGCACTTTAAAGTTTAAGTTTTACTCTGCCTAAATTAACGGTAAGCAGAGGAGCCCTGAACGCTACTTTGTTTATACAATCCTGTTAAAGAATTAATTTATGTTTTTTAAGTCTGTATCTTTCATCTGTTTAAACTATGTAAATCTTTTTAAAATGTAATTAAAAAATTTTTTTTCTATCAAAAATCTCCCAAGAAACAGCATTTCCAATGGTGATAAATATTGTTATTATGTACTTATGTAGTCCCTGTATCTGAACACTTAATTGCTGCCTCACAAGAAAATAGAACATTTATGTTAAAAATAAAGTCTGTTCTTCTTGAGAGTTTTTTTCTCTGTACTTTTATGAATGTTGCCTCAATTCAGATTTTCAGACACGTGTAGGCTGAAGTAACTTACAAATAGAATATTCTTTTTCACAAATGTATAGGAAAATGAGTGTGTTACGTAGCAGGACATATAGTATTATCAGTTGTTACTACTTCCTTACAATTTCTATACTTTCTCTAGAACTTAAAGTACCTGATCTCTGTGGTAAGTGATAAGGACACTGAAAGATAATACGTGTGTATAAGTAATTCTGTGCTTCATAGTTTTTAGAGATTTAGCTGGGACAGACACCCAATTTTATCCAGAATTACACATACAGGACTTTTTTTGTTTTGTTTTGGTATTTTATTCCTTCAAAATCAGCTGTGTTCTTCCTTTCATATAGTGGCTTATACATGCAAGATAATTGTTTAGGCTCAGGGATGTAATCTGTGTGCACAGAACAGAACTAGTCAGATGTGCCCCGGGGAAGGCTGCACACAGTGTGTAACATCTAGAAAACAGGACACCATTTCAGTGAAGTTAAAAAGTCATCACAGCAGTTGGTCATGAAAAGTCTTCTAATTACATTGTAAAAATTTTTTTTAATTATTTCGGGGGTGGGGGAGTTTACCAGAATTTGGGAGTAACTAATGAATATACATTTACACTATAAATTTAATATAGCATCAAATGCAAAGAGAACCTCAAATTGGTTCCAGATTTTTCTCCCGTTCTTTTCTCTTACAAAGAGGTTAAGAGGAAAAAATTTAGATCCCAAGTTGGGTATACCCACTTCTCCTGTTTATTTGATTCTTTTTCTTTGATTCATTAAATATACCACACACACACACACACACACACACACACACACACACACACACCTTTTTAGGTCTATAATGACCTTTTCTCCTTTAATTGTTTTTAAGTGTTTCTGGAATACAGTATCTTCTTTATTAAAAAAATTTAGATGTTTATTTTAATTTAAGAGAGAGAGCACAGGTGGAGGAGGAACAGAGAGAGAGAGAGAGAGAGAGAGAGAGAAGACACAGAATCTGAAGCAAGCTCCAGGCTCTGAGCTGTCACCCCAGAGCCTGAAGCAGGGATCAAACCTATGAACTATGAGATTGTGATCTGAGTCAAAGTCAGACGCTCAACTGACTGAGCCACTCAGGTGCCCCTGCAGTATCCTCTTTAAAGCAGTGGCCTGCCAATATATATCAATATCAGGCTCTTTTCTTGGCTAAGATAAGGTGTGCTTTTACAATACCTTTATTTTAAACTTCTACTGGAACATGGGATTGTAATACAAATAGCCTTTGTATCTCACTGGTTTAGTGTTTTTCAAACTAGGTCTTGAAATGAATTTGCCGGGTCTAGCCAGCATTTAAAAAAATGAATCAGAATAGAAAAAAATAAGTGTTCATACACAAGGAGAGTATTATTTGTGTGAAAACTTTTGCTAGACATAGAAATACATAGCATCAGGTTGTAGAGTGAGTTGGAAGCAAAGTGGTTTGAGAAATATTCTGACTCCAGAGATCGTTTTTGTGCATATGTCTTTGGGCTGCTCTGCTGTCCTAACAGAGAGGAGACTGGAGTCTGTAAGACATTGCTTCTACTTCCCTTTTAATAAGTATATCCAAATTACTAGTTTGGTAAAAAAATAAAATACTAGTTGTCTCTGCAGTTTGCATCTTCCTTAAACTGAGAATTCACCTCATTTGATTTCTGTTTGCCGGTATGGATTGGTCTTCCTAAATCATTAGGTTTTATAGAAGACTATCATGGAGGCTCTCCTGTTAAAAAGCAGGAATATAACCATTCATCTCAATTCCATGCCTTAACACAGTTATTTCTGAGATCATTGGGATAATTCAGAGGAGATGCAGAAAAAGACCTGGCTTTAGGGCCACAGTTTGGGTACCAGTTCTGGCTCAGCAGCTTCATGGTCATGGGATCTTGAGCAAAGAAGTGAGCTCTTTGAGCCTCAGTTTTATTATTTATGAAATGAAGGAACTGCTGATCGTGCTGTCCTTAACTGACTACTAGAATTTGAAAAAAACTTATAAAATTGGGAACACTTATCATCTCCATTATGTTTTATTCTGTAACTTTATTCATTCCTTAGGAAAGCCAAAAGTTTTCAGTCATAGAAAAATGGTCCCAAATAATTCATTTTAGCTTGTAGAGTGATTATACAGTTAACCCCTGAAAAAGTTTTTTCCCCCCATAAATGTATTGGAAAAATTTTAAAGGTTCTTGACAATTTGTAAAAACTCACAGATGAACTGCATAGCTTAGAATTACCCCCCTCCCAAATGAGAAGAAAGGTAGCTCATGAATGCATAAAATGTATGTAGATAGTGGTCTATTTTATTATTTACTACCACAAAAGATACACAAATCCATCATAAGTGAAAATTTATCAAGACTTTAGTGCACACACAACTATATATGGTGCCATCTGCACTGAGGAGGAATGTAGACAAATATGAAGATGCAGTATCAAGTCATAACTGCATAAAGTCCTAGTACATGCTGTGTTACTGTAATTTCATTTACACCTGTTGCTGTTAGAGTACCCACACACACCATGTGACTCTCCAGTAAATTTCATATGGCAGTTAAAAGTGATCTTGCAGTTTTCTTGTATTTTTCATCATGTTTAGTGCAGTACCATAAACCTTGAATAATGCCATGGACTCATACAAAGTGCCACTAGAGATGCTGGAAGTTCCCCCTAAGAAGCAGAAAAGAGTGGAATTGCTTGATAATGTACCATAGACTGAGGTCTGAAGCTGCAGTGGCAACATTTTCAAAATAAATTCAATAGAAGGACCATTATAAAAAAAAATGTGAAGCCATTGTGGTTACATCAGCAAGCATGAAAACCTTGCAAAACACCTTCTTTTAAAATCTCATATTAAAAATGCAGCTTTTATGAGGATGCAGGATTACTGTAAGAAAGGCGTATCTGTAATCTAATACAAGAAAACCCCAAATCATTTTTATGAAGTTAAATGCAGGCTCTAAAGCGGGAGTTAATGCCAGTAAAGGATGCCACAAGTTTAGAAAGTGGTTTGGCTAGAGACACCTGAGTGGCTCAGTAAGTTGAGCATTTGACTTTGGCTCAGGTCATGATCTCACATCACGGTTCGTGAGTTTGAACCACACATTGGGTTCACTGCTATCAGCGTGGAGCCTGCTTCAGATCGTCTGTCCCCTTCTCTCTCTGCCCCTCCCCTGCTCATTCTCTCTCTTCCAAAAATAAACATTTAGAAAGTGCTTCAGCTTAAAAAATGTAAAGATAACAGAATGACTTTCCTTACGAAAGCCAAAAGTTTTCTTTTGGCCAAGAGGCAGCAGATGAGTTCCCAGACATCTTTAAGAAAATAATCAAGGAGAAAGCATATCTGCCTGAACAGGTTTTTAATGCAGATGAAAGCGCCCTATTCTGGGGGGAAGGGGGGTAATGCCACAAATGATATTTAATAGTAAGGAAGTGAACACCAGGATTTAAAGCAGGAAGGGATAAGCTAACCCCACTGTTTTGTGCAAATGTAGTTGGGTTTATGATCAGTACTGCCCTTATCTATAAAGCTGCTAATCCCCAAGCCTTGAAGGGAAAAGAAAAATACCAAGAGTCTTTTGGTTGTACAAGAAGGTCTGGACAATGAGAACCCTTTTTCTGGATTGGTTCCCTTGAGGCTTTGTCCCTGAAGTCAGGAAGTAACTTGCCTGTGAGAGACTGCCTTTTAAAATTCTTCTGATACTGGACCGTGCCCCTAGAACGTATGAGTTCAACACCAAAGACATCAAAATGGTTTACTTGCCCCTAAACACAATGTCTCTAATCTGGCCTTATAGAGCAGGGGTCATAAGGACTTTTAAGGCTTGTTACACACTGTACTTAATGGAAGAAGGTGTCAACACTGTCGAAGAGAAACCTGATAGAACATCATGAAAGTCTTGAAGGATTACACCACTGGAGATGGCTGGCATCACTGTTACAGAAAAAGCCATGAACGCCACGAATCCTAATAGAAAAAATGGCTACTGGAGAATATTGGGTCCAGATATTGTGCATGACTTCACAGGACTTATGACAGTCAATCAAGGAAATAATGAGAAATTTTGGATGTTGCAAAAAAGAGGGGTGTGTGTGTGTGTGTGTGTGTGAGAGAGAGAGAGAGAGAAAGAGAGAGGGAGGGAGGGAGGGAGGGAGGGAGAACAGTTTGAATATTTGGATCTTGGAGAAATTCAAAAGCTAATGGACCACACCAGAGAAATTAAAATATTTGATGGAGGTGAGTGCTACCACACCAGTGCCCGATGAGGAGGAAGAAGATGTAGAAGCAGCAGCCCCGGAAGACATTGACATTAGACAATCTGGCAGAAGCATTCTGGTTATTCATGACTACTATCGACTTATTTCAGAACATGGACCCTTCTGTGATACAGGCACTGAAACGAAAGCAAATGGTGGAAGGAGGATTGATACCATATAGAAATATTTTTAGAGAAATGAAAAGGTAAGTCAGAAACTACAGTGTATTTCTGAAAAGTTAACAGTGCATGTGCCTAACCTTCCTTCTTACCTGTTCCACCTCCTCTGCCTCTGCCGTCCCAAAGACCATGAGATCGACCCTCCTCCTCGTCCTCAGCCAGTGCACTACTCAGTGTGAAGATGAGGATGAAGACCTTTATGATGCTTCCACTTAATAGTAACTAATCATTATTCCATTACTGTTGACTATGTTGTGTCTTCATAAAAATCTAATGATTGTATGTCAAGAACTGCACGAGATGTTTTTGTCATCATTGTATTGCCTAAGTATTCATTGTGAAGAACATTGTGTGCAAGACAAAGTGGGTAACCTATCCTTACATAGGCGTTAAGGTAAGTGATATTTAATACAAGATTAATGTGTTTTGATTTATATCATTGCTTTCAACAAATTCCATTACAATATGCCTCTCATAACTGAAGCAACAGTATCAGCCTATCATCACAGGTTTAGTGGTGTTTAAAATTGTACTCTTTTCCAATACTGTATTATGAATGACCCTACTATTTAATGCCATAAAAATATAACAGTCCATTCATTATAGACTAGGCTACTGTAAAGCAATCATATTGATGCTGCTTCACTATCAATGTGTGAACTGTTATACCTATGAATAAATATGAATTTTTTTTTTACAATATCTTCACTTTTGATGTCTAGTGTTAGTAATACGTAGCATCTATGGTGTTTTTTGTAAGATGTAGATGCTGCTGATTTAGGTACTAACAAATTATTAAACTTGTTGACATATGGTGTCAATAAGTTACAGTACAGTACTGCAAATGTATCACCTCTTATGATTTTTTAATATTTTCTTTAGCTTGCTTTATTAAAATACAGTAGATAATAAAACCTATATAACATGCTATTGGCAAGCCTTCTGGTCAATAGTAGGCTATTAGTATTTTAGTTCTAGGGGAGTCAAAAGTTACACATGGACTTTTAACTCTACATAGGGGTGGAGGTAGCTGACCAGGGATAACTGTATAGTCGAAGATATTGAACTGAAATCAATAAATAGGTAACACTATTGATAGCTTACCAAGTACCAGGCACTTTATATGTTAACTTTTTACCCTAATCTTAATAATCCAATAAAGCCAAACACTCCTATTTTTACCATCTTGTAGATGACCAAATTGCAATTAGATGAACTCTTCCATGGTCATCTGGGAAATGTCAAAGTCTGGCCTTCAACCAAGCCTGACTGCAGAGTTCAAACACAAAGCCTCACTGCTACAGCCAGAATAGTAACACAGGTGTTCAGTATCGTTGCAGGTTATGTGCTATCGGGTGATTGCCTCATTTTCCTTTGTCATCGTCTTTGTTGCTTTAGCTACTGGTAGCTTGGTTCAGAGGGTGAAGAAAAAGGACACAACTTAGACACCAATTCCTTACCAAAGAAGTTACTGACATGAATTCTCAAGCTCTGTTAGTTTTAATGTTGCACAGGTGCAGAAACTTCATGAAGTATTTTAATTTGGAAGCACAACTTTTAGAGAGGCAGAAGCTGATTTCGATCACATTGGTAGAGGTTTTTTTAACCTGACATTTTAAGGAAAAGACAAAATTAATTTTTAAAAAATCGTAAGTGTATTCTTTAATCCCATGCCCTATTTCCCCCATCCCCCACCCAACTCCCTTCTGATAGCCATCAGTTTATAGTTAAGACTGTTTCTTGGTTTGTCCCTCTTTTTTCCCTTTTTTTCTTAAAGTCCACATGTGAGAGAGAGCATATGGTATTTGTCTTTCTCTGGATGACTTACTTTACATTATACTCTCTGGCTCTATCCATGTTGTTGCAAATGGCAAAATTTTATTCTTTATTATGGCTGAGTAATATTCCATAATAAACATAAATATATATATACACAGATATACATATACCATATCTTTATCCGTTCATCTATCAATGGACACTTCGACTGCTTCCATAGTTCAACTATTGTAAATAATACTGTAGTAAACGGGTGTATATATCCCTTTGAATTAGTGTTTTTGTTATTTTGGGGCTAAATACACAGTGATTACTGGGTCATAAGGTAGTTCTATTTTAAATTTTTTGAGGAACCTCTATACTGTTTTTCAGTGGCTGCACGGTTTGCATTCCCAAACTGTGCACAAGGTTTCTTTTTCTCTACATCCTTGCCACAACTTGTTTCTTGTGCTTTTGCTTTTAGCCATCCTGACAAGTGTGAGGTGATACCTTATTGTCGCTTTGATTTATATTTCCCTGATGATGATGTTGAACATCTTGTTATGTGTCTCTTGTCCATCTGGATGTCTTCTTTGGAGAAATGTCTGTTCATGTCTTCTGCCCATTTTTTAATTGGATTATTTGTTTTTTGAGTGTTGATTTGTAGATGTTCTTCATATGTTTTGGATACTATATCTTTAGTGTATATGACACTTGCAAATATCTATTCCCATTTAGTAGGCTGCCTTTTAATTTTGACTATCCTTTGCTCTGTATAAACTTTGCATTTTGATGTAGTCCCAATAGTTTATTTTTGCTTTTATTTCCCTTGCCCTCTGCCTAGAAAAATGTTGCTATGGACAAGGTCATTGAGATTACCGCCTGTGTTCTCTTCAAAGATTTTTATGGCCTTGAGTCTTAAATTTAGGTCTTTAATCCATTTTGAGTTTATTTTTGTGTATGGTATAAGTGGTCCCATTTCTTTCTTTTGCATGTTACTGTCCAGTTTTCCCAACACCAATTCATTAAAGAGACTTTTCCACGTTGGATATTTCATTCCTTCTTTGTTGAAGATTGATCATATAACTGTGTTTATTTCTGAGTTTTCTGCTCTATTTCACTGGTGTACTTTTATGTCAGTACCATACTGTTTTAATTACTACCACCTTGTAATGTAACTTGAAATTTGGAATGACGTCTCCAGGTTTTTCTTTTTCAGGATTGCTTGAGCTATTTGGAGTCTTTGGTGATTGCATACAAATTTTAGGATTGTTCATTCTGTGAAAACTACTGTTGGTATTTTGATAGGAATTGCATTAAATCTGTAGATTGCTTTGCGTAGTTTAGACAGCTTAGCAGTATTTTTTCATCAGTGTTATAGTTTTCAGAGTCTTATACCTCTTTGGTTAAGTTTATTCCTAGGTTATCTTACTGTTTTTGATATAGTTATAAATGGGATTGTTTTCTTAATTTCACTTTCTGCTCCTTCATTAGTGTATAGAAATGCAACAGATATCTGTACATTGATTTTTGTATCCTTTGATTTTGCTGAATTCATTGATCAGTTCTCGTAATTTTTTGGTGGTTATTAGGATTTTATATATATATATATATATATAGTATCATGTTATCTGCAAATGGTGAAAGATTGAACTCTTCTGTACCAATTTGGATGCCTTTTATTTTTATATGCTGTCTAGTTGCTGTGGCTGTGGCTTCCAGTACTGTTGCATAAAAGTGGTGAGAGTGGACATCTTAGTCTTGTTCCAGACCTTAGGGTAAAAGCCATCAGGTTTTCACCATTGAAGATGATGTTGGCTGTGGCTTTATTCATGTATGGCCTTTATTATGTTGTGGTATGTTCCCTCTACACCTATTTGGTTGAGGGCTTTTATCATTAATGGATGTTGTACTCTGTCAAATGTTTTCTTCTGCATCTATTGAAATGACCATACGGTTTTTATCCTTTCTCTTGTTGATGTAACGTATCATGTTGTTTTTGCAAATATTGAACCACCTTTGCATCCCAGGAATAAATCCCACTTGATCGTGTGGGATTGTTTTTAATGTATTGTTGGATTTGGTTTGTTATTATTGTGTTGAGGATCTTTCCATCTATATCGATGAGAGATACTGGCCTGTAGTTATTTTTTTTTGTGTGGTGTCTTTATCTTGTTTTGGTATTAGGGTGATACTGTCCTCATAGTGAACTTGGAAGTTTTCCTTCCTGTTGTATTTTTTTGGAATAGTTTGAGAAAAACAAGTATTATCTCTAATTTTTTTAAAGTTTATTTTGAAAGAAAGTGTGTGCAAGTGAGGGAGGGGCAGAGGGAGAGAGAATGAATCCCAAGTAGGCTCTTCACTGTCAGGGCAGAGCCCAATGCAGGGCTTGAACTAAAAAACTTTGAGATCACGAACTGAACTGAAGTCAGCCACTTAACCAGTTGAGCCACCCAGGCGTCCTTATTATCTCTTCTTTAAATGTTTGGTAGAATTTGCCAGTGAAGGCATCTGGTCCTGGACTTTTGTTTTTGTGTGAGACTTCTGATAACAGATTCAATTTCATTCCTGGTAATAATTGGTCTGTTCAAATTTTCTATTTCTTTCTGCTTTAGTTTTGCTAAGTATGTTTCTAGAATTTATCCTTATCTTCTAGATTGTCCAATTTGTTGGCATATGGGTTTTCATAATACTGTTATAATTGCTTATATTTCTTTCTTCTCTTTCATTAATGATTTTATTTGGGTCCTCTTTTTAATGAGTCCTGCTAGAGGTTTATCAATGCTGTGATCTTTTCAAAGAACCAGTTTCTAGTTTCTTTGATCTGTTGTTCCATTTTTTTTAAGTTTCTATTTTATTTATTTTGCTCTTTATTATTTCTATCCTTTTGCTGGGTTTGGGTCTTATTCTTAATTTTCTAACTCCTTTAGGTGTAAGGTTAGGCTGTTTTGAGACTTTTCTTCCTTCTTGAGGTAGGCCTATATAGCTCTAAACTCTTTTAGAATCAGTTTTGCTGCATCCCAAAGAATTTGGACCATTGTGTTTATTTTCATTTGTTTCCATGTAATTTTTATTTCTTTGATTTCTTGGTTGACCCATTCATTGTTTAGTAGAATATTATTTAACTTTCAACTATTTGTGCTCTTTCCAGATGGTTCTTGTGATTGATTTCTGGTTTCATAGCACGTGGTCAGAAAAGATACATGTGATGACTTGGACTTCTAAAAATTTGTTGAGACTTGTTTTGTGGTCTAACATGTGTTTTACTCTGGAGAATGTTCCATGTGCATCTGAAAAGAAAGTGTACTTTGCTATTTAGGATGGGATGTTCTGAATCTGTTAAATCCATCTGGTCTAGTGTGTCATTCAAAACCATGGTTTCCTTGTTGATTTTCTGTTTGGATGATCTGTCCATCAATGTGACTGGGGTGTTAAAAGTCCCCTGCTGTTGTGTTATGGTCAATTATTTCCTTCATATTTGTTATCAACAGTTTTATGTATTTGTGCACTCCAATGTTGGATGTGTAAGTATAATTGTAACATCTTCTTGTTAGATTCTTCCATTTATTATTATATACTGTACCTCTTTGTCTCATTACTATCTTTGTTTTAAAGTCTAGTTTGTTCGGAGCTGGCTGGCTCAGTTGGAAAAGAAAGTGACTCTTGATCCTCAGGGTGGTGAGTTTGAGCCCCATGTTGGGTGTAGAGATGAATAAACAAACCTTAAAAAGAATAATATTGTATAGTTTATCTGATACAAGTATTGCTATTCTGGCTTTCTTTGGACATTCACATTTGCTTGATAAATGTCTCTCCACTCTTTTATTTTTTTGAGAGCGAGCAGGTGCATGCACGTGTGCACATGGGGGAGGGGCAGAGAGAGAGGGAAACAGAATCTGTGAAGCAGGCTCCAGGCTTAGCTGTCACCTCAGAGCCTGATGCAGAACTTGAATCCACCAACCTCAAGATTATGACCTGAGCTGAAGTCAGATGCTTAACCGATGGAGCCACCCAGGCTCCATTCCCTCACTTTAAAGATGTAGGTCTTTAAGCATCTGATTCAGCCTAGGTCATGATCTTGCTGTTCCTGCGTCATGCTCTATGCTGACAGCTCAGAGCCTGGAGCCTGTTTTAGATTCTGTGTCTCCCCACCCCCTCTCCCCCTTCCCCCCCCAACTCTGTGTCTCTCAAAAATGAGTCCTTTGTAGGCAATTATATAGATGAGTCTGGTCAAAATTAATGTTTTTAATGTTTATTTTTGAGAGAGAGCGAGCGAGCGAGAACACGAGTGGGGGCGGGGCAGAATACAGACTCTGAAGCAGGCTCCAGGCTCTGGGCTTGAATCCACGAACCATGAGATCATGACTTGAGCTGAGCTGGACACTTAACCAACTGAGCCACACAGGCACCCCCAAAATTAATTTTTTAATCCTAATTTGGTATAGCCATTTTAGAGGCCAAAATGAAATCACCTAGATTATAATTTAATATGTGAGCCCAGGGGCACCCAGGTGGCTCAGTCAGTTGAGTGTCTGACCTCTACTCAGGTCATGATCTCACAGTTTGAGTTCAAGCCCTGCACTGGGCTGCGCACAAGACAGTGCAGAACCTGCTTTGGATTCTCTTTCTCTCTGCCCCTCCCCCCATGTGCATGCACACACACACTCTCAAAATAAACTTAAAAAATGTGAACCCAAAGACAATAAAATAACAGTATATAAGGTTAATAGTGGTTATTCCTGGATGGTAGGGCTCTGGATGATTTTTCATAAATGAATGGGTATTATTTTGAGGTGAGGAAAAAAGAAACCTTTTTTTTAAATGTAAAAACACGCATTTCAAAATCTTACCTATTACCACCACCCATATCTCTTTGTGGTATTTACTTTTTGGACTTTGACCATTTATTTATAGCACTGAGTGAAGAATCATGTTTTGACTTGAAATGCCAACAGCAGTTTTGGGTTTTTTTTTTTTAAAGTATTTATTTTGAGAGAGAGCAGGGTAAGGACAGAGAATCCCAACCAGGCTCGCACAGCCAGCATGGGGCCAGATGTGGGGCTCGAGCCCAAGAACCAGGAGATCATGGGGTGCCTGGGTGGCTGAGTTGGTTGAGCGTCCTACTTCAGCTTGAGTCATGATCTCACGGTTTGTGGGTTCAAGCCCTGCATCAGGCTCTGTGCTGACAGCTTGGAGTCTGGAGCCTGCTTCCAATTCTGTGTGTTCCTCTCTCTCTGCCCCTCCCCTGCTCGTGCTGTCTCTGTCTCTGAAAAATAAATAATTAAAAAAAGAACCAGGAGATCATGACCTGAGCTGAAATCAAGAGTCGGATGCTTAACTGACTGAGCCATCCAAGTGCCCCACCAAGGTCAGTTTTTAATTCAACTTTTTAGTGTTTTTAAATGGCACATTAAAAAAGGAGGAGACATTTTATTAAAGCTTGGCATATTGATGTGACTAATCCTATTTCATAGGTTTTCATTGCCTTATTTAAACACCTTACTATTATAGGTTTTAAGTGCATTACTTAAAGTATTGCTGAATTAATATTTAAAGTTTGTTTTTCTGTCCACATCATGAATCAATAAGCATTTTGCATTTTCTTTCATTATCTACTCAAAGTCATGCCTACTG
>NC_043702.1:31621202-31625263 GCF_006229205.1 Suricata suricatta | reverse complement strand
TTCTGTATAAATCTAATTACATGAAATAGAAGTTGGGGTTCTGATTTTTTACTTTGCTTATCCATTTGGAGTGTCATTGTAACTACTGTATTGTAAATGATGGAAAATAATTGCATATGTTAAAAAAATAGTGTTATATTAAAAAAAAAACTACCTTGAGAACACTGAAAAAAAAATAAAGTTTGTTTTTCCTTCCAAATTTAACCTCAGTATCCCAAGATTCTTGGGCTGCTTCACTGCTCAAAGAAAACACAGGGCCCTGCCAATACTGTGGAAGACTGAAATAAACTAGATCCGTTCTGGCTTTCTTTTTCTTATTCCTGCCCTCAGCAAGTCAGGTTAAATACTTTGCTTATATTTCATTGGTTATTGTTTCTAGACTCAAAATTTTGGTATTTTGATGGTTTGTATTTTGTTACTGAGTGTATTCACACAAAGAACATACACATTCTGTTTCCCACATTTTACAAAGTCCCTTCTGTATGAAGTTAAAAAGAATCAGTCTCACAATGATATTAATTGCCTTGGTTTTATTTTCATTCTGTGTTATCTAGATCAATTCAAACTACCTACCTTTTTACTACTATGGTCCTGAGGTAAAACCCAAATTTTTGAATAGTTTAACTATAATTGCATTTGTGTTGAATACTTCAGGAAATAAACTTTGTTTTATGCCATCTTGTAATCTTTATTAAAAGAGGCTGAGTAAAATAGAACACAAACTTTCTTTTGTTCTTAAGCTGTAAAGACCTCTACATTTCCAGATGGTCTATAAAGATAATTATGTGAAATAAATATCCATAGTTGAAATACAAACACTTTCATTGTGCAAATACCAAAACCTATTTTTTTAAAAAAATACATTTTGTTTCTAACCATATCAGAGCTATGTTTTACAGTTAATGAAAGATTTCAAAAAATACAAAGTTACATCAATTTTATCATAATATGCCCTGGTATTCCTATTCCTGTCTAATTTGTAAAGTGGTTGTAAGAAAGATTAGACAAATTTTAGTTCTTTGGGGGCTTTTCAAAGGTTAAATCCATTCTTATTTGGCATTAAAAAGCAGGAGAGATTATGTTCTCCCAATTTAATATAAAAACCATACATTTACTTTGAGTTCTCAGCCTACTTTTGGTTAAAGTTAATTAATTTACTTCTTATTGAATGTTTGATCTAGATTTAGACAAATAGCAACTGATCACCTTCCTGTTCTATGTTTACCCTGTCGCTCCTTTCACTCCCTACTGAATATGTGGCTGGTTTCCTTTATTAGTAACCTAGGTGTAATACAGCCAGATTTCGGTTCTGGCCTCTAAATTAATGACTGAACTTCAAATAATACTAAAAATATACAGTTACTTTCATCTTAATAACAAAGTTTTCAATGTGCTCTTCAAAAATGCAATTGTTAGATCTGCTGAAATTATAAATGAACTTGCTAATACAGTTAATTGCTTTTGGATTCAAGGAGCAACCACGTACTCTGTATTGAGAGAAGACATTTTAAAAGAATCTAAGGACCAAATAAAAATCTACTGTGTGTGGGTTTTTTTTTTTTTTTTTTGAGGACTTTTGTTCTTTCTTTGAAAATTGAAGGCAGTGTCTGTACACATTTATAGTCTGGGATTCAGGGTTCTGGCTTGGAGAGACCAATGGTTTTCCTCTGTGTTGGGGTATCTTTGTTTATACACAATAACATGCATGTGAAAGATATACACAAATTATTTCTGAACTAATGCATTAGTGAAAGCAAATTAAAGAAAAATGGTACAAACTCATGATATAAAGTTAGCGTTTTTTTTGGAAGTATTCAAAGTTGAGAGCAGAGATCTACCATAGGCATATAATTTAGATTATGAATCATAACCCTTAGTGTTCAGCCAGGATTTAATCACCAGCAGTACTGCATTCTGGAGGATTTTACTGAATAAAGAATTAAAATATCCTTCTGAAGGGATAACCAAATAAAAAAATTGGGAATAAGCCTGAAAAGATTACATAATCTTTTCCCGAGTCCATGTCTCTGATCCTCAGACAAGGTCTTTCCAGCTTCTGCAGTACTGCACCATAGTAGCAATTTTCTGGAGAGCTGCTGGGTGGTTCAGATTATAGCTAGGCCAAAGTGCTATGCATGGAGATGGACGGCACTTTACTCACACTGGTTCATTTCCTCTATATACCGTGACTCAGACATTACAAGCCATTCTCTTATAAATGATCAATAAGCTTGTTTAAAACTAGAAGTACACAGAAACTGCTATGAACAACTTAGTTAAAATGTTTCCTTATGGAGTTGCAATGGACTGGATGACAAAACTAAGACATCTGAAGAACTGCCGTAAAATAGAAGGATATGCAAGAAAAAAGAACAGGATATTGACTGACATATACCCAATGGCTGTGTGCTCATTAGCCTACACTAACTTCCCTCCAGTAAGGGTAACAGTTTTCCCATGGTAATCAAACAGAGCCTCAGATGATGTCGCCCACGAAAAGGAAAATGCGGAAAAATAAGACCATTTCTTATTGATCATATAGAGCAATATGTATAAGGATACATGTATCCTTATACAGTATAAGGATAAGTTGTTTAGCATTTTTCCCTCATTCAGAAAGGAGTTCCTCGGTAATTTCAGGAATACTACTGCCATTTGCTTAGGGACTGTCCTCCCCTTGTTTTCTTTTCAGAAAGAATATGAATACTGTACATTATGGTAGCAAACTGTAAAAAAATCAGCCTGTACACACCTGTACAATATCTTGAATATTACTAGACAGTCTTGTGGTTTAGGAGATGGTTTATGTTTCTACAGAGGATGGATTTAGCAAACAAATCATCCTGCTACTTCCCTATGAAAATTCAATCATGGAATTGAGGGGTGTCCATGATTTTGTATGAAGGAAAAAAACTAAGTAATATTACATTTTAGTCCCCAGGAGGAGAAAAGCACCAAGTTCTCTATGATTTCATGAAAGCAAATTGAGTTCTCAAATCTTAATCTATTTTTCTAGCTAAAGACAAAACTGGTCTGGTTCTAGTGCTATTTTCCACAACAGAAAACTCCCCGTGCTACGGTTTTAAAAACCAACCCCAAATCCCAACCCAGTTTACATGCTGTCTTTATCCACATATAGAATTCGCACAGCCAGCAAGGCAACCTGAACATAAAAGGCTTTCCAAAGAAATAAGCCCAACTCCTTATTTACAGAATTATTCCTTCCTGTTGTTTTGAAATAGTTTTGGTATCTTTTCACACTCAATGGTTTGTAATATTTTCCACATATTATCAATAGCTGCAGATCCAGGATATTAAAGAGATACTTAGTCTATTCAAATGTGGTCCTTACCATATGTTTAAAGTTGGCTGAAAAGTGTTATATTCACAAACACGATGCTTTTGTGTATGGGTTACAATATAAACTCCTTTCCACTAAGGCAGTATGTTGTAAAATTGATGTCTCAAGGCCACTGAAGTGACAACATTATTTCAATCAAGCATTAAGAAGTTCATCATCTGAGTGTCCAATAGCATCTGGGTTTGAAAGTGGATCCAAGTCTGCAAATAGATTGAACCAGGCTGACATGTCTTGGTTACCGCTGCTGGGAGCTATTAAAGAAGAAAAAACAGAGAGTGTCAGATATTTGAAATCACATTACTGTACCATTTATGTGATTTTAAAGTAGATGCTTCTTCTGAATAAAATAATTTAAGATGATTGACAACAATAAGCTATCGATTTTATCTCCTTGATAATTTTGAGAAGCAAATGCTGGTGCTTTGCTGGAGACTTTATATGTAAGTATTTTCATGCTGCTCTGAGAAATGACAAAAAAGTGAAAAGACAAAAAGGTGAAAAGGCAAGTGGTAGTAAAGTCTTCTTAGAAACACTGAGATAGGGGCACCTGGGTGGCTTAGTCGATTAGATGTCCAACTTCAGCTCAGGTCAAGATCTCACAGTTCGTGAGTTCGAGCCCCATGTCAGGCTCTGTGCTGACAGCTCAGAGCCTGGAGCCTCTTTCAGGTTCTGTGTCTCCTCATGTCTCTGTCCCTTCCTC
>NC_043702.1:31603256-31621102 GCF_006229205.1 Suricata suricatta | reverse complement strand
GTTCCCACTTTCCACAAACCAGCGGACTAGAGTTTGGACTGTGGAGGATCCCATGCCTCAAAGATAAGGGCAGAGTGAGAGGCTTCTGTGTATGTCCACTTCTATTTCTAGAAACTCCCAAGTTAGTGTCAGTGATACCCACACAAATTCTGGCCTTGAGTCCTCAGCACGAAAGTAATAATGGGCAAGTCATTTAACCTCAGGGCTCCTGTTTACTCATCTGTAAAGTAAGATTTTATCATTAAACTAGGCTACCTGAGAGTGAACTAGGGGCCTATTAATAAGTATCCTGGAAAAGAGCAATACAGACGTACCTCAAGCAGCAAGAACATTTTCAAACACCCTAATCTTATACCTAAAGGAGATAGAAAATGAAGAACACAACCAACATCAATAGAAGCAAATTAAGATTAGAGCAGAAATAAAATACAAACTAAAAAGTCCCAATAAAACAGGTCAAACTGTGGATCTGGTTCTTTGAAAAGATGATAAAATTGATAAACCTTTAGACAGACTGATTTAAAAGAACACCACAGAAAGAATTATAAAAGAATATTATGAAATGTTATGCCAACAAATTGGACAACCTAGAAGAAATGGATAAATTCACAGAAACATATTTCCCAAAACTGAATCAGGAGAAATAGAAAATTTGAACAGAACAATCAGCAATGAAATTGAATCAGTAATTTAAAAAAAAAGTCTCCAGAGGAGGTCCAGGCAAGACGGCAGAGAAATAGGAGTTCAATACTTCCCCGCCTGCATCTCTCAAACAAAGAAGGGCTGAATCCAAAGGACTCTGAACCACAAGAGACTGGGAGGAAAAGAGATGGAGTCTGCTAAGAAGACAACCTCATAGGTGCGTGACTGCAAACTAGGGAAGATAAAAACGGAGGCATGGAGGGGAGGGAGCTCCCTCTGTGAAGAGACAAAAGGAAGAGAAAGGGCAGCTAGGGAATCATAGAATAGTCCCTGGAGGAGAGAAAAAACTCAGCCCAGGATGGAGAGGGATCGTATCATCCATCTCTAACCACGGGGGTTTGGAAAGAGATCCTATTATTTCTAACTGTGGAGCTTTCTTTGGGCTGGGTGGCCCGGTCCCAGAAATTCCCTCCAGGATAGATGATGATACACAAGGGATCACAGTTGCAGTCAGCATCAGGAGGAATCAGTCCCCTACTCGATCCCCTGCTAGAAGTGCCTGGCTTGCGGGATTACATCCAGGGGGTATCATTAATGCGCATGGAGTAAGATCTGGAAACAAGGCTGGGTATGGGACATAGAACACAGCCCACCTTGGCTTCACCCACGGCACAGGGAGATTGGACCCAAAAGAGTGATTTGCAACGCCTGGTTGGAGAAGGGATTTGGCGGGGGGAGTCACCATTTTTCTCCCCACAACCACCACGGTGGCCCACGGGACCCACGGGACCCACAGTGGAGGCAAGACCTGCCTACACCAAACCACACCCATCTGCGCTGGGTAGCTGCTTTGTTACCAGAGCCTGGATAGAGGATATGGAAACAGCCCCTCTCCCAAGATCAGCACTGATGCACTGCATTGCCATGTTAACGCTAGATCAATTCTTTCTATTCAGATATATTCTCCCTCATGTCGTTCTTATCTCTCCCCTCCCCTGCACTGGGTATTCTGGTTATAGAATGGCTTAAACAGACATATATAATCCATTCTCTTGATGCATGTTCTATCTCCATGTTACCTCCCTTTCACCTTCTCTGAAATAATCAGACTATATCATCTCTCTGGGTAACATTATCTTGGTTTTTTTTCCCCTCCTCACCTCTTGCCATATTCTCCTTTTTCTCTACCTGAATTAAGCCTTTTGGTCTCTCTGCCTAGTCAAAGTTCAATTTCTCTTTCTCCCCACCCCTGTCATATCTTTGTATATGCTTTTTAAAATTTTAATTTATTTTTTCTTAATAGTTTATTATCAAATTGGTTTCCATATAACACCGTGTTTCTCCCCACACGTGCCCCCAACCATGACCAACACCCCCTCCCTCCCCCTCCCCCTTCAGTCCATGGTTCGTTTTCAGTATTCAGTAGTCTCCCTAGATCTGTGTCCCTCACTCTCCCCAGCTCTCTTTCCCCCTTCCTCTCCCCATGGTCCCCTGCCAGGTCTCTCCTGTTAGATCTATGAGTGCAAACATATGGTATCTGCCCTTCTCTGCCTGACTTATTTCGCTTAGCATGACACCCTCAAGGTCCATCCACTTTGCTACAAATGGCCATATTTCATTCTTCCTCATTGCCATGTAGTACTCCATTTATATATATATACCACATCTTGATCCATTCATCAGGTGATGGACATGTGTGTCAACACTTCTTTATCCCTTGGGTAAATCCCTAGCAGTGCTATTGCTGGGTCATAAGGGAGTTCTATGGATAGTTTTGTGAGGAACCTCCACACTATTTTCCTGAGCGACTGCTCCAGTTTACATTCCCACCAACAGTGTAGGAGGGTGCTGTATATGCTCTTCTATCAGTACTGCCCCCACCCGGCTCTTTATTTGTGGATGGGATTTCTGGTTTTATGCTTTTAGACTGTCCTTTGTCTTTTGTTGTTTTTGTTTTGGGTTTTTTTCCCTTTCAGTTTGCTTGCTTGTTTGATTTGTTTGGCGTTTGTGTGCTTTATGTTCCCTGTCTGTTTTCCCTTCCAAGGCTACCTCAAGAAATAAGCCAAAGTGCACATGGTGGAGAGTCCCAAATTATCACTATGAGTAGAGAAAGAAAATAACCAAAGTCACAACAAGAGAGATGAAGGGACACTATTAAAAGAACACTTCCTAAATGGACAGGCCCTGGACAGTCTATGAGCCTCGTTTAATATAGCAGTGCTTGAGGTGCAGACTGCATAACAAGCTTTTAAAAACTGACAAGAGACAGAAAGCTAGCCAATATGACGAAACTGAAGAACTCTCCTCTAAAATTCCAGGAAGAAGTGAGAGCTAAAGAATTGGTCAAAACAGATATAGGCAACATAACTAAGAATTTAGAACAATAGTCATAAAATAAATTGCTAGCCTTGAAAAAGGCATGGAAGACACCAGAGATGCTATTGCTACAAAGATTATGGACCTTAAAAATATTGTGATGGATTTAAAAAACACTATAAATGAGGTGCATAATAAAATGGAGGCAGCCACTGCAAATATTGAAGAGGCAGAGAGAAGAATAGGTGAATTAGAAGATATAATTATAGAAAAAGAGGAAGCCGAGAAAAAAAGAGAAATTGATCCAGGAGCATGAAAGGAGAATTCGAGAACTGAGTGATGCAATCAGACAGAATAATATCCATATCACAGGAGTTCCAAGAGAAGAAAAGAGAGAGAAAGGGGATGAAGGGGTAGTTGACCAAAGTATAGCCAAGAACTTCCTCAATCTGAGGAAGGAAACACACTGAAATCCAAGATGCACAGAGAACTTCCCTCAGATATAACTTGAATACATCTTCTGCATGACATATCATAGTGAAACTGGCAAAATATAAAGATAAAGAGAGAATTCTGAAAGCAGCTAGGGATGAAAGGGCCATAACACACAAAGGAGACCTATCAGAGTAGTTGCAGACCTATCTACTGAATGTTAGCAGGACAGAAAGGAACGGCAGGAAATCTTCAATGTGATGAACAGAAAAAATATGCAGCCATGAATCCTTTATCCAGCAAGCCTGTCATTCAGAAGAGGAGAGATAAAGGTTTTCCCAAACAAAACGGGAAGGAATTCATCACCACTAAACCAGTCCTACAAGAAATCCTAAGGGGGACTCTGAGGGAAATGTTGCAAGCAACACAAGGTACCAGAGACACCACTACAAGCATGAATCCTACAGAGAACACAATGACTCTAAACCCATATTTTTTAATAATAACACTAAATGTAGATGGACTAAATGCTCCAATCAAAAGACAGGGTAGCAGAATGGATAAAAAAACAAGATCTATCTATTTGCTGTCTACAAGAGACTCATTTTAGACCTGAGGTCACCTTCAGATTGAAAGTGAGGGGATGGAGAAATATCTATCATGCTACTGAAAGTCAAAAGAAAGCTGCAGTAGCCATACTTATATTGGACAGACTGGAATTTAAAGTTAAGGCAGTAACAAGAGATGAAGAAGGGCTTTATATAATAATTACAGGGTCTACCATCAGGAAGAGCTAACAATTATAAATGTTTACGCACCAAATTCAGGAGCACCCAAATACATAAAACAATCACAAACAGAAACAATCTTATTGATAAGAATGTGCTAATTGCAGGGGATTTTAATATTCCACTTACAGCAATGGATAGATCAACTAGACAGAAAATCACTAAAGAAACAGTGGACCTGAATGACACACCGGATCAGATGGATCTGACAGATATGTTTACAACTCTACATCCTGAGGCTATGGAATTCACTTTCTTCTTGAGTGCACATGGTACATTCTCCAAGACAGATCACATAATGGGTCATAAAGGAGCCCTCAATAAATATAAAAGAACTGAGATCATACCATGCAAACTTTCAGATCACAATGCTATGAAACTTGAAATCAATCACAGGAAAAAGTCTAGAAAACCTCCAAAAACATGGAAGTTAAAGAACAATGGGCCAAACGGACAATTAGAGAAGAAATTAAAAAATATATGGAAACAAATGAAAATGAAGGTGCAACAAACCAAACTCTCTGGGATGCAACAAAGGCAGGCCTAAGAGGAAAGTACATTGCAATCCAGGCCTATTTCATGAAACTAGAAAAAGCGCAAATACAAAATCTAACAGCACACCTAAAGGAACTAGAAGCAGAGCAGCAGGAATACCCCAAACCGGGCAGAAGAAAAGAGATCAAGGCAGAAATAAAAAATATAGAATCCAAAAAAAAAAAAACAAAACAAAAACCCAGTTGAACAGACCAATGAAACCAAGAGTTGTTTTTTGAAAAAATAAACTGATAAACTTCTAGCCAGGATCTCAAAAAGAAGAGAGAGAACCCAAATAGATAAAATCACGAATGAAAATGGATTTATTACAACCAATCCTTCAGAAATACAAGCCATTATCAGGGAATACTATGAAAAATTATATGCTAACAAACTGGACAACCTAGAAGAAATGGACAAATTTCTAAACACACATGCACTAACAAAATTCAAATGGGAAGAAATAAAATTGAAACAAACCCATAACTACTGAAGTAACTGAATCAGTTATCAAAAATCTCCCAACAAATAAGAGCCCTGGGCCGGATGGCTTCCCTGGGGAATTCTACCAGACATTTAAATCAGAGTTAATACTCATTCTTCTCAAGCTGTTCCAAAACACAGAAAGGGAAGAAAAATTTTAAAATCACTCTATGAAGCCAGCATCACAGATTCCCGAAACAGACAGAGACCCAGCAAAATAAGAGAACTACAGGCCAATATCTTGATGAATACGGATGCAAAAATACTCAGCAAGATACTAGCAAATCCAATTCAGCAGCATGTAAGAAGAATTATCCACCATGATCAAGTGGGATTCATTCCTGGGCTATAGGGCTGGTTCATATTCATAAATCCATCAATGTGATACATCACATTAATAAAACAAAAGATAAAAACCAAATGATCCTGTTGACAGATGCAGAAATAGCATTTGACAAAATACAGCATCCTTTCTTAATAAAAACCCTCCAGAAAGTCAGGACAGAAAGAACTTCCTTAAACATCATAAAAGCCACTTATGAAAAGCCCACAGCTAATATCATCCTCAATGGGGAAAAACAGAGCTTTCTCCCTGAGATCAGGAACATGACAGCGATGTCCACTCTCACCACTGTTGTTTAACATAGTGTTGGAAGTCCTACCGTCACCTATCAGACAACAAAAGGAAATAAAAGGCATCAGAATTGGCAAAGAAGAAGCCAAACTTTCACTTTTTGCAGATGACATGATACTCTATGTGGAAAACCTGGCAGACTCCACCAGAAGCCTTCTAGAACTGATCAATGAATTCAGCAAAGTCACAGGGCACAAAATCAATGTGCAGAAATTGGTTGCGTTTTTATACACCAATAATGCAGCAACAGAAAGAGAAATCAAGAAACTGATCCCATTCACAATTGCACAAAAAACCCATAAAGTACCAAGAGTAAACCTAACCAAAGATGTATAAGATCTATATACATGATGAAAACTAAAGAAAACTTAAGAAGGAAACTGAAGAAGACACAAACAAATGGAAAAACATTCCATGCTCATGGATCAGAAGAAGAAACATTGTGAAAATGTCAATACTACCCAAAGCAGTCTACACATTCAATGCAATCCCCATCAAAATTGCAGCAGCATTCTTCTCAAAGCTAGAACAAGCTATCCTCAAATTCGTATGGAACCACAAAAGACCCCAAACAGCCAAAGTAATATTGAAGAAGAAAACCAAAATGGGAGGCATCACAATCCCAGACTTTAGCCTCTACTACAAAACTGTAGTCATCAAGACAGTATGGTATCGGTACAAAACAGATACATAGACCAATGGAATAGAAGAGAGAACCCAGAACTGGACCCACAGATGTATGGCCAATTAATCTTTGACAAAGCAGGAAAGAGTATTCAATGGAAAAAAGACAGCCTCTTTAACAGACAGTGCTGGGAGAACTGGACAGCAACATGCAAAAGAATGAAACTAGATCACTTTCTTACACCATATACAAAAATAAACTCAAAATGGCTGAAGGACCTTAATGTGTGACAGGAAACCATCAAAACTCTCGAGGAGAAAGTAGGAAACAACCTTCTTGACCTCAACTGCAGCAATTTCTTACTTGACACATCCCCAAAGGTAAGGGAATTAAGAGCAGAAATGAACTATTGGGACCTCATCAAGACAGAAACCTTCTGCACGGCAAAGGAAACAATCAACAAAACTAATAGGTAACTGACAGAATGGGAAAAGATAGTTGCAAATGACATATCAGATAAAGGGCTAGTATCCAAAACCTAGGAACTCACTGAACTCCACATCCAAAAAGCAAATAATCCAGTGAAGAAATGGGCAGAAGACATGAACAGATACTTCTCCAAAGAGGATATCCGGATGACCAACAGGCACATGAAACGATGCTTGGCATCACTCATCATCAGGGAAACACAAATCAAAACCACACTGAGATACCATCTCACATTGGTCAGAATGGCTAAAATGAACAAATCAGGAGACTATGGATGCTGCCAAGGATGTGGAGAGATGGGCACCCTCCTACACTGTCGGTGGGAATGTAAACTGGTGCAGCCGCTCTGGAAAACAGTGTGGAGGTTCCTCACAAAACTATCCATAGAACTCCCTTATGATCCAGAAATAGCACTGCTAAGGATTTACCCAAGGGATACAGAAGTGCTGATGCATAGGGGCACATGTACCCCAATGTTCATAGCAGCACTGTCAACAAGAGCCAAATCATAGAAAGAGCCTAAATGTCCATCACCTGATGAATGGATCAAGAAGATGTGGTATATATATGCAATGAAGTATTACACAGCAATGAGAAGGAATGAAATATGGCCATTTGTAGCAAAGTGGATAGACTTAGAGGGTGTTATGCTAAGCGAAATAAGTCAGGCAGAGAAGGGCAGATACCATATGTTTTCACTCATAGGTCTAACAGGAGTAATCTAACAGGGGACCATGGGAAGGGGAAAAGCGGGGGAGAATTAGGGAGAGGGAGTGAGGCAAATCATGAAAGACTCTGGAATACTGAATACAAACTGAGAATTAAAGAGGGAGGGGGAGGGGGAGGAGAGTGATGGTCATGGATGGAGAGGGGCAGTTGTGGGGAAGAGCACTGGGTGTTATATGGAAATCAACTTGGTAATAAACTATTCAATTAATAAAAAAAAAGATGTGGTTTATCTATACAATGGAATACTACATGGCAATGAGAAAGAATGAAATCTGGCCATTTGTAGCACTGTGAATGGAACGCGAGGGTGTTATGCTAAGTGAAATAAATCAGGCCAAGAAGTACAGACACCATATGTTTTCACTCATATGTGGAATAGGAGAAACTTAACAGAGGACCATGGTGGGGGGTGGGGGGAAAGGAAGGGGAAAAAACTAGTTAAGGAGAGGGAGGGAGGCAAACCAGAAGAGACTCTTAAATACTGAGAACAAATTGAGGGTTGATGGGGGTGGGGGAGAGGGGAAAAGGGGTGATGGGCATGAAGGAGGGCACTTGTTGGGATGAGCACTGGGTGATATATGGAAACCAACTTGACAATAAACTATAAAAGAAAAAAAAATCCCCAGATTGGACACCTTCACTGGCAAATTCTACCAAGCATTTAAAAAAGTGTTAATACTTATTCTTCCCAAACTATTCCAAAAAAAAACAGAAGAGAAAGGAAAACTTCCAAATTCATTACACAATATACATGATAAAGACACCACACACACACAAAAAAACTACAGGCCATTATTTCCCATGAATATAGATGCAAAAATTCTCAACAAAATACTAGCAAACTGAATAAAAAATACATTGAAAAAATCATTCACCATGATCAAGTAGGATATATTCCTGGAATGAAAATGGTGGTTCATTATTTGAAAATCAATCAATAAGAATAAAGATAAAAACCATATGGTTATTTGAATAAATGCAGAAAAAGCATGTGACAAAGTACGTACAACATCCATTCAAGATAAAAACCCTCAAAAAAGCCGGTCTAGAGGGAACATACCTCAACATAATAAAGCCCTTGTATAACAGATCTGTAGCTAAGCTCATTGTGAAAACTGAGAGCTTTTCCCATAAAGCCAAAAACAAGAACAAGGATGCCTACTCTCACCACTTTTAATTCAGCATAGTACTAGAAGTCCTAGCCACAGTAATTAGACAACATAAAGAAATAAAAGGCATCCAGACTGGTAAGGAAGAAGTCCAACCTCCACTATTTGTAGGTGACATGATTATATATAGAGAAAACCCGAAAGACTCCACTACAAAGGTACTAGTACTGATAAATCTATTAAGGTTGCAGGACACAAAATCAACGTACAGAAATCCATCTCATTCCTATACAACACTAATAATGAGGCAGCAACAAGTGAAATTAAGAAAATAATTTACAATTACACAAAAAAATAATAAAATTCTCAGGAATAAACTTAACCAAGGAGGTGAAAGACCTATACCCTGGAAATTATAAAACACTGATGAAAGAAACTGATGAAGATAACACAAATAAATGGTCAGATGTTCATGGACTGGGAGAACAAATACTGTTAAACGTCCACACTACACAAAGAAACGTACAGATTTAATGCAATCCCTGTCAAAATACCAACAGCAGTTTAAACCAAACTTAGGACAAATAATCCTAAATTTGTATGGAACCACCAAATACCCTGAATAACCAAAGCAATCTTGAAAAAGAACAAAACGGGAGGCATCACAATCTCAGATTTCAAGATATGTTACAGAACTGTAGTAATCAAAACAATATGGTAGAAAAAGAAACCAGTATGGTACTGGCACAAAAATAAAAACAGATTAATGGAACAGAACAGAGAACCCAGAAATAAACCCACAATTACATGGTCCGTTAGTCTATGACAAAGGAGGCAAGAATATGCAATGGGAAAAAGTCTCTTTTACAAATGGGTTGGGATAACTATACCACCTTCTTACACCATACACAAAAATAAACTCAAAATGGATTAAAGACCTAAATGTGAGACTTAAACCAATAAAAATCCCAGGAGAGAGCATGGACAGTCATTTCTCTGACACTGGTCATTTTAGATATGTCTCCTGAGGAAAAGGAAATAAAAGCAAATATAAACTACTAAGACTACATCAAAGTAAAAGGCTTCTGCACAACAAAGGAAACAATCAACAAAAGAAAAAGATAACCTACTGAATGGAAAAAGATAAATAAAGGGTTAGTATCCAAAATACATAGAGGACTTATTCAAATCAAGTGAGGCAAATCATGAGAGACTTTGGAATGCTGAGCACAAACTGAGGGCTGAAGAGGGAGGGGGAAGGGGAGTGATGGTCATAGAGAGGGGCACTTGTGGGGAAGAGCACTGGGGTGTTATATGGAAACCAACTTGGTAATAAACTATATTAAAAAAAATCAAATCAACACCCAAAGAACAAATAATCCAATTAAAAATGCACATAAGAGGGATGCCTGAGTGGCTGAGTCAGGTAAGCGGATGCCTTGAACTCAGGTCATGATCTCATGGTTTGTGGGTTCGAGCCCCACATCAGGCTCTCTGCTGTCTACGCAGAGCCCACTTCAGGTCCTCAATCCCTCTTTCTACTCCACCCTCCCCCACTTGTGCCCTCCTCCTCTCTCTCTCAAAAATAAATAAGTTTTTAACAAGAGCCAGAAGACATGAACAGACATTTTTCCAAAGATGACATCCAGATGGTCAACAGACACATGAAGAGATGCTCAACATCAGTCATCATCAGGGAAATGCAAATCAAAACCACAATGAGATATCACCTCACAGCTGTCAGGATGGCTAAAATCAAAAACACAAGTAACAACAAATGTTGCTGAAGATGTAGAGAAAAAGGAAGTCTTGTGCACTGTTGGTGGGAATGCAAACTGGTGCAGCCAGTGGAAAACAGTATGGAGGCTCCTCAAAAAATTGAAAATAATCACATGATCCAGTAATTCTACTACTGGCTATTTACCCAAATGATGAGAAAAAAAAAAAAACTAAGCCCAAAAGATACATGTATCTCGATGTTTACTGCAGCATTATTTATAATAGCCAAATTATAGAAGCACTCCATCAATAGAAGAATGGGTAAAGAAGTCCATCAATAGATAAATGGATAAAGAAGATGTGGTGTACATAGAATGGAATATTACTCAGCCATAAAAGAGAGTGAAATCCTGCCATTTGCATCAATACTGATGGATCTAGAGGGCATAATGCTAAGTGAAATAAGTCAGAGAAAGGTAAATACCATATGATTTCACTCACTGTGGAATTTAAGAGATTAAAAAAAATGAGCAAAGGATAAAAGAGACAAAATAACAGTCTTAAATATAGAGAAATGATGGTTACCAGAGTTCAGGTGAATGGGGAATAGATGAAATAGGTGAAGGGAATTAATGATGAGCACTGATTAATGTATAGGAATGTTGAATGACTATATTGTACACTTGAAACTAATAGAATACTTTATGTTGAATATATTAGAATTTTTTTTAAGTGACTGAAAAAATAATAACTATACTGGAAGAATAGGTGTCAATCAGGATATGTGGTCATTCAAGTTATACTTGACCTTCTTGTTGTAGCTGTGGAGATTTTCAGATGAGTATATGAAAATCCTACAGCATTTCACACATGTGGGATGTTTTTATATTCATCTGTCATCATAGAAAATGAAGGTCTTAGTTGCATTATTTTCATGTAGGATCTCTTGCCATAACCTTTTCTTCCCTCCAGAAATACTTATATGACAACAAATAGTAAATCAATTATAATGAACTGTAATATATGTATAGAAAAAAAAGAGCCTAAATAACTGTTAATAGTTTTCATAAAAAGTAAAAGCAACCATCAACATTAATATCAAGAAACAAATATGACTATTTCTTAGAAGCTACCCTTGTGACACCCTTCTAGTCACTGTTTACACCCCATCCCCCAACCCAGCCAACACTGAGATAAATCCCATGTTAGGCTATTAGCAGCAGTGTTGTGATAACATCCTTGTGTATATATTTTGGTTAGCATGGATGCATTTCTCTTGGGTATACACTTAGCAGTGGAAATGCTTAGTCTTATGTGTTACACATATGCATGTTCAGTTTTAGGAGAAACTGCCTAACAGTTTTGCAAATGGTCAAGCCAATTTGTACTCCCACAAGTAGTGTCTGGGTTCTTCCATGTCCTTCTGATCACATGGGATTTTCTATTTTTTATTTAAGTCATTTTGGTAGGTGAATATGGAATTGTATATTGATTTTAATTGAATTTCTTTAATGATTAACAAAGTGAGGATATGAATTTTAAAGCTGTTAATAATTTTAATTTTTATAAAAATTCTCAGGCTTCATTTTATTAAATTGAAGCCTCAAAGATTATGGGCAAAGAGCAGCTTTCCCAATACTTCTTTCCTAATGTTCACTTCTGAAATTTACTTTCTTGTCCCTATTTAAATTATTAAGCAAAAATTTAGTTTTAGTGGGTTTAGTGGGTTTCAGAAATTATAAATGGGCTGAATCCCAAAGGGATGGCTATAGTCTGAATTAGGGGGTGTGAACTTGTAATTTGGTTGGAATTGATGGAATATTTGACTGATTATCCCAAAGTCCTGGCAAGAATAGGATTCTAAGAGCCTACAATGATACTTATCAACAGATAAATAAAAAATGAAGGACAGGATAAAGCTGTTCCATATAGTAGAATGCCAACTAGTAAATGTAGAAGGAACAAGAAAAGAGAAAAACCATGTGGCAACAACCATAGTAATAAATACTGCATGCAAAGAATTACCAACGAATGCTAAATTAGTTGAAACTGATAGAAACAAGCCATTTACACGGTTTCAAAATGTTTTCCCACAAGATACTTATTACAAAGAGAAAAATATAATAGTAATTTTATAGTGCAGTTGCCTGGGAGACACCATCTAAACCAAGTGATTAAAGTTAACATCACAAGCAGTAAGACATATAGACATCATGTGCCTCCTGATACTAAGAAGGTATATCACTCCTCTCCTGCTAGTCCTGCCAAAATGCATACCCTGAATCTAATGATGAAAAAACATTAGATACACCCAACTCAAAATATTCCACAAAATAAATGGCCTGCACACCACAGAAAAGTCAAGATTATGATAAAAAAAGATTAAGGAATTGTTCCAGATTAAAAGCAATTAAAGAGAGTTGATACTAAATGCAGTGTGGGGTCCTGGACTGGATCCTGTACTAGGAAAAAAAAAACTCTTTCTTTCTCTTTTGTTATAAAAAGCATTATTGGGACAATTGGCAAAATTTGAATAAGGTCTATAAATTAGATAGTAGCATTATGACAATGTTAATTTCCTGATTTTAATCACTGAATTACAATTATATAAAAGAATACCCTTGTTTTTAGAAATAGACAATGAAGTATTTAAGCTTAAAGGAGTATTATGTCCATTACTTATTAGTCTCAGAATTTCACTTCAGAAGAAATTATATATATTATACACACACACAGAGTAAGGCAAACATGGTTCACATTTGGGGAAATCTAGGTGAAGACATGGGAATATTTTATATTTGTAAACCTTTCTGTAGGTCTGAAATAATTTGAAAAATTTAAATATTCTATCAATATTATAAACCACTGAAAACAATGAATCCATACAGGTAATACATAAATGGGGAAGAAGGTTGGTAGTAGAAGTGAATTGTATGGCATGTGAATTATACGTCAAAAAGGCTATTTAAAATTGTGACCAAGGAGTTAAGATGGTGGAGTAGTATGGGAACCCTGAGGTTGGCTCATCCCTGAAACACAGCTAGATTGGCAACCCATTTTGAACACCTAGGAAATTCATCTGAGTATTAACACAAAAGTCTGCATAATTTGAGCCAGAGAAATTTGGCAGGTAATGGTGCAGAGAGGTGAACTGGGGGAGAGAAAAGCTACGGAGCCGCTGAGGGCAGGGAGCCATTTTCACAGAGATAACAGAGAAGGAATAAGGGGGAGAGAGTATACCACATCAGGATCATGCAAGAAAAGCACTCCCCTGATAGTAGCTGGAGAAAAAGAAAAAGAGTAAAAACATTTGCAGGGGACTGGGCAAAAAAATCTGTTCCCCAAAACCACTGATGGGGAAAAAGGAGGTCTTAATACCACCAGTTTTCTATAAACAGTGGAGCACAAAGTCTGAAAATTTGTAGCTCAGGGCTTGACGGTGCTCTGGTGAGGAAGGAGAGCAAATCCCTAGGAGCAGGCATTGCGGTCTGAGGGGTCCATGTGCCACGTGGGGAGAAGCGGTTTGGCCTTCTCACAGGCAAAACTCCCAGCGGACCCCAGAGAGCTGCCATATTTGCTGATAGTGGGACCAATGCCAGCTGAGTGCACCAAAGCCTGGCACCAGCTGTGTGTTGGGATTTACCACAAATTCTGAGCCTCTGCCACTGCACCATTGTGCAAATGTTTTCTGCTGGCATTTGGCCATTGCTCAGTGAGACCCTCCCCAAGAGAATCAGCATGGGTCTAAGCCATGAGGGTCTGTGAAGTATGGGGTTTTTAAACACAGTCCCTTCTAAGATAAAACTCTGGATGGAGGTACTGCCTGGTAGGCAGACAGCTTGGGCACAGAGTTAAGCCAGGTGCGGGGTGGGGGGCAGCAGATGGAAGGGTGAGACAAAAAAAGCAGTGACTGATTATACATCTGTGAGAGCATGAAATTCACATACCAGAGAAATGAGAGCAGGGTAAAGCCATTTTCACTTCCAGTGTACCCACACATGGATCAACCTCAGTGAGCTAAGCAGCACCACCAAAAAAAAAAAAAAAAAAAAGAGGTGGTAGATATATACAATGAAATATTACTTAGCAGTTAAAAATAATGAGATTTTGCCATTTGCAACAACATAGAGGGAACTATAGTATATTATGCTAACTGAAATTAAGTCAGAGAAAGACAATTTCATTCATATGTGGAATTTCAGAAACAAAACAGATGAATATAGGGAAAGGGAAGAGAAAATAAGATAAAAACAGTGAGGGAGGCAAACCATAAATGTCTCTTAAATATAGAGAATAAACTGAAGTTTGCTGGAGGAGAGTTGGGGAGGGAGGGCTGGGCTAAATGGATGATGGGCATTAAGGAGGGCACTTTTTGGAATGAGCACTAGGTAAGCACTTATATGTAGGTGATAAATCACTACATGTTAACTAACTTGGATTTAATGTGAAAAAAAATCACTACATGTTAACTAACTTGGATTTAATGTGATTTTTAAAAATCACAAAGGAAAAGAACCAAAAAGAAAAATGAGATCAATAGCCAAATAGATTTTTTAAGTGGTATATCCATACAATGGAATATTATTAAATCTTAAAAAGAGAGGGAATCCTGTGACAGGCTTTAACATGGATGAACCATGAGGACATTATGCCAAGTGAAATAAGCCAGTCATGAAAAGACTACATGGTTCCACTTATAGGAGGTACCTGGGGTAGTCAAATTCATAGAAACATAAACTATAATGGCAGTTAGCAGGGGAAAGGAAAAGAGGATTTGTTATGTAATGGGTATAAAGTTTTAGATTTGCAAGATGAAAAACCTCTGAAGATGGGTTTCACAAAAGTAGGCATATATACTTAACATTAATGAATGTAAAAATGGTTGAGATGAGGTGGGCACATGGGTGGCTCAGTTGGTTGAGAGTCAGACTCTTGATTTCATCTCTGGTCATGATTTCACAGTCATGGGATCAAATCTGCATCAGGCTCCACACTGGGCACGGAGCCTGCTTGGAATTCTCTCTGCATCTCTCCTACTTGTGCTCTGTCTCTCTCAAAATAAATACATACATAAATATTTTTTAAATGGTTAAGACAGTAAATTCTGTTTTGTATATTCTACTACAATAAAATGTGGAGGGAGTGCTATGGTTAGAAAATCTTTTTTTTTTCTTTTTTACCACTCATCATTGTAAAGACTGAATCAGGCAAAAAGTATCAACAATGGATGCTACATCTAAGTAGAAATTCTGATTAAGAGTTGGACTTGTGCATGGTCATTAAGTTTCTCCTCAAAGACTGCTCAGTAACTGTATGAGAGTATAAAATAACGTAAAATAGTAATTATTTAAGAGAAAAAGTAGACAACACTTTAGGTGGTCAAAGTTAACATCATCAATGAAGGAGAAATGAATGGACTACATGAACTTTACATGTGGAACCCTGAGACATAATGGTCACCTGTGTGGCATTCCAATTAAGAATGAAGAACCTGAATTTGATCACAATAAAATTCAGATAAAACTGAAATAAGAAATATTCTATTAAAAATAAAAAAAGAGTGGAGCAGAGGGACTATATTCTATTAAAATGCCTGTGTTCAAAAATCAAAGAAAAGCTGTGGAAATGCTTTAGAATAAAAGAGGCTAAAGAGACATGGCAACTGAATATATCATGACCCTAGACTCTCTGTCAAGAGGGCGAATGTGCTACAGGGGACATTATTGGGTCAACTTACAAAGCTATAATACAAATAAATGGTATATATAAAAATGTGTTAACATTAAATTTCCTGAAGCTTACAACCATACAGTGGTTATACAAGAAAACATACCTGTTCTTAGGAAATATAAACTGAAGTATTTTGGGGTAAAGTGTCATGATGTACTTAACTCACCCTCAAATGGTTCAAAATAAAATAACACATGCATTACACGCACACACACACACACACACACACACACACACAGCAAAATACTAACAGTAGATGAATCTGGATAAAGGGTACACAGATGTTCTTTGTGCTATTTTCACTTATGTAACACTTGTACACTTTCAATTCTTTCCAATCAAAGTTTTTAAAAATCAACATCAGTGACTAAGATTATTATGTATCTAAACTCCTGACAGACTGTGTATTTTCTATGCATACCCTACACAGTAACTACAACATGGTCCAGTTCTGCAGACAATATGGTAAATACTCAATAAATGTCAGCAATTATTATGTACTAGGCCCTATGCTAAATGCCTGAATGCACTCTGTCATCAGACATCGCGTAATCAAAGAACAGCTTCTATCCTAATGGTATTATCCATTACCAACAAACCTTAGTATAAAATATAAAAATGTATAGAATTTACTATGACAAGCTCACAATTTCTATTCAATATTTTCTATTCTGAGGGATAGCCAGGTATAAGTTTCATTTTAATTCATTATTAATAAAATATTTTCCTGGACAATATGAGGCAAAGACTATAAAACAATTCTTTTCTATGGATCGGAAGAATAAATCTTGTGAACATGTCATTACTACACAAAGCAATCTATATATTCAATCCCCATCAAAATTGCACCAACATTCTTTTCAAAGCTAGAGCAAGCTCTCCTCAAATTCGTATGGAACCACAAAAGACCCCAAATAGCCAAAGTTATATTGAAGAAGAAAAACAACACGGGAGGCATCACAATCCCAGACTTTAGCCTCTACTACAAAGCTGTCATCATCAAGACAGTATGGTATTGGCACAAAAACAAACACATAGACCAATGGAATAGAATAGAGAACCCAGAACTGGGCCCACAAATGTATGGCCAATTAATCTTTGACAAAGCAGGAAAGAGTATCTGATGGAAAAAATACTGTCTCTTTAGCAGGTGGTGCTGGGAGAACTGGACAGCAACATGCAGAAGAATGAAACTAGACCACTTTCTTATACCATACACAAAAATAAACTCAAAATGGCTGAAGGACCTGAATGTGAGACAGGAAACCATCAAAACCCTCGAGGAGAAAGTAGGATACAACCTCCTTGATCTCAACTGCACCAATTTCCTACTCGACATATCCCCCAAAAGCAAGTGAAATGAAAGCAAAAATGAACTATTGGGACCTCATCAATATAAAAAGCTTCTGCACTGCAAAGGAAACAATCAAGAAAACTAATAGGCAACCAACAGAATGGGAAAAGATAGCTGCAAATGACATATCAGATAAAGGGCTAGTATGCAAAATCTACAAGGAACTCACCAAACGTCACACCCAAAAAAACAAATAACCCAGTGAAGAAATGGGCAGAAAACATGAACAGACACTTCTCCAAAGAGGACATCCAGATGGCCT
>NC_043702.1:31595366-31603156 GCF_006229205.1 Suricata suricatta | reverse complement strand
GCTGTGAAATTAGGTGATTAACTAGTTGTTACTTAACCTTCTAATTTCTGTATAAGTCTAATTACATGAAACAGAAGTTGGTGTTTTGATTTTTTACTTTGCTTTTCTGTTTTGAGTGTCATTGCAACTACTGTATTGTAAATGATGGAAAATAATTGCATATGTTAAAAAATATGAAACTTTATAAAGTAAAAAAAATTAAAAAAATAAAAATAAATTTAAAAAAACAAAACAAACTAAAAAAAACACATTGTTTTGTTTATTTGTTTTGAGAAAGAGAGAGCATTCACATGCAAGCAGGGGAGGGTCAGAGAGACTCCCAAACAGGCTCCACTCTGGCAGTACAGAGCCTGACATGGGGCTCAGTCCCACGAACCTGGAGATCATGACCTGAGCAGAAATCAAGAGTCAGTTGCTTAACTGACTGAGCCCACTTAGGTCACCCATTTATTGTAGTTTGCAGTTTCAGAATTTCCATTTGGTTCTTTTTGTAATTTCTGACTCCTTATTGATATTCTCTATTTGATATAGTATTGTCACAACACCTTCCTTTGCTTTTCAAAGATTGCTTTAACAAATTTTTGGGCCTCTCTGTTCTCAGCATGCCACACCCAAGTCATAGTCTCCATCTTATGACTGGGATCTTGTTATCTGGGTGGGAAATGGGAGTTTGCACCTCTTGACTGTACTGCCCAGACTTAGCCAATGGTAACTGAGGACAGGATATGAAAAGCTGATACCCTACCCTTCCTGGGAACTTAACTCTTGACTGAGACTTGTAGGAGCAGAAGCCCTATGTTCCTTGCTACACAGGGCAAGAGTAGAATTTCCATTTTGCTGAATTGGGAAGGGAATGGTTCTTAGTTCAGATACCATAGTCTGAATTTTAATAGATTTTCTTGATTGTTTCCCCATTTCATGTGTGCCCTTAGAACAATTTCTAGAGACTTTAATGATTATTTTTAAAACATCTTCCACCAGATATTTAAAAACTGGTATGCCTGTCTATAGACTTCCTCACTCTATTGTGCTGGAAGCCTTTTTCATTTTTATCAGTAAAGGTGTTCAGGATTATTTTTTCTCTGTTAAATGCTATTTAAGTATCCATGGATTATAACATGAAATGTCTTTTTTATTATTATATTTCAGAAATTCCATTCCCCTTTCAACCAACAGTTGTTTAATAGACTGTATTAAAATTTACAAGAGGAAGAACCTTTTAGTTATTTAGTTTCGTTTTTAAATTACTTCACTTTCTTGCATGTTGTTTGTAGTATTTCTACTTCAAGAAACTCATTGATTTTTATGTGTGTGCTTTAGTATAATTAATTTTGTGAATTTTCAATGTGTGCTTGAGAAGAAAAAATATATATATGTATTTTTTAAAATTTTATTTTAAGTAATCTCCACACCCAATGTGGGGCTCAAACCCACAACCTTGAAATCAAAAGTTACACGCTCCACTGACTAAGCCAACCAGGCAGCCCAAGTGTATTTTCTGTTAGGTTTTATATATTCAAAATAACTATCTTATTGATTATTCTGTTTAGATCTTTTGTATCTTTACTTTTGCCTTTTGGGCATATTTTTTAAATTGAGAGTGATATAGTAAAGTCTACTGGTTTTTACTGAGGGTGGCATATTAAATTCTATTATCATTAATTTGTTTCTATTTCTTGCAACCTCTGTAGTTTCTGCCTTACATAGTGGCTGCTTCATTATTTTCACACATAGGTATTCATAACTATTATATCTTCATTGTGAAATGTAGTCATTTTGATCTGTAGCCTACCCAATTAAAAATGATGTCACATAAACTTCCAATCAGTTTAATTGTTCATTAAAAATTATATTAAAAAATCATGTTAAAGTATAAGAACAGTGAACCAAATTTGATTTGCCTTACATTTCCTCAAAAAGAAAAGAGCCATTCTGTATTTATTTTTATTCAACAGTTGCAAAAGACTTACCTATTGATTCACTGGACGATGATTTTGAGAAGGAATTCTCATTTCTGAACAACCTGCTAAGTCCTGGTTCTGCAAGTACTAGTGAATTTTCCCAAGAATGCCAGACAGCATTTGGGAGCCCCGGCACCAGCCTTACGTTCCAGGAGCCCTCTGTGGGGTCTGAGCCTCTTGCTCATTCTTCACGATTCCTTCCTTCACAGCTCTTTGATCTTGGCCTTCATGCTGCTGGTGCTTTCAACAGTAAGTGTCTATGAAACATTTGGACACCCATGACTTATTTTATCCTTGTAAAGCAAAAGTATGTGCATGTGGATGCTAAAATCAACATGGATATTGATTTTAATTTTAGTGCTATTAGATAAAATCTGAACTCACACCCATCAACCGAAAAAATCACAAATATTACTACTGGAGTGTACCAATAAGCCTGAAGAAAAAAGGGCTGCTTTTCTCCCACCTCCATCAAACCCCACATTTCATACTAGATTGACTTTCCTACATGTCTTCTTAACATAGAAAAACAATGTCTTATTTTAAACTCTTGACCTGCTAAGTTATACCTACTTAGGGCATTGTTTCCTTCATCTAGCAAAGGTTGGTGTGTTCTCTTCCTGTGAGTTTACAGTAGATAAGGCTAGTTCCATGGCAGCCTCTTGGGCAAGGCAGCAGGACTGAAAGGTTGTGGTAGAAAGCCAGGGAGGGTGTTTTCCTGAGGAAAGGATCACCTGCTTTGTGTATATGTCAGGGACTCCCTCTACTGACCTGCTGTTCCAGCAACTGGTGATCAACCTGGCACCTTGGGAGTCATTTTGCTCCCCACTTCCATATTTGTTGCTAAATGTTGTCAATTCTATTTCTAAAACATGTCTCCAATTTCATGCTTCTCCTTTCTTCCTCTATCAGAGGCATTTAGAGCCTTATTTGGTTTCCTGGGCTGCTGCAAGAGTCCTCCTACCAGACCTTCCAAACCCCAGGTCATCTTCCATGCTTCCATGGAAGAGTTCTTTATCCAAGAAGCAGATTCTGATGTCAGCACCCTGCTTACATTAAAATGAAGGACCATAGGCTCTAGGGTAAAACCTGTGCCTGCATTTCCACTCTTTTTTTTTTTAATGTTTTTATATCTTTATTTTTTTAATTTTTGAGAGAGAGAGAAACAGAGAGTGAGCTGGGGAGGGGCAGAGAGAGAGGGAAACAGAATCTGAGGCAGGCTCCAGGCTTTGAGCTGTCAGAACAGAGCCTGACATGGGGCTCAAACCCATAGACTGTGAGATCATGACCTGAGCCCAAGTTGGACGCTTAACCGACTGAGCCACCCAGGCAGCCCACATTTCCACTCTTATCTCATACCTTACTTCAAAATATTTACATGTTCTTTTTTTCTGTGTGTGTGTGTGTGTGTGTGTGTTTGAGAGAGAGAGAACATGTGTTGGGGGGGGACAGAGAGAGAGGGAGACGGAGAATCCCAAGCAGACTCTATACTGTCAGCACAGAGCCCAATGTGGGGCTTAAATTCACAAAACCGTGAGATCACGACCTGGGCCGAAACCAGGAGTCAGACACTTAACTGATTGAATCACCCAGGCACCCCTAATACTTTCCATTTTCTGTAACTGTATGGACTATTTCAGATCCCTCTGAGACATCATTCCTTGTGTTGCTGCTTTGGCTTATGATGTTCAGTAATAAAGCATGGGCTTGAGCCTGTATGTTAGATTCCCAGTCCAGTGTTTTCTCCATGGGGCCAATTAGCCCTTGAATACTTAGTACTGTCCAGTGGAGTGGTTTCTCCCACTCCTGGCCATGCATAGTGCTTTACATGTTTTCATGGCTATAATCATAGTTGATCTTGCCTTCTGTCCCTGTCTTTCGTCCCCTAGTAGATTTTATCCCTGGGAAAATGGTTCATGGCACCTAACAGTGTCTTAATGTATTGTACTTTGTATTAAAATACTTATGTTCATGCTGTAGCTGCAAGACCATCATACTTTATCCAGTCTGCAAGCATCTCAAGGACACAATCTGTATGGTGATTTATCTTTGTGCTTTCTATGACAGCAGCATAAGTTAGCTCAGTAAATAAAATAAGTATCAGTTAGGGGTGCCTGGCTGCCTCAGTTGCTAGAGCATTTGACTCTTGGTCTCAGGGTGATGAGTTCAAGCCCCACATTGGGCATAGAGCCTACTTAAAATAGATGCATGGGTGGTCCAGTCTGTTAAGCATTGGACTTAGGCTTAGGTTCGTGAGTTTGAGCCCCGCATTGGGTTCTCTGTTATCAGCACAGAGCCCGCTTCAGATCCTCTGACCCTTTCTTTGCCCCTCCCCTGCTTGTGCACACATATGCATGCACATTTTCTCTCTTTAAAAAATAAACATAAAAAACTAAAAGAAAAAAAATCAGTTAAATAATCACTCAGAATTTAATCTAGAAGTAAAAAAGGAAAGTATTATTTGATAAAGAGGCACTCTAGGATCATTCAGATGTTTTGCTATAAAATTTTAGAGAACAATTACTCTTGCAGACATATCAATGATGTAATAAAGATTTACAAACAGATTCATTCTCCACACGAACACCTATTGCTCTTTCTCCTTAACTTGCCACATCTGTAGCGGCACTGAATTCTTTTCTTATTTTCTGGCAATACACTGTCAACAATATTTCTTTACCACTTAGAACATCTGTTCTGGTCCCTGCCTGCAGGCTGACAGATGTTCCCATGCAATGGCTGAGGCAGTTGATACCCAGTGTTTAATGAGCGTCTTGTTCAAGATAACTAGGCAGTTTAAACAATTAAGAGGGAACCAAAATCTGGTCTTCTGCCTCCTACTACAGGACTCTACTTCACTTGCCTTTCCTTTATGTCTACTTCTTTCTCTCCTGTAATGTAAACCAGGAAAGTGAGCTGCCGTGAGTTAGAAGATGTGTGTTCTAGGAACCTTGAGTAAGAACATGGGCTTCAGATGATCTCTTCAGTACAAGGAAAGTCATAGACAAGATAATTTAAACTCCTTTCTAGTGCTGTGTTTTAATTATAAACTAAATAATTTTTCATGTTACAGCAAATACTTCACCATCTTACTAACAGAGTAATCATAATGATACTTTTTTTAAGATTTTATTTTTATTTCTACATCCATCATGGAGCTCTAACTCACAACCCTGAGATCAAGAGTTATATACTCCACTGACTGAGCCAGCCAGGCACCCCTCATAAATTTAGTTATTACTTAAATTCCATTTAGTTAACGTGTGATGTAGTATTTGTTTCAGGAACAGAACCCAGTGATTCATCACTCACATATAACACCCAGTGCTCATCCCAACAAGTGCCCTCCTTAATGCCCATCACCCATTTAGCTCATCCTCCCACCCCTCTCCCCTCCAGTAACCTTCAGTTTGTTCTCTGTATTTAAGAGTCCCTATGGTTTGTCTCCCTCTCTGTTTTTATATTATTTTGCCTTCCTCTGTGTTCATCTGTTTTGTTTCTAAAATTCCACATATGACTGAAATTGTATATTTGTCTTCTCTGACTTATTTCACTTAGCATAATACATTCTAGTTCTATCCACATTGTTGCAAATGGCAAGATTTCATTCCTTTTGATTGCAAGTAGTATTCCATTGTATGTATGTTTATATATCACATCTTCTTTACCATTCATTAGTTGATGGACATTGGGCCCTTTTCTTAATTTGGCTGTTGTTGATAGTGTTGCTATAAACATTGGGGTACATGAGGCGCCTGGGTGGCTCAGTCGGTTAAGCATCAGACTTCAGCCCAGGTCATGATCTCACAGTCTGTGGATTTGGGCCCCGCGTTGGGCTCTGTGCTGACAGCTCAGAGCCTGGAGCCTGCTTCAGATTCTGTATCTCCCTCTCTCTCTGCCCCTCCCCTGCTCACTCTGTCTCTGTCTCTCAAAATAAAAAATAAAGATATAAAAATTAAAAAAAAAACATTGGAGTACATGTTCCCCTTGAAATCAGCATTTTTGTATTCTTTGGATAGATACCTAATGCAATTACTGGGCCATAGGGTATTTCTATTTTTAATTTTTTAATGTTTATTTATTTTTGAGAGACACAGAGCATGAACAGGGAGGAGCAGAGAGAGATGAATCATGGAATCCAAAGCAGGCTGAGCTGTCAGCACAGAGCCTGATGTGGGGCTCAAACCCATGAGCCATGAGACCATGACCGGAGCTGAAGTTGGAGGCATAACAAACTGATCCACCCAGGCGCTGCTCTGTTTATAATTTTTTGAGAAACCCCCATACTGTTTTCCAGAACACCTATACCAGTTTGCATTCCCACCACTAGTGTAAAAGGGCTCCCCTTTCTCCACATCCTTACCAATATGTGCTGTTTCCTGAGTTGGGAACTTTAGCCATTCTGACAGGTGTGAAGTGGTACCTCATTGTGGTTTTGATTTATATTTCTCAGATCATGAATGAAGTTGAGCATCGTTTCATGAGTCTTTTAGCCATATGGATATCTTCTTTGGAAAAGTATCTGTTTATGTCTTCTGCCCATTTCTTCACTGGATTATTTGTTTTTGGGGTGTTGAGTTTGTTCATAATGATACTTTTTAATAACTGCATAGTATTTTGTCACATTTATCTTCCATAATCTTCCTTGACTTTTTCATTATATAGGTAATGCTGCAATAAACTTAATCATACATGTACTTTTTTCCTTCAGTTAAATAATTTCCTTTAAATGAATTTCCAGGAATAGGATTGCTGAGTCCAAGGGTAAAAACATAGCTAAAGGTTTCAAGACTCTTATTGTCAGATTTATTTCCTCTTTCCCAGCTCCTTAGAAATTCTCTTTCTATACCTTATCTATCCGCAATTGTTTATAAAGAACACTTGTATATTTATTTCCAAACCACTTTGAAAACTGTTAGGGAGTCTGATCTAATTCTGCCTGGAACTGAACTTGATGATTTGACTAAAATACATAATTGCAGATAACATTTTTAAGTGTTTTCTACCTCTTATATTGTAGAATCACACTCTAGTAGAAAGATTAAAGTACTCATTAGATATTTTACCTTTTTAAAATTTTTTCTGATGCTGCTTCCTATTTGACTAACAGTGGATAATTCTTTACTTCCCTCTCCCCCAGGTTGGGCCACCCAAGAGGGAATAGAAGTTCCTCTTTCACACACTGATAACCAGCCAGTGCCTTCACAGAGTCCAAAGAAATTTACAAAGTGTAAGTAATTCATTTATTTTCTTTGTTATCATATTAACAATAGGTTGCATTCAGATAAATTTAGAAAAGAATTTTTTAAAAATAGTTTATTGTCAAATTGGTTTCCATACAACACCCAGTGCTCTTCCCCACAAGTACCCTCCTCCATCACCACTACCTCTTTTCCCTCCTCCCCCTTCCCCTTCAACCTTTGGTTCGTTTTCAGTATTCAATAGTCTCAGGTTTGGTGTCCCTCTCTCTCCCCAACTCTCTTTCCCTCTTCCCCTCCCCCTGGTCCTCCATTAGGTTTCTCCTGTTCTCCTGTTAGACCTATGAGTGCAAACATATGGTATCTGTCCTTTTCTGCCTGACTTACTTCGCTTAGCATGACACCCTCGAGGTCCATCCACTTTGCTACAAATGGCCATATTTCATTCTTTCTCATTGCCATGTAATACTCCATTGTATATATATATACCACATCTTCTTGATCCATTCATCAGGTGATGGACATTTAGGCTCTTTCCATGTTTTGGCTATTGTTGACAGTGCCGCTATGAACATTGGGGTACATGTGCTCCTATGACTCAGCACTTCTGTATCTCTTGGGTTAATCCCTA
>NC_043702.1:31582945-31595266 GCF_006229205.1 Suricata suricatta | reverse complement strand
GATGGCTTCCCAGGGGAATTCTACCAGACATTTAAAGCAGAGGTAATACCCATTCTTCTCAAACTATTCCAAAAAATAGAAATAGAAGGAAAGCTTCCAAACTCATTCTATGAAGCCAGCATCATCTTGATACCCAAACCAGACAGGGACCCAGCCAAAAAAGAGAACTACAGACCAATATCCTTAATGAATACAGATGCAAAAATACTCAACAAGATACTAGCAAATTGAGTTTAACACCACATAAAAAGAATTATCCATCATGATCAAGTGGGATTCATTCCTGGGTTACAGGGCTGGTTCAATATTCGCAAATCCATCAATGTGATCCATCACATTAACAAAAGAAAGGATAAAAACCAAAACAATGTTTTAAAAGGTCCAATAACTGAGGGGTGTCTGGGTGGCTCAGTTGGTTGGGTGTCCAGCTTTGGCTCAGGTCATAGTTTCATGGTCCATGAGTTTGAGCCCCATTTCGGGCTCCGTGCTGACAGCTCAGAGCCAAGAGCCTGCTTCTGATTCTATCTTCCTCTCTGCCCCTTCCCAACTCACTCTGTGTCTGTCTCTCTCTCTAAAATATATAAACATTAAAAAATATTTTTTTGAAGTCCAATAACTGAAATGAAAAATTCACTGGCAAAGATCACCAGTACATCTGAACTAGCATAAGAAAGAATTAGCTAATTTTAAAATAGACTGACAGAGATCATACAATGCAAAGAACTGAGAGAAGAAAAAAGAATGAAGAAAAATGCACAGTTTCTAAGTGAAATGGTGGGCCAACATCAGAAGTACCAGTACACACACAATAAGAGTTTCAAAAGGATGGGGGGGCAGAATTTGAAGAAATAATGGATAAAATGTCCCAAATTTATTGAAAACATCAATGCAGTCATCCAACAGGCTTGCTAAAACCCAAGGAGAATCAATATAAAGATATCTGTATCTAGATAAGGAAAAATCCTCACATTCACAGACTGAAAGGAACAATATTGTCCAGATAGCAATTAACTTCAAACTGATGTATGAATCCAACATGATGATTGTAAAATTTATATGGAAATGCAAAGAAGTTAGAATAGCCAAAGCAATTTTGAAAAAAGAATGATACTGTAGGACTTACAGTACCTAACTTCAAAATTTACTATAAAGCCACAGTAATCAAAACAGTATGGTACTGGCCAAGGTTAGGTATATTGGTCAGTGTAACAGAAACTAGAATCTAGAAACACACTTACATTTTTTTCAGTCACTTGATTTTAACAAAAATGCCAAGAAAATTCAGTGGAGAAAGGAATGTCTTTTCAATAAATGGAACTGTTACAAGTATATATACATATGCAATAAACAAAAACAAAAATAAAACTTACCTCACACAATTAACTCAAAATGATCATAGTCCTGTAGGTAAGAACTAAAATTATAAAACCTCAAGATAACATAAGAGAAAATCTTTGTAATCTTGGGTAGGGAAATCTAGATGTGATACCAAAAGAACAACCCATAGAAGAAAAGAATGTTAAGTGAACTTCATAATATTTAAAAAATTTTGTGTTTCAAAAGGCAAATTAAGAAAATAAGATGACTAGAATATCTACAAGTCATATGTCTGACAAAGAACTTGTCTGAAGAATAAAGAAATCTTGCAATTTAATTATAAGGTAAATAACCCAATTAAAAAATAGGCAACAGACATTAATAGATTTGTCAACAAAGATATATGAATGGCCAATAAACACAGGAAAAGATACTCAACATAAGTCACTGGATAAATGCAAATTAAAACCACAAATTAAAAGCACTAGAATGTACATGATTAAAAAGGCAATACCAAATTTTGACAAAGATGTGGAGAAACTAGACCCCTCATACTTTGCTAGTGAGAATGAAAAAATAGTAGTTGAGCCATTTTGAAAAACCATTTGGCAGTTCCTCAAAAAGATAAAGTCAAATTTGCCACATAACCTAGCAATTGCACTTCTAGGAATCTAACCAATAAAAATAAATCTTATGTCCATATTAGGAGAAGTATTTGAATGTTCACAGCAACAGTATTACAACAGCCAAAAACTGTAAACAATCCAAATGTCCATCAACTGACAAATGGATAAATATTATGTGGTATATTGATACAAGAATACATTCAGGTATAAAAAGTAATAAACTACAGTTGGCAAAATGTGATGTATATATATATATAAAATGGAGTATTATTCAGACTTGTAAAGGAAGGAAATTCTGCAATATACCACAACATGGATGGATCTTGAGGATATTATGCTAAGTGAAATATGCCAGTCACAAAAAGACAAATACTATGTGATTCCACTTACATGAGGTACTGGGGGTAGTCAAAATCATAGAGAACAAAGGAGAATGTTGGTTTTTAGAGGCTGGGGGAATGGGTAATTATCATTTAATGGATAAAGACTTTCAGTTTTACAATAAAAAAAGTTAGAGATGGATGGTGGTGATGGTTGCCCAATTTAATACCTGTCAACTATATACTTAAAACGGTTAGGATGGTAAATTTTATGTGTATTTTTCAATAAAAGAATTAAGGGAAAAAAGTAATGAACTACTGCTATATGCAACAACATGGATGAATCTATAAAAACATTAGGCCTTGCTTCCAGTTCTGTGTCTCCTTCTCTCTCTGCCCCTACCCCTCTATGCTCTGTCTCTCTCTGTATCAAAAGTAAAACATTAAAAAAAATTTTTTTAAAACATTAGGCTTAATGGCAGACATAAAAAGCCAAACACAAAAGATGACCTTTTATACAATTTCGGTCCAGGAAAGGGAAAATTATAGACAGAAATCAGATTAGTAATTTCCTAGGACAGAATGGAAGCAAGGATTATAAACAAGTACAAGAGAATTTTGGGAAATATTCTAATATTCACTGTGGTGATAACATGCACAACTCTATCATTTACTAAAAATCATAAAATTCTACACTCAGAATTGGTAATTTTTAGGTATTTAACTTATACCTCAATAAAGCTATTAAAAAATCAAGAGATTTAATACACATCTATGCAAATAAACCTGATAATCTAGACAAAATGAATTAATTTGAGAAAATATAATTTACTAAAATTGATCTTAGTACATACAAAAAGGTTAAACAGAACAATTTCCATAGAGAAGAAAACAAAAAAAGCACCAGGCTTAAATGTTTTCACAGGAAATCAACTGCAATGCAAAATTAGTAAATAAAATATCAACAGATTAATGCACAATGACAAAGCTGGATTTGTAACTGGAATGCAAAGATGGTGTAGTATCAGGAAACCTATTAATAGAATTTATCATATTAATACATTTAAGAAGAAAAATCAAATAATTTTGGAATGGATATGGCAAAAGCTGTTGGATAAATTCAACAACCATTCTTTTTGTTTGTTTTCTATTTTTTTATTTTTTTTAGGTTATTGCCAAGTTGGTTTCCATATAACACCCAGTGCTCTTCCCCACAAGTGCCCCTCTCCTTGACCATCACCCCCCTTCCCCGTTTCCCCTCCCTCTTCAGCCCTCAGTTTGTTTTCAGTATTCAAGAGTCTCTCGTGCTATGCCTCACTCCCTCTCCCTAACTCTTTCCCCCACCTTTTCCCTTCCCATGGTCCCCTGTTAGGTTTCTCCTGTTAGACCTATGAGTGAAAACATATGGTATCTGTCCTTCTCTGCATGACTTATTTTGCTTAGCATGACACCCTCGAGGTCCATCCACTTTGCTGCAAATCCTAATAAAACTTAAGAAATTAGGACTATATGGATACTTCCTTTAAGTTTATTAATTTTGAGAGAGAAAGAGAGAGACAGTGAGCAAGGAGGGGCAGAGAGAGAAGGAGAGAGAGGATCCTAAGCAGGCTCTGTGCTGTCAGTGCAGAGCCCAATATGGGTCCCAATCTCATGAACCAGGAGATCATGATCTGAGCCGAAATCAAGAGTCAGAGCCTTAATAGACTGAGCCATCCAGGCACCCTGTGGATACTTCTCTAACATCATGAAATCTATACCTCCTTTCAAGCCAATATCTTAATTAATTGAGAAATTTTACAGGAACTTCCACTAAAATTAGGAAATGCCCACTAATATTCAACTGGTTCTAGAGGTAGTAACTAATGCAATTAAATAAAAGAAATCAATTACAGTAACAAGAACCGGTAAAGAAAAAACAGGATTATCTCTATTTGTAAATGACATGATGGTATACTTACAAAACCCTAGAAAATAAATGATAAAACTAACTCTATAATAAAATTCAACAAGGTAGCAGCATATAATATTAACATGCAAAAAATCAATAGCATTTTGGGCCACTGGGTGGCTCAGTCAGTTAAGCTCTAACTCTTGATTTCTGCTCAGGTCATAATCTCACAGTTGTGAGATAGAGGCCCATGTTGGGTTCCATGATGAGCATCGAGCCTGCTTAAGATTCTCTCTCTTTCTCTCCCTCTGTCCCTCCCTAAATTCTGCTCTCTTGGAATAAAAAAAAAATAGATAGATAGATAGATAGATAGACAGACAGACAGATATCAGAGGTTAAAAAAATCAATAGCATTTATATACACAAACTAATAACCAGAAAAGGGGTGCCTGGCTGGCTCAGTTGGTAGAGCATGTGACTCTTGATCTCAAAGTCATGATTTCAAGCCCCACATTGGGCATAAAGATTACTTAAGATACACACACATATATCTATATATTATGTAATGGAAGAGAAAATCTCATTTACAATAATGACAAACAAGGTAAAATACTGAGAATTATCAAAACTGTTCAAAATCTGTATTTTAAAAAACCCTGTATATAAAAGATACACAGGAAAATTTTAAATAGATAAATGTCCCTTGTTTCTAGTTAGGATGTTTCAGTACCATCAAGCTGTCAGTTTTTCACATTTAATAAAATCACAATAAAAGGAATAATGAGTTTTATGGAGCTAGACAATACAATATCGAATTTATATTGAAAAATAAACATTCAAGAATAACTAAGAAAAATAATGAAAAGGATACCAGCCCTACAAGATATAAAACACAAAAGAAAATTTCTATAATTAAAACCATATGGCAGACCTGGGAGGAGACAAGATGGTGGAGGGGAAGGGAGCTCTGTAAACTTCATCTTCGCCATCTATCAAACTGAGAAGGACATTACTCTCATCTGCAAGTATGGAAGGAAAAAATACAGACTCCAGAAACAAGACAACCTCAAAGATGCCTGAGCGAGTGAGTGCGAACTGGGGAGATTGGACAACGTGCCAGCCCGAGACAGACAGAGGAGGTAGGAGCCCCAGCCCAACACAGGGAAAGTGCCCAGAGCCCCTGAGAGACAAAGGGAAGAGAAAGAGAAACTGAACACACTCATAGTACTGTCTCTAGAGAAGAGATAAAGAATGTTTAAGCCCTCTCGGAGAGAAAAACTCTCACTCCATATATAACTGCTGGATAGCCCAAATCCAGAACCTGGGTGGCACAAGGGAAAAAACAGCCTCCACCCCTGTACTATCCCGGCAGGGACTCAGCGGCCACAGTGGCAGCCCCAGGAGTGTGCACTTCGGCCTCGGAAGCAGGAGCAGGGGCACACACCTCATTTCCACGGCGCATCTTGCCTCCAGCATTGGCCGCTCAAATCCCGGGTGCCAACAGGGAAATGATAGCCCCCACTCCTATGCGATCCTGGCAGGGAGTTGGCAGCGGTGGAGGTGGGGGGGGGGTGTGCTTTGGCTGCAGGAGCATGCAGTTCATTTCCGGCAGCGCCATGCACCTCAGGCTGCATCAACACAATCCCGGAGGAGCCAAGAGAAACTGATCCCTCCCCCAACGCAATCGTGATCCAGCTGGGGGCTGGGAGTTGGCAGTGGCCCCTGTGAGGGCATGCACTTCGCCTCCTGCTGCGCACTTCTCAGGCAGTGGCAGCGCAAATCTGCTGGAGACAAGAGAAACTAGTCCCTCCCCCTACGCAATCACTATCCTGGGGGGGCGGCTGGGAGTCACGGTGGTGTCTGTGGGGGCTTGCATGTCGCCTCCGGCAGCAGTAGCACAAATCCCTGCCAGCACCTAGAGAAACTACTCCCTCCCCATACGAGATCCTGGTTAAGAAGCCAGCCACCAAAGCAAGTACATCTCATCTGTGGTAGCATAAAAATGCATGGCCTAGGATTTTGAAACAAGGTGGGCCTGGAAAATACAACTTGGCTCAGCTCTGACACAAGGAGATCAGACTCATTAGAGTGGACTACAGCGCTTAGTTCCAGCAGAGCCTGGAGCACCACCATCTACTCTCTGCAGCCACCAAGACAGGGCCTCTGAGAGCAGCACCAGAGACCTACTAAACCAAACCATGCCTATCCATGAGGGGGAGCTGCTGATGCTTTTTTTTTGTACTCATTTTTTTTATTATTATTAAATTTTTTACATAAAATTATTAAATTTTTTTCTCCTTATGTTCATTTCTCCCTTTTTTTTTTTTTTGCAATCCAGATATATTCCATATCTCATCCTTATCTTTCCCCTCAACTGGTCATACACTTTTAGACTGTCCATTGTCCTTTGTTGTCTCTGCCCCCCTTTATTTTCTTCTCTTCTTTTCTTCTCTTTCCTCTCCATTTTCTGTTCTTCCTTTCCCCCCTTTAATTTGTTTGTTTGTTTGATTTGTCTGTGTGTTTGTGTGCTTCTGTTCCCTCTGTGTTTGTCTGTCTGTTTTCCTTCTTAGGGCTACCCCAAGAAACAAGCCAAAGTGCGCATGACGGCGAGTCCCAAATATCGCTGAGTAGGGAAATAAAATATTCAAAGGCACAACAAGAAACTAAGAAACACCATTAAAAAATATTTCCTGAAACCAAAGGCCCGGGACAGTCAATAAGCTTCCTTTAACAGTAAAATATCTACAAGTGCACAGTGCACAACGAGCTATTCAAAACTGACATGGGACAGAATACTAGCCAAAATGACAAAACAAAAGAACTCTCCTCTGAAGTCCCTCCAGGAAGAAGTCACAGCCACAGAACTGCTCAACACAGACCTAAACAACATCACTAAACTAGAATTAAAAAAAAAAAACTTGTCATAAAATCAATCGCTGGGGTTGAAAAAAGCATCAAAGAAGCAACTGAGTCAGTGACTAGGAACTTAAAAATAGGTGTGAGAGGTAAAAAAAAAAAAAAAAAGCTATAAATGAGGTGAATAATAAAATGGAGGCAGCTACCTCATGGATTGAAAAGGCAGAGAGAAGAATAGGTGAATTACAAGATATAGTTCTAGCAAAAGAGGAAGCTGAAAAAAAGAGAGAGAAATTGATCCAGGAGCAGGAAAGGAGAATTCGAGACCTGAGTGATACAATCAAACGTAACAACATCCATATGAGGAATTCCTGAAGAGGAAGACAGAGAGAAAGGTCCTAAAAGGATACTAGACCAAATTATAACTGAGACTTTCCCAAATCTGGGGAAAGAAATAGACATTCAACTTCAAGAGGCACAAAGAACCCTCTTATGACTCAATTTGAATCGACCTTCGGCATGACATATCATAGTGAAACTAGCAAAATATAAAGATAAAGAGATAATTCTGAAAGCAGCTAGGGATAAAAGGGCCCTCACGTACAAAGGGAAACCTATCAGAGTGGTTACAGACCTATCTAATGAAACTTGGCAGGCCAGGAAGGAATGGCAGGAAATCTTCAATGTGATGAACAGAAAGAACATGCAGCCAAGAACCTTTATCCAGCAAGCCTGTCATTCAAAATAGACGGAGAGATAATGGTATTCCCAAATAAACAAAAATTGAGAGAATTCATGACCACCAAACCAGCCCTACAAGAAATAAGAGGGACTCTATGAGGGAAATGTTGCAAAGAATACAAGGTACCAGAGACACCACTAGAAACATGAATTCTACGGAGAACACAATGACTCTAAACCCACATTTTTCAATAATAACACTGAATGTGAATGGACTGAATGCTCCAACCAAACGACACAGGGTAGCAGTATGGCTTAAAAAAAAAAAAAAACCAAAATCCATCTACTTTCTGTCTACAAGAGACTCATTTTCAACCTGAAGATACCTTCAGGTTGAAAGTAAAGTGATGGAGAAATACCTACCATGCGACCGGAAGCCAAAAGAAAGCCGGAGTAGCCATACTTATATCAGAGAAACTGGACCTTTAAGTAAAGGCAGTAACAAGAGATGAAGAAGGACATTTTATAATAACTACAGAGAATCTCCAACAGGAAGAGCTAACAATTATAAATATCTATGTACCAAATTCAGGAACGCCCACATACATAAACAATTAATCATAGACAGAATCTTATTGATAAGAATGTGCTAATTGCAGGGGACTTGAATACTCCACTGACAGCAATGGATAGATCAACCAGACAGAAAATCACTAAAGAAACAATGGACCTGAATGACACATTGGAAAAGATGGAATGGATAGATATATTTAGAACTCTGCATCCTGAAGTTAGGAAATTCACCTTCTTTTCGAGTGCACATGGCACATTCTCCAAGATATATCACATACTGGGGCAAAAAGCAGCCCTCCATAAGTATAAACAAATAGAGATCATACCATGCATGCTTTCAGATCACAATGCTATGATACTTGAAATTAACCACAGGAAAAATTCTGAAAAACCTCCAAAAATGTGGAGGTTAAAAACCACCCTACTACAAAATTATTGGGCTAATCAGGCAATTAGAGAAGAAATTAAAAATATATTTAAACAAAAATGAAAATACAACAATCCAAAATCTCTGGGACACAGCAAAGGCAGTCCTAACAGGAAAGTATATTGCAATCCAGGCCTATTTCAACAAACTAGAAAAAGTGCAAATTCAAAACCTAACAGAGCACCTACTGCAACTAGAAGGGGAGCAGTAAGAGCACCCCAAGCCCAGCAGAAGAAGAGAAATAATAAAGATCAGGGCAGAAATAAACAATACAGAATCCAAAAAAACAGTTGAGCCATTCAAAAATCCAAGAGTTGGTTCTTTGAAAAAATAAACAACCATCAAAATTGCACCAACATTCTTTTCAAAGCTAGAACATACTATCCTCAAATTCTTATGGAACCACAAAAGACCTCGAATAGCCAAAGTAATATTGAAGAAGAAAAACAACACGGGAGGCATCACAATCCCAGACTTTAGCCTCTACTACAAAGCTGTCATCATCAAGACAGTATGGTATTGGCACAAACACAAACACATAGACCAATGGAATAGAATAGAGAACCCAGAACTGGGCCCACAAATGTGCGGCCAATTAATTTTTGACAAAGCAGGAAAGAGTATCCGATGGAAAAAAAGACTGTCTCTTTAGCAGGTGGTGCTGGAGAACTGGACAGCAACATGCAGAAGAATGAAACTAGACCACTTTCTTATACTATACACAAAAATAAACTCAAAATGGCTGAAGGACCTGAATGTGAGACAGGAAACCATCAAAACCCTCGAGGAGAAAGTAGGAAACAACCTCCTTGACCTCAACTGCACCAATTTCCTACTCGACATATCCCCCAAAGGCAAGTGAAATGAAAGCAAAAATGAACTATTGGGACCTCATCAATATAAAAAGCTTCTGCACTGCAAAGGAAACAATCAAGAAAACTAATAGGCAACCAACAGAATGGGAAAAGATAGCTGCAAATGACATATCAGATAAAGGGCTAGTATCCAAAATCTACAAGGAACTCACCAAATGTCACACCCAAAAAAACAAATAGCCCAGTGAAGAAATGGGCAGAAAACATGAACAGACACTTCTCCAAAGTGGACATCCAGATGGCCTACAGGGACCTGAAATGATGCTCAACATCACTCATCATCAGGGAAACACAAATCAAAACCACACTGAGATACCACCTCACACTGGTCAGAGTGGCTAAAATGAACAAATCAAGACACTATAGATGCTGGCGAGGGTGTGGAGAGATGGGCACCCTCCTACACTGTTGGTGGGAATGTAAACTGGTGCAGCTGCTCTGGAAAACAGTGTGGAGGTTCCTCACAAAACTATCCATAGAACTCCCTTATGACCCAGCAACAGCACTGCTAGGGACTTATCCAAGGGACACAGGAGTGCTGATGCACAGAAGCACATGTACCCCAATGTTCATAGCAGCAATGTCAACAATAGCCAAATCATGGAAAGAGCCTAAATGTCCATCACCTGATGAATGGATCAAGATGTGGTATATATATACAATGGAGTACTACATGGCAATGAGAAAGAATGAAATATGGCCATTTGTAGCAAAGTGGATGGACCTCGAGGGTGTCATGCTAAGCGAAGTAAGTCAGGCAGAGAAGGACAGATACCATATGTTTGCCCGCGTAGGTCTAACAGGAGAACAGGAGAAACTAATGGAGGACCAGGGGAGGGGAAGAGGGAAAGAAAGTTGGGGAGAGAGAGAGGGACGCAAAACTTGAGAGACTACTGAATGCTGAAAATGAACCTAGGTTGAAGGGGGAGGAGGGCAAGGCAAGGTGGTGGTGTTGGAGGAGGGCACTTGTGGGGAAGAACACTGGGTGTTGTATGGAAACCAATTTGACAATAAACTACTAAAAAAAAAACCATATGGCATTGGTATATGCATGCATCAATGAAATATAAAGAAAAGCCCAAAAATAGAAATACATATAGAAACCTAGCATATGATTGGAAGTTATCTCAAATTACTATAGTAAAGATGGCATTTTTAAAAAATGATATAAAAGGATGGCCACTTATAAAAGATAAGATTTAATCCACTGTTAATACCAATTGGTTAAATAAACTCCAAATGAATTGGAGATCTAAATGTGGGGACTCCTGGATGGCTCAGTTGGTTAAGTGTCTGACTCTTGATTTTGGTCCAGGTCATGATCTCAGGGTTCATGAGATCAAACCCTTAGTCTGGCTCTGTGCTGACAGTGTAGAGCCTGCTTGGGATTCTCTTTCCCTCTCTTGCTGCCCCTCCCCCCACTCATGATCTCCCTCTCTCTCAAAATAAAATAATTAACAGAATTAATAAATGTAAATAATAAAAGTACACAAATACTAGAGGACAGCATCAATGAATTTTTCTAACCTGAGTTTTTATATAACAAAAATCAAGATTCAATAAAAGAAATGAAAGAAAATTGGACTACATAAAATTATTTTAAAAATTTACACAGCAAGAAACAACTACATGAAAAGTCAAAAGACAAATGACAAGTGGGAGAAAATATTTGCAACGTAACTCTTTGGGGAAGAAATTCAAGGTAGTTTCTACTGAGTGTCTACAACTGCTGGATAGTGGAGGTAGCCTAGACAGTAAGACACACCTGGTCCTCACACTTACACAGATACATCTGGACAAACATACACAACAAATAATGACTTTATTTCCATTGCAATATGCTACAAAGTAGAAGTATAGGGTTGCATCCCTATATAGAGACCTATACAGGATTTCAATGTTAAGGAATTAAGTATTACATTAAAAGTAAAGAATTTTAAATAAATTATCCATATATATGATGAAATTATAACTTCTTACCATTTTCAGAGTTAGAAAACTGAGGTCCTCCAAATTCTCTTATTTTAAAATGTTTTTCCTGGTGATCTTTGGCTGCTGAAACAAAAGTACATAAAAAGTAAGCTGAACAAAGAGAAATTTAGCAGGCTTATTTACTGTATTTTGTAATTTACTGTATTTTGTAATTATTGGCTTAAGTGTTCAATTAGCCGAATCAGTTTATAATACATATAAAAGGAGATGTAAAAATTTAAAGAACCATTTATAAAAATTACATTTGTGTGTGGGTACCTATGTATATATGCACATACACACACAGATGGTCTCCTACTTACAATGGTTTAACTTCCATTTTCAGACTTTATGATGATGCAAAAGAAATACACATTCAGTCACTCATCATCAGGGAAACACAAATCAAAACCACACTGAGATACCACCTCACACTGGTCAGAGTGGCTAAAATGAACAAATCAAGAGACTACAGATGCTGGCGAGGGTGTGGAGAGATGGATACCCTCCTACACTGTTGGTGGGAATGTAAACTGGTGCAGCCGCTCTGGAAAGCAGTGTGGAGGTTCCTCACAAAACTATCGATAGAACTCCCTTATGACCCAGCAATAGCACTGCTGGGGATTTACCCAGAGAGACAGAAATGCTGATGCATAGGAGCACATGTACCCCAATGTTCATAGCAGCAATGTCAACAAGAGCCAAAACATGGAAAAAGCCTAAATGTCCATCACCTGATGAATGGATCAAGAAGATGTGGTATATATACACGATGGAGTACTACATG
>NC_043702.1:31463076-31582845 GCF_006229205.1 Suricata suricatta | reverse complement strand
GCCAGGCGGAGAAGGACAGATACCATATGTTTGCACTCATAGGTCTAACAGGAAAGGAGGAGAGACCTAATGGAGAACCAAGGGGAGCACAGGAGGGAGAGAGAGTTGGGGAGAGAATGGGATGCAAAACTTGAGAGACTATTGAATGCTGAAAATGAACTGAGAGTTGAAGGGGAAGGGGGAGGGGGGAAAAGAGGTGGTGGTGATGGTGGAGGGCACTTATGGGGAAGAGCACTGGGTGTTGTTTGGAAAACAATTTGACAATAAAATATTATTAAAAAAAAGAAACTATATTTTGAATTCTGAATTTAATATTTTCCTGGGTTAGTGATATGCAATACAATATTCTCTTGTGATTTTGGGCAGCAGCAACTAGCCACAGCTCCCAGTCAGTCATGTGACCACAGGCTAAACAATTGATACACTTAGAAACTTCTGTACCCACAAAACCATTCTGTTTTCAGTTTCAGTTTTCAATAAATTACATGAGATATTCAACACTTTATTATAAAATAGGGTTTGTGTTAGATCATTTTGCCCACCTGTAGGCTAATATAAGTGTTCTGAGCACAATGAAGGTAGGCCAGGATGAGTTATGATGCTTAGTATATTCGATGTATTAAATGCATTTTGACTTTCTTTTTTTGGTATAGAAGGAAACATACATTTTTGATTTTTTGATATTTAAAAATGTTTTATTTTTTATTTTAATTCCAGCATAATTAACATACAGTGCTATATTAGTTTTAGTGTTCAACTTACAGTATTCTCAACTTATGATAGGATATCAGGATGTAACCACATTTAAAGTTAAGAAAGATCTGTAATACAATAGATACCACTTACATATATATATATACTGTGTAAGTGTATACATATAATATGTGTATATACATATTATACATATACATATGCATACACTTATACATAACTTTTTAATACCCATAGGTATTCAGGTCCTTTGTTATATCTATGTTCCCTTGAAAATTAAAAATTTTCACATTCTATGTAAATTGGTATAGCCATTATGGAAAACAGTATGGATGTTCTCCCCCGATTAAAAATAGAACCACCAAATGATTCAGCAATGCCAATTCTGGCTATTTATCCAAAAACAAGAAAACAACTACCTTGAAGAGATATATGCACCCCATGTTCATTGTGGCATTATTTACAATAATCAAGATATAGAAACAACCTAAGTGTCTATCAAAAAATGAATGGGCAAAGAAATGTGGTATATATATGTGTGTGTGTGTGTGTGTATATATATATATATATATATATATATATATACACAATGAAGTATTAATTAGCCATTTTAAAAAAAGAATGAAATCTTACCATTTGCAACAACATGGATGGACCTTGAGGGAATTATACTAAGTGAAATATGACAGAGAATACAAATTCTGTATGATCTTATTTGTGGAATTAAAAAAAAAAAAAAGAAACAGGGGCACCTGGGTGGCTTAGTTGGTTAAGCGTTTGGCTCAGGTCATGATCTCACAGTTTGTTAATTCTGTGCTGACAGCTCAGAGCCTGGAGCCTACTTTGAATTCTGTGTCTCTCTTTCTCTCTGCCCCCTCCCCTGCCTACATGCTTTCTTTCTCTCTCTCAAAAATGAACATTTAAAAAATTTCATTAAAAAAATAAAAACAAAAACCAAGCTCATAGATCAGATTTGGTGGTTGCCAGAGGCAGGGTACGGGGGCGGGGGTGGTTCGGCAAAATAGGTGACTAAAGAGGCGGCGCCTGGGTGGTTCAATAGGTTAAACATCTGACTCTTGACTTTGGCTCACAGTTTGTGAGATTGAGCCCTGCTTCAGGCTCTGCACTAACAGCACAGAGCCTGCCGGTATTCTTTTTCTCCCTTTCTCTCTACCTCTCCCTCATTCTTGCTCTCTCTCTCTCTTCCAAAATAAGTAAACATTTAAAAATAAATAATAGGTGGGGCGCCTGGGTGGCTCAGTCGGTTAAGCCTCGGCTTCGGCTCAGGTCAGATCTCACGTTTGTGGGTTCGAGCCCCGCATCAGGCTCTGTGCTGACAGCTAGCTCAGAGCCTGGAGCCTGCTTCCTGTTCTGTGTCTCCTTCTCTCTCTGCCCCTTCCCCTCTCATGCTCTGTCTCTCTCTGTATTAAAAATAAAACATTTAAAAAATTTTTTAAATAAATAATAGGGATATAATGTCTAGTATGGTGACTGGTTAATAATACTCTGCATATTTGAAAGTTGCTGAATGAATAAATCTTAAAAGTATCACAAGAAAAAATGTTTTGTAACTATGTATGGTGACATGTTAACTAGACTTATTGTGGTGATCATTTCATAATATATCCAAATATTAAATCATGCTGTGAATCTGAAACTAGTGCATCATTTATGTATCAATTAATATAAAACTTTTCATATTCAAAAGCTTATCCCCTCCCTGGTGGGTTTGTGTCTAATTCTGCATTCTCTGAAAGTCCATTTTATATTTTGTTCTGCTGTATCTCCATGTCTCTGCACAACAGATGTTTATTTTTATGTGCACAGCTGTAAGCAGCTTCTCCATATTCCTCCCCTATACCAAAGTGAGGTAGTAGTAATTTCACACCAAGAGAAAGACAAAACATATGTATTAAAAGACAGCATACTCTTAGGGATTTTTTTGAATGTTAAAAAAAACAGGGGCACCTGGGTGGCTCAGTCGGTTAAGTGGCCGCCTCCTAACTTTGGTTCAGGTCATGACTGCACAGTTTTGTGAGTTTAGGCCCTCCTTTGGGCTCTGTGCTGACAGCCAGATCCTGCTTGGAATTCTCTGTCTCTGTCTCTCTCTCTCTGATTGAGATCCCTTTTTCTCTCTCAAAAATAAACATTAAAAAAAAAAAAAAGACCATACAAACCAAAGCTCCTCAGGCAGGAAAAAAAATTGCTTTTCAAAAATAAAACAAAACACTATCTCCAAGTTTGAGGTGTATATTGAAACAAATTATGCCCCATTATTAATTCGAGAGCCAGTTTCTCACATATTCTACCTGTACCTCATTTCAAACCTAGTTAAAACACAGAGACCAAAACCAAAAACAAAACCAATAACCAAAGAGAAACAAAAAGCCCAAAATTTTGACGTCTTCAACTATTATCAAGGACATTTTTCAAAAAGATAAATGAAGGTAAATGTCTCCTATATACAACATGAATAGTCCTGCTGATGTATAGTGAGCTTAGAGAGTGTAATATATCTAAGGACAAGATAGTAATATCTGTACTACATTCGTAAAATTTGATGCTCAGTTTGGAAAATTCAAAAGAAAATTTTAAAAAATTCAATCAACCAAAGTAATCAAAAGAAAACAAAGTCAAAAGAAAGGTATATGGAACTCAGGGTTATATAGCAAAAGATATAGAAGAAAGCAAATACTCACAAAAATAAAACTAGTTAAGCTAAGATAATATCATACAAAGGCAACTTTAAGGCAAAAAATAATGTAGGAACAGAAAGGGTCACTATATTGATAACAGATTAATTCACTGAATATAAAAATGCTAAATTTATATGCAACCAATACTTCAAAATCCTCAAAATATAAAAAATAAAAAACTATAGAAACAATGAAAATCCACTTCAATAGCAGAGATTTCAAAATACATTTCTCAATTATTGATACATCAAGTTAATTAAAAATTAGTAAAGATATAAAAGAATTTGAGCAGCACAAATAAAAACCTTGATGTAATAGATACATAGGCATCAGCATCCAAGTCAGAGAATACATATTCTTCTCAAGCACATGGGACAATTGACTATCTGGCTACTTTTTAGTCCATAGAGAGTGTCCCAATAATTCAAAGGATCAGTATGACAAAGATACATTCTCTGATCATAATAAAATTAAATTTAAAAATCAGTAACAGGGGTGCCTGGGTGGCTCAGTTGGTTAAGTGACCAACTTGGCTCAGGTCTTGATCTCATGGTTCATGGGTTCAAGCCCCATGTTGGGCTCTCTGCAGATAGCTCAGAGCCTGGAGCCTGCTTTGGGTTCTGTGCCTACCTCTTTCTGCCCCTCCTGTGCTTGTGCTCCCCTGCTCTCAAAAATAAATAAAAAGTTTTTTTAAATCAATGATAAAAAGATTAATTTCAATATCTCCTTAATTTGGCAATTTCAGATACACAGTTTATTTTTTTTTAGGGGAAAAAAACCCAGCATGTAATTTCTGTCCTTGACGGAATGTATTAAATAAGCAAACACCACCAACAAGCAAAACAAGTACTACAATGTAAAAATATTAAAAAAACGAAAACCCTCTCACATGCATAAATGAAAGATTGCACACAAAGAACTCACATCTTTTCAAGCTTCAATAGTAAATATTCTGCTACTATATATTAAATAACTGCATGCTTTGCCCAAGCTAAGATGAAACTACATCATAAATCAATAAGCATTCTGCATTTTCTTTCATTATCTACTCAAAGTCCTGCCTACTGCACCTCTAAACATTTCATTAAATCCAATTATACAGCAAACACTCCCAAAATACTTAAATTGTATTGCAGTTTCACTTAACAGTATATAAAATGCTGTGTTGTGACAGGTATCAATTATCCATCTGATACTGAATCAATTTTTCTTAAGCACTACTAACTGCTTGCTTTTCTTGAAGCTAGATCATTCTGAAAATTTCCTGTTAGACCTATGAGTGCAAACATATGGTATCAGATACACAGTTTAAAATCACTCGTGGCCATAGATCACATAAGGTATTATGAAAGCTTAGAACAATTTAAATCAAATGATAATGAAAATACTATAGATCGGGGCACCTGGGTGGCTCAGGCTATTAAACATATTTGGTTTCAGCTCAAGTCATGATCTCACAGTTCAGGAGTTCAAGCCCTACATCAGGCTCCATGCTGACAGTATGGTATGGAGCCTGCTTAGGTCTTTTTGTTTCTCTGCCCCCCCTCACTGTCTCTTTCAAAAATAAATTTTAAAAAATTTATGAGGCGCCTGGGTGGTTCAGTCGGTTAAGCATCTGACTTAGGCTCAGGTCATGATCTCACAGTTCATGGGTTAGAGCCCCGCGTCACACTCTATGCTGACAGCTTAGAGTCTGGAGCCTGCTTTGGATTCTGTGTGTGTGTGTCTCTTCTCTCTCTCTGCCCCTCCCCCACTCATGCTCTATCTCTCTCAAAAATAAATAAAAACATTAAAAAAATTTTTATTTAAAAAAAAGAAAATACTACATATCAGAGTTTATGGACATCCATACAATAGGTTAAGCAATAAAAAGGAACTACCAACACAAATTATGTCAGGGATGAACCTCAAGAGTGTTATATGAAGTGAAAAAAGTAAATTACAAGAAGACCACATACTGCATGATTCTAGTAATATGAAATGTCCACAAAAGGCAAATTTATATAGAGAGAAAGTAGACTAGAGGCTGACTAGAAATGAAAATGGGGATTATAGCAAAGGAACATGAGGGATCTTATTAATGAAAGGACGAAAAGATTCTAAAACTGACTTAGAGAGATGGCTGCAATACTCAGTAGTAACTAAAAATTAGTGAATTGTACAACTGAATGAGTTTTATGATATATAAAATATACCACATAAAGCTTTTTAAAAAAAACTTGTGGGATATGGAAAAAGGGAACTTTTAGCCTAAAAAAAAACCCCAAAAAATAATAGAAGAAAATAATAAAGAACTAAAATTAATAAAATAGAAACACAGATTTAATAAACAAGATTAACAAAACCAAATGATTTGTTAAAAGAATAAATAAACCTTTAGCAAGATTTAAAAAAATAAAAGGAACAAATAAACATCTGAAATTAAAAAGTAGATCTATAACTACTGACCCAGTAGGTTTTAAAGGATTAAATAGTGCTATAAATGAATGGTAAAACTACACCAATATCCATTATATTCCATTTGGAACTTTTAAAAAAATGTTCTCTACCTGGATATAGGATTATATATACAGAAGTAGCTAACCTTTTGAACATACATTTGAAACTATGTTAGACATGTAGTTCCATAATTATTATAGCTTATTTTTCAGTATGATCTGTACTTATGGGCACACTTAAAAATGCCTCTAACATGGGGCATCTGGGTGGCTCAGTTAAGTGTCAAACTCTTGGTCTTAGCTCAGGTCTTGATCTCATGGTCATGAGTTCAACCACTGCACTGGGCTCTGTGCTGGGTGTGAAGACTAAAAGAATGCCTCTCATATATACTGTACACCTACCCTGTACTATGTAGTTTATAAATATTATCTCTAGCCCTAATGTCTCTGTAAGGTAGGAGTATGATTCCTATTTCAGATGAGAAAAAAATGAGGTATAAATGGCTTGTTTTAAAAAGCCAACACTCAAACCCTGATTTTCTGGCTCCAAAGCCACACTAACAGAATACATATGATTATATATATAGTATGTACTTATTAAAAAAAATAATATGAATTTAAACGTGAAGAGAAGCTTGAAACTTAATCATACAACTCTGTGAAATAAATGTCTACATTAAAAGTCCTTATCTTCGAGAAAATCAAAATTCCCTGAAGAAAACAAGTAGACTCTGTTGATTAGGTACTGCTGGAAAGCTAACTCACTGCTGAGCATAGCTTCCAGTCCCACTTGACCAGAAAGCCTGCAATGAGACTGTGGGAAGTTGCAGAGCGTACTGTATCACCCACCCGGACAGAGAAATAGTCAGTAGCACCCTGCAAGAGGAAAGCACAACCTCCAGCCTACCTCATTAGGAAGCTCTAACAGTGACCCTGGGGAGCATCAAAGCCCAACTTACAGCACTACCTAGCAGCAAACCCCAGTCTATAGCCCTGCCTGGCACTGGAGCCCAGCTGATGGCTAGGCCCAACTGCAGAGCACAGCCTGCAATCTCACCCAGGCAGAGACCTGTGGTCAGTGACCACACCCCTTGTGAAACAAAGCCTCAATCCTTGCCCAATGGGGTACAGCATGAGGTCCATCCAGCTAGGAAGTGTGGCTAGCAACCTTGCCCAACAGCAGAGCAGAGCCACCATCCTGCCTGATTTAGAATTGAGCTTCTGTAGTCCTGCCTAATCACAAAGCACAGACTAAGGCCACATTAGACCATGAAGCCCTGCCTGTGACCCTGCCTGAATGAAGAGACTAAGCAGTGGCACCATTTGGCCAAGGAGCATACCAGTACCCCTGCCTGACCAGAGATGACTGTGAAGCCCTGCCTAGTGACCCTTCCTGACCTCAGAGCACAACCCCACCAGCCAACAACAACACTTAAACACAAAATACAGCCAGCAGGCCAGCCCCACCTCAGAGCATGACCAGCAGTTTTGCCCAGTCAGAGACAAGAACACATTGTAATTACGCTGTCAAAAGTCAAAGATAGAGCACAGAGCCCGACATGGGGCGTGAACCCATGAACTATGAGATCACGACGTGAGCTGAAGTCGGATGCTTAACCAACTGAGCCACTCAAGTGCCCCTAGTTTTTTTTTTAATGTCTATTTATTTTTGAGAGAGAGGCAGAACATGAATGTGGAAAGGGCAGAGAGAAGGAGACACAAAATCCAAAGCAGGCTATCAGCTCCAAACTGTCAACACTGAAACCTGTCAGACATGGTGTTCAAACTCACAGACCACGAGATCATGACCTGAGCTGAAGTCAGACACTTAACGGAGCAGCTACCCAGGTGCCCCTTTCAACTCTAGTTAAAAACAAACATTAAAAATAACTATAACAGAATAATTTGTTATTACATACACAATGAAAAAGATATAAATTATAATATTAGAAACCTAAAAGGTGAGGGGGAGAAATGTATAGTTTCTATATGCTATTGAAGTTCTTATCAGCTTAAAATATTATTTCATGTAGGCCTACAGAATGGAGTATTACTCAGCCATAGAAAAGAATGAAATCTTGCCACTCTTGACAATACATGGGGCTAGAGGTATTATGCTAAGTGAAACAAGTCAAATAGAAAAAGACAAATGCCATATGATTTCTATTATATGTGGAATTAAAAAAAGGCAAAACAATAACAAAAAGAAACAGACACATAAAAACAGACAACAAGTGGCTGCCAGAGCAGAGTGGGATGGGGGCATAGGCAGCATAGATAGCAGGGATTAAGAGGTACACACTATTTTATCCAGTGATAAAATAGATAAGTCAAGAGGATAGAGAGTTCAGCACAGAAAATACAATCGATAATATTGTAATAACTGTGGATGATGATAGAGGCAACGACACTTAACATGGTGAACATTTTGTAATTGTCATAATTGTCGAATCACTGTGTTGTGTACTTGAAACTAATATATGTCAACTATTATTCAATTAAAAATATATTTTTAAAAACAAGGGAAAAACTCATTGACAATGTGGCAATGATTTTTTGCATAGGACCCCAAAAGCACAAAAAACCAAAGCAAAAATAAAGAAGATGATATCAAACTAAAAATCTTCTGCACAGTTAAAAAACACACACAAAAAATAACCACAACAAAACAGTCAATAGCCAAAAACCCAATCACATTTGCCTACGGGATGAGTAAGATATTTGCAAACCATGTATCTGATAAGGGGCTCCTATCCAAAATATGTAAGGAACTCAAACTCAATAGCAAAAATAAACAAACAATAACAGTCTGATTAAAAAATGGGCAAAGAACCTAGATACACATTTTGACAACCAAAGAAGACATATACATGCCCAACCATACATGAAAAGGTACTCAACAACACTATTCACTCATCAGGGAAATACAAATCAAAACCACACTGAGATATCACCTCACATTTGTTAGAATGGCAGTTATGAAAAAGAGGTAACAAGTGTCGGACAGGATGTGGAAAAAAGGATGTGCACTGTTGGTGGCAATGTAAATTGGTGTAGCCACTACAGAAAACAGTATGGAAGTTCCTCAGAAAATTAAAACAGAACTACCATTATGTTCTAGCAATTCCACATTTGGCTATATATCCAAAGGAAATGAAATTACTATCTTGAAGAGGTATGTGTACCCCTATATTCACTGAAGTCTTATTTACAACAGCCAAGACATGGAAACAACCTAAGTGGCCAACACAGATAAATCCATAAAGAGAATGTTACTTAAGTACATATATAATAGAATAGAATTGAATATTACTTAGTCTTAAAATAGAAGGAAATCTTACCATTTGCAATAACATGGATGAACCTGGAGGGCATTATTCTAAGTGAAATAAGTTAGAGAAAAATAAATACTGTATGATCTCACTTAAATGCTAGATCTTAAAAAGCCAAACTCAGAAACAAAGCAGACTGGTGGTTACTGAGGTCTGGGAGGTGAAGAAAATGGAGAAATTTGGTCAGAGAGTACAAACTTCCAGCTGTACGATAATTAAGTTGTGGAGATCTAAAATACAGTATGGGGACTACAGTCAACAACACACTTGACAGCTGCTAAGAGAGTAAGTCTTGTATGTTCTTGCCCCCACAAAATCTATAGTAACTATATGAAGTGATAGATGTGTTTAACTTACACAGTGCTCTGTATCAATTATAACTCAATAAAGCTAGGGAAAATAAACTAACTCAAAAGTGTTTGTATAGAAGAGACTTCTAAATTGACTTAACATGTTTTCTAACTGAATTGATATTAATAAAATCTGTTTTAAATGGTTGTGACAAACTGTTTTGACATTTAAAATGTGGTCATTTTACATTTTAATGAATTTACCATCTTACCTGGTTTATTTCCCAAGCTCACTTCCTCATCTGACAAAACTAACCTAAAGTAAAAACCAAAAAATGCAAAGAATTTGGTTAAAATACACTTAGGATTCATATTCTATGGTTTTATATGGTTAAAAAGTATTTTTAACTGATAGGACATATAAAATAGTTTTCCAGTACATAGATCTCCTAAAATCTGAGACGAATGTACTTCTTCTCTAGATCTACATAGACCATGAAAATAATCCTTCATCTCTTATTCTTTCAACAACCTATACTGAGGACTGATGAAGCATCAGGCACCACATTCAGTATTATGGGCACTGTGTAAATAATACATCATGGAGAGCATCTGTCACCAAAGTCACTGAGTATGAGGTTTAGTTTTCAAGCACTTAGGGATTTGCTCAAGAATACTTGAGACCTAAACAGAGGAAATGAAGAACTGCAGAAAAAATGGAGTACTCTGTTTTGGAACAGCAAAGTGATGTTTGCAAAAAAGATGCATTTGCCTAAAATATTCTTATAAAATACTAATTTTGGGTATTTATATCATCCATCTGGGATGATAATTTAAAAAATTAGACAAAAAACTGAAAATAGATTTAGGCATTATTCCTGGAATGTGACCTCACAATTCTAGTATTGGAAGTTGCTTTCAATAAATTTTTAAAGATACTTAAAAAGCAATACAGGTATCCCCTGCTGTTTGGAAGTTTGCATTATGCTTTTCTGGAAGATCTATATTAGCACCTGTTTTTGCTAACTGAAAGAAATCTGAAGAGGGGGGGCGCCTGGGTGGCTCAGTCAGTTGAGCCGCTGACTTCGGCTCAGATCATGATCTCACGGTTCGCGGGTTCAAGCCCCACATCGGGCTCTGCGCTGACAGCTAGCTCAGAGCTTGGAGTCTGTCTTCAGATTCTGTGTCTCCCTCTCTCTCTCTGACTCTCCCCTGCTCATACTCTCTCTCTCTCTCTCAAAAATAAATAAAACATTAAAAAAAAAAAGAAACCCAAAGAGGATTTTCACTTTTACAAAAAGACAGAAAGCAAAAGTAGTGTTAAGTGTTTATTATGCAGGGAGCCCTTGTGGAGGCAGTGTGAACCCTGAGCAGCAACAGTAGCACCACCAAGCTCCTTCCCTGGGAACTACACTCAGCATCTCGGCTTTAAGCCACTATGCACTGTGTGCGCATCTGTGCTTCATCTCCATTTATTCTGTGCATACATCAGCAAGATATGTCCTACGGTTTCAGAAAAGCCTAAGAAAGGTTAATTTTTGAATACTCAAAACATTTTCCACAAAAATTAATGGTAATTGCTTCTTTGCCTTACACTGTATTGGCTTATGAAAAGTTTCATTGGAATACTCTACTTTCAGATAGCAAGGGAAACCTATACGGTATTTATTTCCAAAAAACACACACAAAAATAGAGTAAATAGATGCTAATGACTTGGAACAAAATCTCCAATGACCGTGTATATACATTTTTTTAATTACTTGGATGGAAGAGAAGGTGAAATGGTTTGGAATCTGTTAACTCAACAGGAAGCTCTCAGAATGCTGAATATGTATGAGAGGACTGTGAATAAACCTTTCATGAAATATGATAATGGAAAAGGTTTACTAAATTAATATACTTAATATAACATAGGATTTTAAATATCAAGGTATAACTAATAAATTGCATTTATAACTGTACATTTGATATGTATTTAATCTACATCCTAAATTGTTTATATATTCAAATTTGGCAAAAAAAAATCTGTTTGGGTTTCCCCATAGAGAAAAGAGGGAAATGCGTATATCCTGGATCACCTTCCACTCAACAATATATGGTTTGTCACTGCTCTGGTCTTATTTCTGGGTTTGTTATTACACTCAGGCAATCTACTTAAAATTAGAAGTAAACAAAGGTAAGACATAATAAAAGGGAAACAGGCAACCTGAAGAATGTGTGCAGCAAGAGCCCGCGTTTTCAGGTGACCAGCCCTAGTCCCATTTGTGTTGCTTTGAAGACAGATTTTCAATAGCTTCTGTTTCATAGCTGCTGGTACCTGTCCCTTTCTCTTTCAAGCTGCCTCTTCTGGATTTCACTAGGTAGAGGCTCTGAATACAAAGTTCAGTCTCCCAAAATACAGAATTTAAAGTTATCATCTTAATCTGTTCTGTACTCCAGTCATCAACTCTGCCTGCCATGTTAAAAATGGGGGCAGGGGGTGGATAAGGCTTTAAAACAAATGTTTAATATTAATTGGAAAAATGGGGTGCCTGGTAGGCTTAGTGGGTAGAGCACCCAATTCTTGATATCAGGGTCATGAGGCCAAGCCCTACACTGGGTGCAGAGCTTACTTTAAAAAAAAAAACCTTAAAAAATATTAACAGGAAAAATGACATAGAAATAAATATTCAGTAAGTTGGAAAAGAAACAATTCTTTCCAAATATATCATATAACAGTATCTAGAACTTCCATAACCCCATACTTCTGCCTGCTTACTTATTGAGATTTTCAGTGAGAGAACTGTTTTCTATTTGTTCTTCCTTGTGGTCTTCAGTAAGCTTGCTTGGAGTGTCTTGTAGTTGCTAAGGATAAGAAATTCAATGTTAAGCAGATGGAATCTGTTTCTCTCTTTGTGCAAATGAGAGGAGAATAAAAATTCTAAAGAACAACGTAAAATAGGGATAGTTCTGAAGGAGAAAGTGAGAGATATGGGAAATGTATGATAAGGTAATTTGACCTGGGCGCTATGTCCCAGTTTATTCTGGTTGCCTGTGACAACCACACAGACTATAACATGGGCCAGCACCAAGCTTCACAAGTTTGTGATATGCCAAAGAAGACTTACACTGTTACTGACTTCTAATGCAATGCTGAAGATTTTCAACCTCATCTGAACATAAATTAGATACTAAATTTGCCTAAAAACATAGTATGCTATCCAGTGAAGTATTAATATAGAACAGGTAAAGAAAAAAACCCAAACACACAACAAAAAAATCAAGACTAATTCAAGGGTATCTGGAAGATGCTACATCAGAACATAATTTAATTATCATACCAAGCCCCAGGAATATACAGCTACAAGAGATGAATCCATCACAGATACTACATCTAGCATGAGCAATCTCAACAGTAACATTTTCAAGCTCTATTGAAAACAAGACAGAATGATAAGGGCAAAGGCACTGAAACCCAGCCTACCAGAATTAAAGAAATGATTACCATAGTGTGACTCTGCTAGATAAGTCATATGCAAAGAAGGTAGACCGGAAGATATACAAACGTTAAAAGCATTACAATCTAAGCCCAAGAGTACCTTTTACATGTAGCTATTACAGAAAAAGCTGATCTAATACAATAGTCTCTTCAGCTACAGTTACCCATTATTTTTGCATCATGAATCACATCTACGACATGAGTGTAAAAGTAAAGCAAGGAAAATTTTTCTTTAACTTCTAAAATTGTTGGGTAGGTACTCTGGTTGTTACTGAAAACCAACGACCATTTTCCATCACTTGATCCTCTTAAGTTTTTCTTTTCCATAACTTTCTCTTATCTCATTTACATTTTAATTTTCTTTTCTCTTGCTCCCTTTTTTACTCCCCACTCCAATATCTTGAGCCCACAATCAGTATTCTCATGTATTTGTTTAATGTTGCTGGTAGCACTTGGAATCAGGGAAGCACAGAAAAATAACTGACTGAAGGAGTGTAGAAAAATGTTTTCCATGTTTTGTAAATCCAAAATTAGTTTGTGTTCTCCAAATGAAGTATAGTATATCTAACAAAAGAACGTGTACATAATTATACCTTGAGAGTTACAAAATCATATAGATGAAAGCCAGTACTCGCCCCATGGATCCGGGACATCAACTGAGCTGTTTTCTCCCAGAATCCAAGCAGCGTCCTCTGCAGAAAAAGAAAGATTCTCACCACAGTTACAATTTTTTTCACTGCTATTTTTCCTCACTACTGTAGTAGATGAATGGTTGCTGAATAACAAGCAGTAGGAAGTAAAATCAATTTCCAAGATGGGAGAACCAGAAAGCAGTGTAAGTAGTAATTCTGCATAAGAACTGGCAACTGTATCAGCATATATATGTACCTATCTGTATATAGCACTGGAAGGTACACTGGAGTCAGCCAGAAAGTAATATTAGTGGTTTAGACCACCTTTGCAAGAGTCCAAAAGAGAAATACTAAAAGCACAAAGACCGTATCTATATTAGAGGTATATGTGTAAATCTTTATGTTGGTAAGCATATATAAGCCTTTATTAATTGGACAAAAATAATATATACCACTAAGTTAATCTTTCTTTTAGGGCTCAAGAGGCTCGTTCTCAAGCTAACTCAAGTAACTGGACATTTTCCTTGTTGCTTCAAAGTTCCTATTAAAAGTGAGGGGGCTGAGTGGAGAAAATAAAGGAGAACTAAACAAACAGCTGTTGAGTTTCAGGGATATGCAACATGGATTGCCAGGTACTTCTATTTTCAAGTGCATCCTTTTGTGACTCCTGAATAGGATCCACAGTACTGACCTGAATCAGGTAGATTTCCTACAAGCAGCAGTGAATGTCCATTCCCTTTAGTTTATGATTCTTTTCTTAAATAAATACAGTTCATTCTATTTTGCCACTTAAAAATACATGTTAATATCAGTACCTGCTACTTATTAACATCGGACTTATTCACTGTATGCTATTTAAGTGTGATTTGGGGTTAACAGAAGCACAAGTGAGATACTGCTGATATGAAAGTGGCAGAATGAAAAGAACACACGGCCTAGCATGAGAAAACAGGCTTTTAAGCCCAAAGTTGCTGTTTACTGTAATTCTTATAGGGTTTCACTTTCTTCAGCTATAAGATGACAGTAGAGTTTTATACTTTTGGGCCCCAGCATCTTTGCTTCAAATGAAACTGAATATAGAAATTCAAAATGGAGTAGCTCTGAGGAACCAGGGCTAAAGGGCTGTGAATTCTGTCTCAACACTCCCACTCACACCTAGATGGCCCCTAAATCTCCCTCCTAGGACCCCAAGGGGAATAATGTGAAGATACATGTGTAGGCAATTCCTAAGGTCTTTTTCAGTTGAGAATTCTATGATTCTCTGTCATAACCTCACTAATTTTCAAAGTCAAAGGAATCTGATAAATTATTCAACTTTTTACACCCATTAGACAACTTTTAAAAAGGAATCTCACCACTCATCTTTACTGCAAGGACATGCTGACCATGGAGGTGGGTACCTGGTAGGTAGTGAGTGTATGGGATAACATATTGCAGCGACTAGCTCCAAGTAAATCCACTTTCTGACAAACATCCATCTTTAACTTGTCAAAAGAAGCTTTGCTATTTCTCACTTGGATCTGTACCTGCAATCACAATAGTATTTATTATTATTACTGATAATACAGGTATAAATATACCACATGGGTTCATGAAATTGTATTAAGAAGACTAATTTTCAGACACATGAAATTGTAATAAAGAAGGCTAATTCCCTTTCCTTGTATTATTATTTCATGATTACTGTTAAATATTTTGGTTATTTTTAGTAATTCTTTCCAGCAGGTATCTTTGCTGAAAAACTATGCAATGATTAAATGAAAAGGTCATAGTTAAGAAGAAAAACCTCTACAGACTCCAAATAAAAAGAAACATCCAAAACTACTGATGGGTAATACTTAGCTAACGGAAGAATACATGGAAAGGAGACATTAAAGTGTTGAGAAGCATTAATAATAGATCTGAATCATAGAGATACATTTATAAATTTAAATATATGCCTATATTTCTTATACATAAGGTAAGTCATATGTCACCAATTAGCATGAATATTCAATTTTTAAATATACTAATTTATTCATTCAACAAATATTTATAAGGTATCTATTATGTGCCAGGCACTGGAATATTGTGAACAAAACAATGTTCTTTCCTACCATCACTGAGTGGGGAGGCACAGGAAAAAGCAGCAGTAAAGAAATATATAAGATCATCTCAAGTTGCAAAGATAACGTATTAGTGAAAAGAAATTACTACTTTTGGTAAAATGATTAGGAAAGCCTTTGGTGAGCTCATGCAAGATGTTAGAACTGGAATAGAAAAAATGGTAAGGAGGCCATGCTAAGATTCTGAGGAGCGCATTCAAGGTTCAGAGAAAAGCAAGGACATAAGTCCTGGGAATGGGAGGTGAAGAGCTTAACAAGCTTGCAGGACAATATGGGATAGGCTAGAGTATATTTCTTCCTGGGGCATGGAAAGGGCTAGAGTCTAGAAAGTATACGATATGGCTGCACAGGGATCAGGCACCAGATTGTGCAGGGCTATTTGGGTTCAGAAAAGTTTGGAACGCCTTTTCTTTTTTTTTAAATTTAGGTGTGGGGCACCTGGGTGGCTCAGTCAGTTGACCATCCAACTTAGGCTCAGATTATGATCTCATGGTTCATGAATTCGAGCCAAACACAGCACAGAGTTCGGAGCTATACTGATAGCTCAGAGCCTGGAGCCTTCGTCAGGTTCTGTGTCTCCCTCTCTCTTTGTCCCTCCCCAACCAGTACTCCTTCTTTCTCAAAAATAAATTTAAAAATTTTTTAAATAATAAAGTGTAGGTGAAATTCAAGTAACATAATCTTAACCATTTAAAAATATACAATTCAATGACATTAGTGCATTCAGAATGTTATTCAACAACCCTCTTGGAGTATATTCTAGTTGTCAAGGATTATAAAGGGGAAAGAATAACATGTTGCTGTGGTCTATACAGCTGGTATAAAGGTTCCATCAATATTAAATATGATTTGTATTATATGTACTCTATTTATGAAATGAGGATTGAATGAATTTTATTATTCATGTCTGGTGAACTTAGGGGATACAATTCAAAAGTAGTTTATTTAGCAAAAACATAAGTCCATACATAGTTACTTTAAAAGTTTGTGGCCAAGGGGAGCCTGAGTGTCTCAGTCAGTTAAGCATCTGGCTCTTGGGTTTTGGCTCAGGTCATGATTTTAGCTTGGTTCATAAGTTTGAGCCCTCAGTCTGGCTCCACACTGACAGCGTGGAGCCTGCTCAAAATTCTCTTTCTGCCCCTCCCCCATACTCTGTCTCTCTCTTCCATACTCTTTGAAAACAAATAAACTTAAAAAAAAAAGTCTGTGGTCAAAATATGTATTGTAGCAGAATAAAAATCTGAAAATCTTCACTTTTTCTTATAATAATCAATTTACCTGAATTGTTACTTAAATTATTTATTTTTTCCTCACAAATAAACTATTTCTCTCCTGCAAACAAATCCCAAAAGTCCAGGGAAGCAACACTTAAAGGGAAGCAATATTTAGGGCTCCTGGGTGGCTCAGCTGGTTAAGTGTCCAACTGCAGCTCAGGTCATAATCTCACGGTTGGTCAGTTTGAGCCCTGCATCGGGCTCTGTGCTGAACACTTGCTTAGAGCCTGGAGCCAGCTTCAGATTCCGTGTCTCCTTCTCTCTCTGTCCCTCCCCTGCTTGCGCACTGTCTCTCAAAAATAAATAAATGTAATAAATAAAAGGAAGCAACATTTATATTGTAAGAGGGGTTAAAAAAAATTAATAGAAAAGGTTGATGGGTTGGGATGTCACTTAAAGAATAAAAAAAGTGTAACAATCTTTTGTACTTCAAAGATCTCCTAGCAACCAAGAATTTATAATATAACATTTTTCAAAAACAGCCTGATATTTTGTGATCTTAATTATTGTGTAAATTCAATAGGTTTGTGTACCAAGAAAAGGAAACGGATGTATTCTCATACTTTTCGGAACTTTTCCATTTGCTTTAGGGTGTCTGGGTCTAATTCTTGGGATACATCTTTCATCCACAGCAGAGCTCCTCTGTATTCTGTGCGTGCTTGCTCCATCCGATTAATTGTCATCAAGGTATCAGATACTGCTCTTTGACTGAATGTTGCCACTTCTTGCTTAAGACGAGACAAAGGAGTATACAGGGCCAATCTAACGGCAGAGAGGTAAAAATCAGAGGATGTACATCCCATAAACAAAACAAAGCAAAACAAAGGTTTAAAACAACCTTAAAGCATATCTGCTGTCTAGATGAGTCTATAAAACAAGTAATTATTAAGATGCCTCAGGAACTTTAGATAGCAAAGATCATACAGCCAACTTTGAACTGTTAATAATGATGTGTCTATAACTCTCCCTTTTCTTATTTTAAGAAATATGTTATTTTCCCAAAACTTTGGATGTTAATCCATGTATAAATAACCTGTCAAATATATCTGCCATTTAGAAAAGAGGTCCATGGGTAGAAGAGATCCCGTGTTCACAAAGTATAATCCTATAAATAGAAAGCCTAAATTTGACAAATTTAGGTAAAACCTAGATATAGAAAAGCAGATAAAATACTAAAAGAACTAATGAGTATTGAGTTCTTAGCAGCACAGGATGACAAAACATCAATAATGTAAGAAACACAAATCAAACCTAGTTCCTCTGGTCTGCTTTTCTGACTTAGTGGCACTGAAGGGTCTTGTACTGAATTTCCTTCTATCACTTGCTTAATGATGGGCTTCTGTACTGATATGGTGTTTCAGAATAAAGCCACTTAAGTTATATATTGTTATTACAGATCTTATCAGATCTGTTTTTATTTTTCTTCAGAAAAAGCAAAGATTTTGGCTATATTTAGAACTGTTGGAGATTCTCTGAAGTATCTTTATGTTAAAAACATGTCAAGTGATACGGGGTTCCTGGGTGACTCAGTAGGTTGAGTGTCCAACTTTGGCTCAGGTCATGATCTCATGGTTCATGGGTTCAAGCCCCACGCCGGGCTCTGTGCTGACAGCTCTGAGCCTGGAGCCTGCTTCAGATTCTGTCTCCCTCTCTCTCTGACCCTCCCCTGCTCGCGCTGTCTCTGTCTCTCAAAAAAATAAATAAAAAACATTAAAAAAATTTTTTTTAATCTGTCAAGTGATAAATGCAAAATAAGTAAGTAGAAAAAATCCCCTCCACCTAAAAAGAAGATAAGTTCTAATGTACTCTTAAATAACATAGTATCCAAAGGAGGAAGAAAATAATTAAAACATATATATTTTTATATACATGTGCCTCTGTTACATTAAACCACGTAAGGAATTTAAATATAGGCTTAAAGCCTATTTATAGGAATTAAGCAACTAGAATGTCAATTTTTAAGTAATTATTTTATATACAAAAAAATAAGAGGCACCCAAAATATGCTATATTTCTCTTTGATCCCTCTACTGTAATGATCACTAACCTTTACAAATATGCAAATTTAGGTACATAGGTCAAAACTGTCACAATGACTACAGATTTATGGATGATGCAAAACAGTAAACCTTTGCTTGGCTGAAGAACAGAGTGCCTTCCCAGTAGCATCCATCATTTTACCAGCTTGTGTTGTATCCCGTTCTGCTTGAAACTTTAAAAAGAGCCCCAGTTCATTTTCTTCCTCTGATATGACTAGGAAAAAATTACAATACAGTTAATTGTTTTCTTTCATCATTTGTTAAAGACACAAAACTAAAATTCTCACAGCAATAATTCTCTATACAGAAGAATTAATTACTTGGGGGAAGAAGAGAGACTTATTTTAAAAATTCACATTCCAAGGCTCCATTTCCAGAGATTCTGATTTTACAGGCCTGAGGATCTGTTTCCCCCTACCCACAAGTATTCTAGATGGTTTTGATATAGTGAATTCATGGACCCCGCTTTGGCAAGCAATGGGGGGGAAAAGATTCCAAAATGACAAAACCACAAATGCATTTTCAAATATGCAGACATGCATCTTAGGATCATTGCCTCCAACAAAATCTTCATTTTTCTATTTAAACAACTTAATTTTGACTCCCACCCTGGTTTCAGTGACCTATGCTCCCCTGGCCCACAGACATCCATGGTTTTATTGCTGAAACCATAAAATTGTCAGTCATGTAGCATATTACTACTCAGTGTGGTCCCCTGACCAATTCCAGTCCAGAGACATTTGTTATCAGCATATAACAAGTACCAAAACAAAGAAACTGTTGAGAAGCTTACTAATTTGATGAGGATTTTATATCTGTTGAATCTAATAATAATAATCATAGAGTGTGCTTATATTTTGTGTGTCTTCTTTAATTTCATTGGTCTTGAAATTTATCTTCATTGTATTTTATAAAAGTGTCAGTTTACAACAGATTAAAAGTAAAACACAAAGCAAAAAAGTGGTCTTTGACCACAAAGTTTTAGAAACCTGATTCTTTGATCACACACAGTAAGACTAATAAAGGGGGAATCCATGGAGTATTCAAATTATTAGTTTAAAGTGAAAAATGACAAACCTCATGCCTAATTTCACCCTGGTTTACTGATGGAAAAACTGAAGTTAAAAACTGAAAGGTAGGGAAGCCTGGGTGGCTCAGTTGGTTAAGCGTCCGACTTTGGCTCAGGTCATGATCTCACAGTCCGTGGGTTCAAGCCCCGCGTCAGGCTCTATGCTGACAGGTCAGAGCTTGGAGCCTGACTCAGATTCTGCATCTCCCTCTCTTGCTGTGCCCCTCCTCTACTCAATCTCTCTCTCCCTCTCTCTCTCTCAAAGTAAATAAACATTAAAAAATATTAAAAAAAAAAAAAAAGAAAGAAAGGGAAAGGGGTACCTGGCTGGCTCAGTGGGTGGAGAATGCAACTCTTGACTCAGAGTTGTGAGTTCAAGCCCCATGTTGGGCATAGAGCCTACTTAAGGAAAAAAACAAAAACAAACCACAAACCCACAACAAACTGAAAGGGAAGTCTCACTGCCACCTCTGAGGTGGCAGCAGAACTCAAGCCCACTCACTTACTAGCTCCCCATTCACACTGCCCCTCGCTGTCACTTCTTTGTTGTAAGGAACCAATTACACAATAGTTCAGTAAACTATTATTTTTACATTCAATATTTCATTCTCAAAAATGTAAGTAAATTATTTATTTTAAGTGGGAATTACTGAACAGATATATAGGATTTCATACCATTAAGTCTTAGTTGATATTTCTCAACTATCTTCAGAAGTTCAGTGCATGTCTCTTGAATGGAGTGAAAAACCTTTGAAATATAAATTTTATTAGGACAATTTAAGAACCATAAACATAAAATATCTGTTATAAGCACTTTGAAAGAACATTTTCTTGTAAGAATTATGTCTGTTTTGCTTGATTTTGATGTACTTCAGTATTGGTTTTATATAATGTAGAAAGCACTTTTAGATTCCCCCTTGAAGGCTGGAAAAAATGGTGATACATACATGGGAACTAATAAAGATTTACAACTGTGAAGTGTGTCCTCCCCTCAGCTCCAAACTATCTAATTAGCAAAGATGTAAACCTAATATAAACTGTATCTAATGCTGCCAACTACAGATGAAAAGAGTATAGATAACCTTAGAAAATGTTAACTCTCAATCTGGTTTTTCTGTAATATTATCCTAAGCAAAGCAGGTCAGTAAATTACCATAAACCTTAAATACTGTATTACAACATCATAAACAAATTACTTTTGGATTGTTTTTATTTGTAATTTTCCCTTCATTACTACTGTTGCTAATAGTTAAAAGTAAAATAAAATAATCAGGAGACACTCATTTCCAAGTAAGCATATGAAAATTTGAGATTAGGACATATTATACACATGAGGTAACTCTTTACACACATCTATAAATTTAAGTTTTCCCAGGCAGATAAGGCATCATTGGTTTTAGAGTACAGCCTTCTTCCCACAAAGTCCTATGCTGAAGAATTGTTACAAGACTTTAGTTTAAAAAAGAACTTCGTGCTGTAGCAGTCTTAGGCCCTAATCATTTGATTATCAAATAAATTTCCAATATCACCACTGAACCTAAATATTCTCTCTCTGGATCAGTTTTATTATTATTCTGATATATGATCAGACCCAAGGAAGATTAGTGACAGACACTAAAATCTAAATGGAGGAGTAACCATCAACTTTCTACATAAGTTTAGGCATGTTTGAAATTAATCTGGTATATGGATTTTTCAACTTAAAAAGCTGTTTTAAATCCATATGGAAAGAAAAGGATACAAAAATGACAGTCCTACTATGATTAAGTCATTATGGTTGATTTTTTCCCCCCATGGGTCTTTGAAAGATTTATATGCAATTGGTTTTTATTTTTACAATGACATTTTTAAAGTGTGAGTGAAGTATAATTTAACAAATAAAACTGTAATACAATTAAAGTGTACAACATGATGATTTAAGTATATTTACAATGAAAATTTTTCTCTTAAAAAGTATAGTATAAATGTCAGAGAAAGTACTTGGGTGATTCAAAATATTTGACTAATGGACAAGAATATAAAATATGTCACATAGCCTACCTAACAATGTAAAACAAAACAGAAAAATCTACATCTGTGGGAATATATGTTGAAATAGTGAACCCTTCCTTTAGTCTTAAAACATTTACTGCTTTAATCAAGTCCCTTCATTTTCTCCACTGAATCCTAAGAAGAATACTTTTCAATACAAATAGTAAGAGCTTGTTAATTTGTTATCTGTTTCCGTATTTGTTATGGCAATGACATAAATTTACTTTTTTTTAGAATAAAAATACTTCGTAGATTAAGACCTATTTAACTAGGCCTATACTTTTAAGGATTGCAACATATTCTAAACATAACAGAACTCCTACTTGAAAATATCTGTAAAAGGCATCTTCAATTAGTAGACATACATGGAATCAATAAACCTGCATTAAAAAACCCAGACTATTCATTAATATACATGAGACTTTCCTCTAATTAGCTTAATTACTTAAAAGTATAAAACATTCATAGGTTTAAAGTCCTTTCATGGTAATTAATTTATTTAAAATGAAAAACATGGACAAAAACACATTATAAAATACTCCTATAATTTATCCCTTAATTATAGAAACAAAAACGCTAACATATAAAAATCCTCACTCAGGGGCCCCTGCCTGGCTCTGGTGGTGAAGCATGCAAGTCACGTTCTGGAGTTTGAGACCCACATTAATTTTAGTAAGGCACAAGCTTCACATAAAAGTAGTACAAAATATTTTGATATGTTATATGCAATTATAACTTGCACAGTTAAGAGGCAAAAAGATTCATGATATTTATATTAATTTCAATTAGGAGACAAAGGTGAGAAAACTATTATTATTTTTAAATAATGATTGGAAATAATTTTATTTAGCCCATCTATTTGTAGATATCTAATCAATATAATTAGTACTTAGCTTAAAAACTTATGCTTGTACCAGAGAAATTGATTTATTACTCATCTAATTTATAAATACTAGTTCTGCCAATTCTCAATTTGTGCGAATTGTGACCTCCTACTCAGATCTGATTGATAGATGAATACAATATTCCATTATCAAATCTGCAAGTTCAAAGTCCCAAATAATTATCAGTTATATGCAATACAAAGAATCCTCAAATTTACCTCGAGTTTAGCATCCAGTTCAGCATCAGATGCCACCACATGCTCATCCTCCTTTTTTCCTGTTGCTTTGATAAAGACCTGTTTAGTTTTCCAGTATTTCTTTTGCATTCTGCTAACTACTGACTGGTTATCTTCCGGTCTAGGTTGCCCAAAGGAATCCATGAAGTGACTACAAAGAACAAACTAAAATTTCTTACATTTTTTTCCAATAATAAATGTCTAGTCAATATTTAATCCAACTGAAAAAGTGAAAAAGATACTAAGTAGAATATTAATGTTAATAGCTAAACATTCTAATATTTGCTCTGTGAGGTCTAAGCTTATAAATATAACTTGCACAAGGAACAGGTAAAAAGAGTCATGATATTTATATTTCAGTTAGACAAAGGTGATAAAACTATTATGATTTTGCAATAATGACTGTAAATAATTTTATTTAACCAATCTATTTGTAGACATCTATTAGTTTCTAATTTTGTTTTTGTAATAATACTGCAAAATGGACTTGTATATATATCTTTGCATATAATGCATATTTGCATTTCCTTAGAAAAGCCTCCTATGGTTATAACTGCCGTGTCAGAATGCACAATTAATAAATATTTTCAGATACGCAAAGATTCAGATACATACTATTCTTCAAAAATGACTCAAATAAATGCTTTAGTATCAAATAAAAATAAAGATCTCAATAAACATTAAAAAACATTTTTTCAATTAAAAAAAGGGTGCCTGGGTGGCTTAGTCAGTTAAGCGTCCAACTCTGGCTCTGGTCATGATCTCATGGTTCACAAGTTCAAGCCCCAAGTTGGGCTCTGTGCTGACAGCTCAGAGCCTGGAGTCTGCTTTAGAATCTGTGTCTCCCTCTCTCTCTGCCCCTCCCTCTCTCATGCTCTCTCTCAAAATAAACAATCTTTAAAAATTAAAAAAAGAAAGATCTCAGTTATAGGAGAGTTGTGTTAGAAATAAAGATGGAAATTATAACCTGTGAACTTGAAAATTAATGTTTAAGTAATTCTTAACATGATTAACACTGCTATGTAAGAAAATGCAAATATGAAAAGTGTTCCTTGAGGAGATGTAAAAAAAAATAATAGGAGCCTAAATTATTCCAATAAATGGTGGGAAGAAGGAACACAGGGAGATATTAAAGTATGTGATTCATTCATCACTTTCAGAATCAACAGATATTAATGTATTATTAATCTTAGTGAAAAAACAGAGGTTCACCTTCTTTTTTAAAAGTAATTACTAATTAACTAAAACCAGAATGTTTACTTTTGAAATTACTAGGGGCAAAACAAAAAGAGCAAGAAAAACTAGCTAAAACAACAGCAGGGTGAAAAACAGGATTAAGGCAACATAACAAAAAGCATAAACTAAGATGATAGAGTAAGAACTACACTATTAAGTATGATAAATGCAAACTTCTTCTCAAATATAAAGAATTTCAAACCATAAAAAAAAAACCAATAACCAACGACATGCTATTTGGGGTCAACCTCAAACAAAATGACACAGGAAGAATCATGGGTTAAGGTAAGCCAGGTAAATACAAACAAAAATAAAGCAGGAATAGCCATACTAGTATCAGAGCAAGAAGATTGAAATAAAAAGCATTAAACAGAACAAAGTTAAAATGTAAAGTCCACAGGTGACCACCCTTCCAGATATCCTCTGAATATTCTCCTTTGGATATTCTCCTGGATTCCTGGCAGTATAGATTAGCCACCATTTAATTGGAGAACTTCTCTTATGCTATGCTGGATAGCTTCGCTGGACATAGTTGAGATGGAAAATAGAATTTCATCTTGGTAAAGAGTGAAATTGGATTTGATATAATCATTCTACTGTTCTGACACAGAGAGTCTTGAGGAAAAACTTGCAATTTATATTTGAAAAATGGCATATTATATACAGGGCAACAAAAATACAATTACAGGCAGTTTCTCAACAAAACCAACAAAAGCTAGCCTACAATAAAGGAATGTGTTTAGAGTAATGAGTGGAAAAAAATAAACTGTCAGGACACTTGTGTGGCTCAGTCTGTTGAGCATCTGACCTCAGCTCAGGTCATGATCTCACCAGTTTGTGAGTTTAAGCCCCACACTGGGCTCGCTGCTGTCAGCCCACCAGCACAGAGCCCGTTTCAGATCCTCTGTCCCCCTCCATCTGCCCCTCTCCTGCTGTGCTCTCCCCCAAAATGAAGAAACATTAAAAAAAAGAAAATAAACTATCAACCCACAGTACTGACCTATCAAAACCGTCCTTTAAAAAATGATGGCCAGGGAACTTTGAGAAACGCTAACAAATTCTTCAGGCTGAAGGAAAATTAAAACAGTGATTTGGATCTACAGGAAATAATGAAGATAACCAGAATTGGAAAATGTCTGGGTAAATATGAGGTTTTCCTTTCTTAAAATTTTTTTATGTTTTTTATTTATTTTTGAGAGACAGAGAGAGGCAACGCAAACAGGGGAGGGTCAGAGAGAGAGGGAGACACAGAATCTGAAGCAGGCTGCAGGCTCTGAGCTAGCTGTCAGCACAGAGCCTGCTGTGGGGACTGAACCCACAAACTGTGAGATCATGACCTGAGCTGAAGCCAGACGCTTAACCAACTGAGCCACCCCAGGTGCCCCAAGTTTTTCCTTTCTTAATTTCTTTAAAATTTATAGTTTAATATATGCAGACAAAAATAAAAATAAAAGCTTAATTGTCAATATTCTGCCATTTTTAGATCATTTATACCTTCACCTATTCCCTTATCATCTCCTTCTATCACCATATTACTATATGGTTCTTTTTGGTAATATTTACATGCATGAAGTATACAGTTTTTATCTATATACTTTTGACAAACAGATAGATATTACAGTATAGAACATTTCTAATACCCCAGAAAGTTTCCTTATATCCTTTCTCAGCCACTGCCCAGCCTATAAGTAATAACCTTTTTTTTCATCTTTGATTAGTTTTTCCTTCTCTAGTGTTTTTTTAATGTTTTTATTTATTTATTTAGAGAGAGTGAGCAAGGGAAGGGCAGAGAGAGAGGGAGACAGAATCCCAAGCAGGCTCTGTGCTGGCAGTGGGGTTTAAACTCATAAACCATTAGATCATGGCCTGATCCAAAATCAAGAGTCAGACACTAATCAAGCCACCCAGGTGCCCCAGTATGTTCTTTTCTTATTGCTTAGTAGTAATCCACTGCCTGAATGCTACATGTTTTCAGTTTTTTGACTACGTAGATAAAGCTGCTATGAACATGCCTCTACAAGTCCTCTTGTGGACAAATGTTTTCTTTCTTTTAAATAAAGACCTAGGAAAGAATTCTGCCAAAGAAATGATGTATACTTAACTTTATAAGAAATTGCCATTTAACATTCCCATTAGCAATGTATGACAGTTCCAATTGTTCTACATCCTCACTAACATTTAATGTTGGCAGTCTTATTAGTTTTATCCATTCTAGTCATTGCATAGTGGTTTTTCCTTGTGACTTTAATATAAACTTTATTGATGATGGCACTTTTTCATGTGTTAACTCTCCATCTGTATAGATTCCATTGTTAAGTGTTTGTCTTTTGCCCATTTTTAAATTGACTCATCTTTTTTACAATGAAGTCGTAGCGTTCTGGAATTTAGATTGGAGTGGCAATGAATCTGCAGATATATTTGTGGAGAACTGGCATCTGATCAATACTTTCTTTTTATTATTATTATTATATTTTAATGTTTATTTTTGAGAGAGAGCGCGTGCGCACAAATGGGAGGGGCATAGAGAGAGAGGGACTCACAGAATCTGAAGCAGGCTCCAGGTTCTGAGCTGTCAGCACAGAGTCCGATATAAAGCTCAAACTCACTCACCATAAGATCAAGACCTGAGCCAAAGTCAGACTCCTAACTAACTGAGCCACCCAGATGCCCCTTAACAATACTGAGTCTCAGTTCAAGAATGATAGCATGTATCTCCATTTATTTAGGTCTTCTTTAATTTTGCTCAGCAGTGCTCTGGAGTCTTTAACACATGTTTCATTTAGCTTATACCTAAATATTCTGTGTCTATGGATGCTATTATAAGTATCATGCCTCCTTAACTCAACAAAAGCCTTTACATCAGTATATTTTATTACACTTAAATTCTGTTCTTTTGTTTCTCAATGTTCTCATTACATGAAATATTACAGTCTCTGAGGGGACCTATTAAATGGTATCCCCTTTCTCTGCATTTTTCTAAACAAGAAACAAATAACATAACGTATAGTAACTGAAGGCCCAAATCCCATTTTTTGTTACTAACAATGCAAAGTTTATGGATATAGCTCAGTGTGAGAGCTAAAGGGTCCTCCTCACTGAGCATCATGACTAAGCAAATTTGCCAACCAGTCAGTCAGAGGTGACTGGATTAGGGCAAATTTCCCTATGGGAAGAGGAAGAAGGATGGCTAATGATTATTTATCTCCTCCTTTTTCCTTTTTTGCTTCTGATAAGGTCTGTTCTTTAATAGTTCTTCTAATGAATCCTGTGGGTTAAAAAGCTTGGTCTTGGGATCTATGAAACTCTATTTTGAATTCATCATGTTTATTGTATATAAAAATCTAGACTAAGAACTTTCCTTTATTTTGATATCATTTTTGGTCCATGCAAGACTCATTTTATGTTTGTTCATTTACTTTTACATTCATTCTAATTCCTTCCTCCTTTCCATCTCTCCTCACAATCATTCTAATGTGCTTGATATGTACTTTTTTATTTGAATGTATTCTTATAAAATGTGTTATATATACATTCTAATATACACAAATAATGCCGTGTTGTAGATTTTATTTCTGACTTTCTGGGTGTTTTTCATTCGGCCCTGTTTTTAAGTTCTACATATGCTGCTATCTGTTCTGTTGTATCTATTACAAAGCGTTCTTTAATGTTTCTGGATTCTTTGAAGACTGAATTTCCGTGTCTTAGGACATCTATTGTAGTCAATGAGAATTCTGGGGTCAAACTATATAAGTAAGCTCTTACTGTCTTTTGAATCTTTTAGAGTGTTCTATTTAACCTTGATGCCTTCATGCTATGATATATTTTGGTAGGGTATTGTCATTATGGAGATTCAGGTCTTCCAGAAAATTTTAAGTTGTTATCCCTCCAAATATTTCTTTTAGACCATATTTCTTTTATCTGAATCTTCTACTGGTATTATGATTTTAGGTCTTAATGGCTCATTTTTAGATTTGTTTTTCTATGCTATATTTTGGGTAAATTCTCAATACAATCTTCCAATTTATGAATTCTCTTTTCAATTCTGTCTAGAGTGACCCCAGCTATTGAGGTTTGCTTTTGCTTTTGTCTAATGTTTATTTTGAGGGGGGGGAAGAGAAAGAGTGAATGAGGGGGAAGGGCAGAGAGAGGGGCAGAAAGAGAATCCCAAGCAGGCTCTATGCTCACCGCAGAGCCCAACACAGGGCTTGATCTTACAACTGCAAGATCATGACCTGAGTCAACATCAAGAGTAGGATGCTTACCCAACTGAGCCACCCAGGTGCCTCAAGGTTTGTTTTTTTATATCCAGAGACTGTTTCTTTCTTTCTTTTGTAATTTCCAAGATTTCTAATCAGTTCTTCTTCAGATTTTTCTAAATTCTTGTCCTTTTTTAATGGTTATCATTCTATAATTCTTTTCTTTGGCATCCCAAATGTATACAATTCTTAGAAAAAAATTATTTTCACCTGGAATGAATTCATGTCCCAAATGTGTATTTTGCTGGTTGAATTATTTAGGTTCACTGTGAGTACAGGCTCTTTTAAGTTTTTCCTTCCTTCCCTCTGTAGTTACTCCTCCTTACTAGTCCATTATGTAATTGTCTCCAATTCACCTTCAGGGTTCCCACTTCCACAACATTTTATACTGATTATTTTAATGATATAGTTGATTATAATGTTATCTGAAATACTATTGATCTAATCACATTTGAAGGAATGCTGCATAGGAACACTTTTAATTTCTAACACCCCGCAGAAACTGAACCTAGATGCCAAAGCATACTTCTACACTGAAAGCTCAGCATATCCATCTCAGCCTCACTATTTTATCTTTCTATTGTATTGTGATTCATGTTTCTTTTTTAAGAATTTATTTTAGAATCCATGCACACAAGCAAGGGAGGGGCAAACAGAGAGAATCCAAAGAAGTCTCTATGCTGTCAGCAGAGCCTGATGTGGGGCTCAGTGTCATCAACTGTGAAATCATGACCTGAGCCGAAATCAAGAGTCAGACACCTACTTGACTGAGCCATCCAGGCACCCCTGGTTCATCCAGGCACCCCTGGTTCATGTTTCTCATTAGCTAGCCAAGATATATCTTTTTGGGGTCGCTTATTAATTTCTTTTATAATTACTCTGAGTAGAGAGCAAAGGTTACTATGCTCTGTCTTAACTAGAGATCTCCTTTATATCCAGTAAGAGTACTTTTTTTTTTTTACTTCAACAGTCACCATATAGAACACTTTATTCCTTTTTACACTATACTATTTAAATTTTTTAGCTATCTCCTGGACTTGGGGAACAAATAATAAATGATGACAAATAAATATTCTCTTTAGAGATAATTCTGTACTCACTTTAACATTTCATTACTGTGATATCATTAAAAAGGAAGCAAAACAGATTGATGGTGATATGAAAAATGAAGCAGTGAAATTCCCTTGAAAAAAATAATCTGTAAAGACTTTTGACTAAATATAACATAACTGTTTGATGCAATTAAGAAAATACGTTAGACAAGTTTGCTGTTTAATATTAATGTAGTACTCCTGATTACCCTGGCTCCTAAACCATAAGTTTTCTTACAAACACAATCAGCATTTCCTCAAAGAATCAGTTAATGATTTCAAACTAAGGATATGGAACACTCCAAAATGTCAACAAAGTTTTCTCTGCAGTAGGATGAAGGGTGATAGTTGTCTGTAGTTTCCAAATGTACTACAATTACCTTACATAACTATCTTTTGTATAACTATTAGTATTGTGAAAAATGTCTACTTGATGGTCTAGCTCAGTTATAGCTTTTTGTTTTTGTCTTTTTCATATTTATTATTATATTGCAGCACTAGCAAGCCCTTATCCAAAGGTAAGAGTCATTCATTCATTCACTGTTAAATACACATTAAGTAGTTATAATTTTATATAGACTTTTTAATCTGAAATATAACTTTTCTTACAAACACCATATAAAAGGTACAAAACAATTACATACAGGGGCGCCTGGGTGGCTCAGATGGTTAAGCATCCAACTTCGGCTAGGTCATGATCTCACAGTTGACAGGTTCAAGCCCTACATCAGGCTCTGTGCTGACAGCTCAGAGTTTGGAGCCTGCTTCAGATTCTGTGTCTCCCTCTCTCTGTGTCCCTCCTCTGCTTACACTCTGTCTTTCTCTCTCTCAAATGTGAATAAATGTTAAAAAAAAATTAAAAAATTAAATTTAAAAATAAAAAATAAATCACATAATTTAAAAATTAAAAAGAATTTTGGAAGTTATCTAATTCAACTTTCTATTTTGATTCATAAGGGATGGCGACTTCCATAAAATGAGAGACCAATAGAAGGCTTATAAAAAAAAAGCCTTATCATAACTGAGGATATAAAACAATTATATATAGAAAATATTCTATATAGAGTTAGAATGAAAAGTTCCATCACTCAACAGTGCTATAAAGGGCTTAGAGTATTATTTACCCTCATCTGTTACAAAATAATTCACTAGATATATTAGTAATAGACTTCATGTGCTTATTAGACAGTTTTCATTAATATGTGACTCATCTTGGGGCACCTGGGTGGCTCAGTCGGTTAAGTGTCTGACTTTGGCTCAGGGCATGATATCATGGTTATTAAACAGATTATTGGAAAATAAGACTTGAAAATGTTGATAAAATCAGTAAGACCACTCATACTATGAATATCAAGGAAAAGGAAGTGAACTATAGAAGAAAATATCATATTTTTGAAAAGAATGGCTGAAAAATTATATTTCAAGCACTTTTAATAAAGTATCAACACTAAATGCTTATGTTAAAATGGTATTAAAGATAATCTCCCATGAAATTTAAGAATATTTCCAACTCGACTGCATATTTCAGGCCAACACCTCTTCTAGTCCTCTGCTATACCTAAATTTTTCAAGTGCATAGCCTCTCATACTATGAGGATGACATATATAATATATGCAAAACTGCTTTGAAAAATATACAGTTGTGAGGAGACTGGCTGGCTCAGTTGGTAGAGCATGCATCTCAGGGTCGTGAGTTTAAGCCCTATATTGGGCATAGCACTTACTTAAAAAAAATAGATAAAGTTGTATACAAGTATAAGACATTCATGTAATTATTACAAATAGCCTGTAAATAAACAAAAATATATAGGATGTAAATTTTTTAAACCCCAAACTCTTTTTATTTAACTCACATAATTTTAAAACTCAACAATACCAATAACCTGGAAGAGGTTATGCAGAGTTTAAAATACAGGGTGCACCATTAAAAATGCAGACTGACCACATGCACTTCTCTGCTTTCCCTTCCCGGATCTACTAACCATAAAAGTATAAAACAGAAAGGAGCCAATTAATTCATAAGTATAAGGAGCATAAATATAGTGGCAAGAGCAGAGGAGAGACTTCAACACATTTTTGGAGAGAAAGTAGTAACTTAAGCAACTAACAGAGGAATGTTAATGAGTAGTGAGTCCATTTCCTTGCAGAATATCTGAAAGACTCACCATTTGGAAGTGGAAGCAGGATTCATTGAAGTCTATATATAGCGGGCTAGACCCTGAGGCCGTTTTCTACTCTGTGTCACTCAATGGGAGCTGAAGAAATTGAACCCAGGAAGCTCTGGACTTGGATTAGACAACAAAGCAGAAGACTTGCCCTGAAAATAAAACAATTAAGTGAAAGTCTACACACAGAACTGTTGAATGTCAAGCTCTTTTCCCATTCTTTGCTCACCAGTAGCAAAGCATTTTCTCTCTCTCTCTCTCTCTGTCTCTCTCTCTCTCACACACACACACACACCCCTTTCTATTCCTCACAAAAGCCTGAAACATTCTTTTCTCTGGAAAGAATTAAAAGCTACAGAGAAAAGCAGTATACCATTTGAACATTCTAAAAGGATGGGTCTTTGCCTAATCACTCTAGAGCAAAATTTACCCATTATACATACAAATCTTCTGATTAGTTTTGTTATCGTCTTCCTCTTAAATATAAATGGAAAACCAAAGGTCAACAGATATCTGAGGGAAGTCTCCATCAAGAAAGACCTCTTAGGGCACCTGGGTGGCTCAATGGGTTAAGTGTCCTACTTTGGCTCAGGTCATGATCTCCTGGATTGTGAGTTTGGGCCTTGCATCAAGCTCTGTGGGGACAGCTCAGAGCCTGAACCCTGCTTCAGATTCTGTGTCTACCTCTCTCTCAGTCCCTCCCCAACTCACACACTCTCTCTCTCTCTCTCTCTCTCTCTCTCAAAAATAAACAAACATTTTAAAAAAAAACTTTTATCTAAACCAACAAATAGAAAAAAGAAAATAGCTAAAGGAAATTAAGACAATATAGGGAGGGAACAAAACACATAACCCACCAACTAAAATAAGAAAGTACCCTTGAGGAAAAAATAGGATAGCTGAAATTTTTTAAAAATTTTAATAAAATGTTCGAAAAGGAATTGAAGAACCCAAATCTCCATCCAAAAAGAGATTTACTCCAAAATGTATCATTGTGAACTTTCAGGAAATGGGTGGGGGGAAGTCCTGAAGTTTTTTTTTTTTTAATGTTTTTAATTTACTTTTGAGAGACAAAAAGAGATAGCATGAGCAGGGGAGGGTCAGAGAAAGATGGAGACACAGAATCCAAAGCAGGCTCCAGGCTCTGAGCTAGCTGTCAGCACAGAGCCCAACACGGGGCTCGAACCCACAAACCGTGAGATCATGACCTGAGCTGAAGCTGGACACTTAACTGAATGGGCCACCCAGGTGCCCCGAAATCCTGAAGTTTTAAGAGAAAGTGGATTATACACAAATCAGTGAGAGTCAGAAAAACAACAGATTTCTCAAAAGTAGCAATGCAATATAAAAGACAAAAATCGAACCCAGAAGGGCTATGAAGGGAAGGCTCAAGATGACAGCTGCATAGAAAAAGCAGCTCAAATATAAGCAGGAGGATGGGCTCTGGAAAAGAGACCTCTTGGAAGTATAACTGATATGTTTCAGCATATTACTCATAGTCATACAGCATAAATGTTAAGGCAACTGGTATTCAGAAAATTAAGTAAATTAAAAATAAAGCCATTACTGCGACACCTAGGTGGCTCAGTTAAGTGTATGACTTCAGCTCAGGTCATGATCTCACGGTTCATGAGTTCCAACTCCACGTGGGGCTCTGTGCTGATAGCTCAGAGCCTGGAGCCTGCTTTGGATTCTGTCTCCCTCTCTCTGCCCCTCTCCTGCTCGCACGTGCACGTGCTCTCTCTCTCTCTAAAAATAAACATTAAAAAATTATCATAAAAAATTATAAATTATAAAGCCATTATTAAAGTCCACATTTCTTAACTGCGTAGAGCCAATTTATCAAAAGTCTTAGGTAAGTAGGTCTATTACAAAGACCTAAATTTCCCTTGTTGGGCTATTCCAGGTCTGGGCTGAGGAACAGATGTATTAGAAGACCACCAATAATATACATTTATTCCAACAGTTCTCCCATCAATAAAGTTGATATTTTATCTACATTTGTCTAGCTCCTCTAACTACATCTGAATTGGTTCCAAACTCAGGAGGGAACAAAAAAGACAAGAAGTGGAGGCTCCTGGGTGGCTCAGTCACCTGGGTATCTGACATCAGCTCAGGTCATGATTTCACAGTAGTTTGAACCCCACATCGGGCTCTCTGCTGTCAGTGTAGAGCCCACTTCACGGATCCTCTGCATCCCTCTCTTTCTGCCCCTCTCCCACTCTCTCTTCCTATCCCTCTCAAAAATAAATAAGCATTTAAAAAGAGGCTAAGAAGTAGTATTTATTGGGATCCCTAAAACCTACAGTTGTCATGAATTTAAAATTTTTCTTTTCAAGAGCCACAGCATGCCTGTAGAAAAACAAAACAGTAAACTAGTGGTCAACCTTGCACAGCAGACTAAAGAAGATCATCAGATTAGCATTGATCTGTCTCCGGAATGAATGATTAACACATGCTCTGGGAACCTGCTTAGAGAGAACATATGACAACTGTGTCAGCAAGCAACCAATTAAAGAAAAGAGATCACAACAATGTTCAATCTTCTGTCTCAGCCTCTAAGACAGCTATTTCAATGACATACACCATTTTTGGGCAAAGAGCAGGACAGAACACAACTGCCCTTTTCAACAACAGATAACATAAAAAAGTAGCACTTCAAGAAAAGGAGGAGGGACCATAATGTGGAAAAGAGGGGGAAAAAAAACCACATTTGAAGAACTACTTCACAAAATAGAATCTTAAAGAAAACTGCTTTGCATCAAATTAATAGAGTATAAATCCATAAAACAGATTTTTAAAAACAGCTGAAAAAAGCAAAAGATAAAAGGAAAAAGAAAATACCACGGAACTTGAAATCATATTAGAAACAACTCTGAATAGAATAAATAATTCAGAAAACCAAGTTAACCTGGATGGCAAGCCAGGGAAAATCATTCAGAATATCACAAAATAAAGGTGGTTAGATTCTAACAAAGTAGTTGGAACAAAAATGATAGATTTGTAAGACAGATTACTAAAATCTAATGTAAGTAATATAATACTCTTTCTTGGACAGAGAGACAGATAATTGGAACAGCCAAAATTTTCAAGGATATAGAGGTGAAAAACTGAAAGGTCTTACCATGTTTCAGGAAAAATTAACAGGAAATGAACAAGATTTAAGATATATTATGGAATTTTGCAAAGTTTTAAGGATAAAGAAAGGATGTTATTAGCATGCAGAAGAAATAGGGTTACCTACAAATTAAATAATTTATGCTGGCCTCATACATCTCCTTAGCAACATGAGACAATGGATAAAAGTAAATACTGTGTACAATGCAGACTGAAAAAGAATATGACGGATTTTCTACTTAGTGAAATATAATTTTAATGGATATTTAACATTCCATTTAATGGCTGTACTATAATTTACTAACATGATTTAGATTGTTTCTGAAATATTATTTAAACCATGCTGAATAAAAAATAAGAAAAAAAAACATGTATTATTTAAAATACATGCTAGTTGGGGCGCCTGGGTGGCTCAGTCAGTTAAGCCTCCGACTTCGGCTCAGGTCACATCTCACGTTCCTGGGTTCAAGCTCCGCGTCAGGTTCTGTGCTGACAGCTAGCTCAGAGCCTGGAGCCTGCTTCCAGTTGTGTGTCTCCTACTCTCTCCCCCTCCCCCTCTCATGCTCTGTCTCTCTCTGTATCAAAAATAAATAAAACAGTAAAAAAAAATTTAAAAAATAAATAAATAAAATAAAATACATGCAAGTTTACCTATATGATAAAATCCTGGACGTGTATTGGTGAATCAAAGGGTAAAGGCATTTGAAATTTTCATTCTGCTAAACTGTCCTGTATAAGAGATTGAACCAGTTTTTTTTTTGCCCACCAGTAATGGAGTAAAGTGCTTGTTCACTGCAACTCAGCACATTGTGTTATTAAATTTCTGATCTTTTTCAACCTTAAAGATAAAGATTATTTTATGGTAACCTAATAACTTGGAATTATCTTACCATATTTCATCAGTTGAAGACACTATCATTTGAAAAGTACACCATTATTTTATATACCTCTATACAAGAAAAAGAGTTACAAAGTAAACACTGCTTTCAAATCATCCATTTTCAAATACATGAAAAGTTCTGATTTCAGGGGTGGATGGGTGGCTCAGTTGGTTAGGTGTCTGACTTTGGCTCAGGTCATGATCTCAGGTTTTTGAGTTTGAGCCCACATCTGGCCCTGCTGACAGCATAGAGCCTGCTTGGGAATCTTCCTGTCTCTCTCTTTCTCTCTCTCTACCCCTCCCCAGCTTGTGCTCTCTCTCAAAAACAAATAAACATTTAAAAAAGTTCAGATTTCAGGAACAACTTCAGAGATGTGAAAATATGAACACGTGGTTCTTAGAATCAGCAAGATATATGAGAAAGGCTGAGTACTGAAAATATTTTTTTTAATATGTAAGAATCAGGAATACAGTATACATAAATGCTTCCCAGAACAAATAAAACAACCAAATTATTTGAAGCCACCATTGATACAACTAAAATGTATTTAGTTTTATTTATTTATTTAATTTTTTAAGTTTATTTATTTTAAGAGCAAGAGAGAGCAGCACAAAAGGAGGAGGGGCAGAGAGAGGAAAAGAATCCCAAGCAGGCTCTGCACTGTCAGCGCAGAGCTGTAGGGCCTGAACTCATAAACCCTAAGACCAAGACCTGAGTGGAAACTAAAAGCTGGACACTCAACTGACTGAGCCACCCAGGTGCCCTTAAAACAAAAATGCATTTAAAAATGGAGACTTTATTGGGGCACCTGGCTGGCTAGTAGGTTAAGCATCAGGCTGATTTAGTCGCTATCTCACTGTTTCAGGTGAGCTCGAGCCCTGCTACAGGTGAACACAAACCCTGCTTCAAGGGAGCCCCGTTTCTCTCTCTCCTTCAAGGGAGCCCCGTTTCTCTCTCTCCGTCTCTGCCCCTTGTATTCTCTTTCCCTCTCTTTTTTCTGTCCCTTGTTCACTTGCACCCTCTCAGTCTCTCAAAAAAATAAATAATAAATTAAAAATGAAGAATTTATAAAATGGAGAAATGGTAAAAAGAGAGATACATGTAAAATATAAGAAAAATTTGATGAAAATCATCTGTGATAAAAATTTCTGAACATACCATTAAAATGTTAGCCAAAAGTATGATAAATTATTCATCTTTCATGATAAAAAGGTATTTAATAAAACTTAACATTCATCTTTTTGTTTTTAGTCTTTCAAGGGCGCCTGGCTGGTTGAGTCCATAAAGCATATGACTCTTGGTCTCAGGGTCTTGAGTTCAAGCCCCATGTTGTGCATGGAGCTTATTAAAAAAAAATAGTCTAGCTGCACCTGGGTGGCCCAGTCAGTTGGGTGACCAACTCATGATTTCAGTTAGGTCATCATTTTACGGTTCGTGAGTTTGAGCCCTGTGTCAGGCTCCATGCAGACAGTGTGGAGCCTGCTTGGGACCCTCTGTCTCCCTCTCTGTCCCTCCCCTGCTCATGTGTACATGCGCGTGCTCTCTTCTCTCAAATAAATAAACATTTAAAAATAATAAAATAAAACTACTAGGAAAACAACCAGAAAAAAATCTGGATAAGAGTAATAAAAAGATTTTAAGCAATATCAATTCCGTCAGTAGTGTACTGGTCTTCCATTTCCACTTGAGAAAGTTGCAAGAGAAAATTAATTCCATCCTAACACTGAGAGTAAGTTAGATAACCTATAAAATTTAGTGTTTTCTGAAAGCACATCAGGGGGTTGAGGATGCAGGAAAGTTCATGATCTGAAAATCCAGAAAATGCTTAGCCCTACCCAGGACTGATTAAGATTCCCAGCTGCTGTCCTCTAGGGCAGAGCAACAGGAAGAAGAGGAGGCTCCTTCACAAAACAAAGAAAGGCGAAAGACAATCAAACTGTATCTTTAAGTCCTGGGGGAAAAAAGTTGTCCAAGAATTTTATATCTAATAAAAATACCCTTCAAAAATGAAAGCAAAGTAAAACTTCAGACAGAAAAAGCTGAAAGAATTTATGCCACAGTGACCTGCACTACAAGAAAACAATTTAAATATTCTTTAGGATGAAGAAAAATAACATATAGAAACTCAGTTCTACAGGAAGCAAGAGAGAAATCAAACAGGGTAAATATGTTGATCAATACAAAGTAATTTTGAACAGTACATATATACATGCATCTTTAAATTTCACTAAAAAGACTGACTCTTCACACTTGTAAAAATAAACACATTGTAGAACTAAAATATGTAAGAGCACAAAAGGTGAGATGGTAATTACAAGTATAAATGGTAATATTCTTACACTGTTCATGAAATACTAAGATAGATATGAAAATAAGCTATGGTAAGTTTAAGGTAAGTATAAAATCTCTAGTACCACCAATAAAAAAAAAAAACAAGGGGAAACAAAACTAAAAAGACAGGAAAAGAAATATTTTTCTAAAAACTCCATTCACCCAAAAAAGAGGCAGGGAAGAGGACTAAAGGATAAATGAGAAAATGGAAAAAGAATACCAATATAGTTAATCCAAACACAGAAAAAAGTTACCAAAACAAACAATGAGCTATACACACTATTAAAACACAGAGATTGTTGTGAGACTAAATAAACAACCCAACTGTATGTAGTTTATAACAAACACACTTTAAACATAAACATAGGTGTGTTAAAAGGAAAATGCAAGAGGCAAACATTAAGCTTGTATTAATGTCAGACAGGCTTCCACGTAAAAAAAAGTGATAGAATGGACATTTAATGATAAAGGGGTTAATCTGTCAAAAGGACACAGCTATCTTATATGTTTATGTAACTAATAACAACACTACCAAATAAATCAGAAAATCATAGAGACTTAAACTTCTCTCAGAATAACTGACAGAATAAAGAGACATTAAAAATGTGAAGATAAAAGGTTCAAGCAACACTCTCAACCAGCTTGACCTGACATTTACACTATTCCACCCACCACCAGTAGAATACACATTTTTCCCCAAGTGTAACTGGAACACTCACCAAGATGGACCATAGGTTAGGCAAGGAAAAAATTCTCAATAAATTTAAAAGTATTGAAATAATACGTATTTTCTGAACACAACATTGCTAATTTAGAAATCAATAGCAATGACCTACCTAAAAAAAATCCAAAATATATGGAAATAAAATAGCAGACCTAAATAAATAAGGGATCAAATATCAAATATTTTTAACTAAATAATAATGAAAATATCCCATATTCGTGGGATGTAGCTAAAACATGCTTAGAGGAAAACTTACAGCTTTAAATGCTTACATAAAAGGAAAAAAGTATTAAATAAATTATTTGTTTCCACCTTAGTAAGTTAGAAAAAGATGAGCAAATTAAAAGAAAAAGTAAAAGAAAAAAATGAAAATAGGAGTGAAATCTGTGAAATAGAAAACAGCAAATAGAGAAAATCAAAGTCAAAAATGTAAAAAATATAGGACATACAACACGATAAAATCATGAGGTTTGACAGTATAGTAAAAAAACAATTTATATTATTTGTTTCATACCTGATACTTATTTTTTGATACTTGTACTAGTTCAGTCACTGGTATAAATTTTGTTTTATTAATTGCTTTATAATAAGTGTTTCTAATAAAAATGTGATTTCCTAGCTTTTCCACCAGTCTAGTGTTTGTAGCTTTCACACTTCAGACTGGTTGCTTTCTGAACACCCATTTAACTCCAAAATTATAATGATTTGTCTAGCTATTATAATTACTGATAATTAGAACAATCTCTTGCAATGGCTGTTTCAATGGCTGGATGCACAATCATTCTGCGCTATTAAATACAGACATTTCAAAAAATATTGGTAATGATGGGCACATAAATATAAAACGATTAAAATTTTTCATCATATAAAACATATACATACCATTAGATGATTATTTCGCCAATAAATGCGTAATTAACTCCTATAACTATTAAGAATGAGGCACCTGTGGCTACTCCATAAATATTAATGTTAAGATGATGAAAATAATATCGCCTTTCAGTACGTTGCCGAAGTCTAAACTAAATAAATCAATACATAAATGCTTAAAGAAAATCCAAAACGATGGACAAACGTTATCTTCCCAATAAGCTATTTCACTCTGATCCATAGTTTATAACAGCTTTTATGCTGTGCATTAACATCATCTAGTGCATGAAAAATAATCCCACCCCCTCTACCGGCAAACCCACAGCACCGCGGGTTGGCCACCAGGTCGTCCCTACCCCTCCCCCCTCCCATCTTTCTCAGAGCATCAGGTATCTGACCACTGACATCATTTGGGCAACCGACCAGGTGATCCGCGTTTCCAACAGACGTAAAGGTGCACGGGGCTGGGTTCACCGCCTGAGGCCGCTGGATTTGTACGCGGAACCCCTAGGGAGGTCTGGCATTCCGCAGTTCGCCCTACCCGCACATTTACTTATGTTTTGTTTTTACCAAACGCTTGCCACTTCGTTTCTAAAGAAGGCATTTCCATCACAAAATAATGACATAAAAATAAGCACAAAAGAAATGAGAGGTCAGCAGGAAAGCACCTAAATGCCGTATAAACACCTGCCTCTAATGAAAGCGATCTCCACCTTCCAGAGAAATCACCCAAATAAGCCTCAACTGCTGCGCACGTTCGCTACCAGGTCCGGCGTAAAGGAAAGCTCCTTTCGTCCGGAGAGGACCCACCCTCGCCGGAAACCACTCTTTGCGGGCTCAGCCTCGGGGATCGAGGACAAGGACCTCGTCCCGGAGGGAGGCCGCAGGAGACTGCGAGGCCCCGAGAGACCGCGTGTGCGCGTGGCACCTCAGGGGTTCGCCAAGGGAACCAAGAATTTGGCCTCCAGCCCGGCAGGCCTTGAGAGGGCGCGGCCTGACCGCCGCTCGAGGCCGCAGACTCTCACCGCGACGCTGGAACCGCGACGCGCCGATTCTCCGCCACCTTGGGTCGCGTTTGGCTGCGCGGAGGTCCGTCACGGCACCCGTTCCCGCCGACGCCCCCCGGGCCACTCCCGCAGCCTGTGCACCTCCGCACCCGTGCGTGGAGGTGTCGGGCTCCCGTTGCGGGAGGCGGGAGATTTAAACCGGGCGGCCTGACGCGCGCGGAAGCCGCACTGCCCGCGGCGTCTCGGTGCGGCGTCCGCGTTCTCGCCCTTTCCGGCTCTACCCTAACCCCAGCGAGGCTCGTATCTCGGTCCGTTTTTTGATGAACTCCGAGACTCTTTCTGTACTTCCTCTACCAAATTAGTTTTCTAACAAGCACCAAACCGGTCAGAACATCAGAATTAAGAAACTGTGAGACCTCTGAGGCATCCTCTATTTCTTAAACCTGGGTCCCTCCCTGCCTCCTCGGTGGCCACCTCTGCCAGGCTATACGCTTCTGCGCCTCAGTCATTCCTGAATCGGGGCGCTTCTCAGTACCAGTGCCAGCACGCGGCAACTGTTCACGTGCTATATTTAACTCTTATTTTAAAGGTTTGAAGATGATTAAGTTGACAACTGTTAATAACTGACCTCAAATGCACATACACATAGTCAAAATTTGTTGTCATAAATGAGTCTTCAAGAGTAAAAGTCAAAATTTGAACCTAAAAATTGAAAAAAAAAATAGAAACAAGGCAAGAGTAAATTGTTACTGGTGTAAGATAGTCTAAATTCCAAGTGCTTTTTAAAAAAAATTTAGTTTATTACCAAGTTGGTTTTCATATAACAGAAGTGCTTTCTTTTTAAAGGTGACTCAAAAAATCCTCTCACCTTTTCTAAAGCTTTACAAAGTATGAATTAGAACTGTGACACAGGCTAGCGAGGAAAAAGCTTACACTCCAGGTGATAAATAAATTCTTTAAGATCATGAAAGATGGAGTGAGATTCTAGAATATTATTACAAAGTACTTACCTTAAAAACTAGAAAGAAATGGTTTTAGAATAGGAAAAAGATAGGCTATATATTAGAGTTAATTTGGATTGAAAAAAATTGAGATATCTTTAGACCAGGGAGTCTTACTCGGAGATATATGGGGTTTCAAGGAATAGGTGAATACCTGAAATAATAAGCAAGATTTTGGTATCGGTTTTTTTTTTCTTATTGTTGGAAATGTAACCAAACCCAGTTCCACTGCCCAAAGCACAGCAAAGTCAATCACTGACACATCATGTATGCAAGGAAAGGGTTTGTATTCCAGAGGCAGCCAAAGAAAGAAATAAAAGGGCAAGCTTCAAATCTGACTCCTAGAAGGGAGAGAAAGCAAGATTTTAATCTTGTAATCATAGGGGCTGTGATTACATATATATATAGATAAAAAGGGAAAATTTATGGTAATTCATGAGGAAAGATTGGGCATGCACATTGAGCAAACATATGTAACTTACATCCCATATTCGTTTGATGTGGAGACTTGAAATGAGGCAAAATTCAGCCCCTACTGTCAGGAGGTCATCTTAGGACAAAGAAAGGGGCTTTGGCATGTTCCGAGAGAGCCTAGGTAGCAATGGATGGGGTCTTGGGCTCATTATCTAGGGTAAGAAAGACAGGGCCTTGCTGTTCATAGACTGGAACCATACCAGTGACTTTTTAGGCCAGGTCTCCCTGGTGGATTTGTTAGTGGGGTCTGAAAACAATAGCTGATTAGGGAGAAACAGGCCTCTGAAAAACAAGCTTTAGATTTCCTGTTAGTTTCAACCTCATTAACCGCATGAGGGGGAGGGGTAGTGAACTCAGAAAGTCCACAGCTCTCCTCAGATTCTTAAAGTCCAGATCCTTAAGGGGTAAGAATAAGCATTTGGCAATAAGGATAACTGCTGTACTTCCTCAGATCTTTCCTGACTTACTCGTGCTGTTTGGCATACCTTCTAAGAACATGCCTCTGCTCTCAATAATTGTAATTATTTCTCTACCTGTCTTCTCCATGGATCCTGAGCTCCTCCAAAGTACACTTATGCTTTTCAGTAGCTTTATCTCCTTTAACACAGTGCCTAATACATACTACATTCTGAATGTTTATTCAGTAAATGAACAGAAGCAAAGACAACTAATTGACAACTGGATACTGTATAAAATATCTGAAAAGAACTGAACACCTTTCTTCCCCCAAAAATAAATTATTCTAAAAGGATAAGCAAAACGACTTTCAGAATGTTACCAGGTACCATATGTTAAGTTTCTTGAGATATTTTAGAAAATCCTTGTTCTAAACCGGATGAAATTTAAGAGGATATTAAACTAATAGTTTCCTCAGCCCAATCTGAAGCAGAGAAAGGCCCTCCAAGAAATATACCAGAAAGTCAGAGAAGTGACTGTGGGCAAGGCCCTGTTGGTTTTATTCACTTAATTTGAGAAAATTAAAATATATAATGTCACCACGACACCATAAAATGTAGTGTTTATACATAATCATTTTTCCTTCACAGGCCACTAAGAAAAGCAGGCAAGTGGTGGCAGAGTTTAAGAATGGTTTCAGCAAATAAGGTTGAGCTACGGATACTCTTGGAATCAGGTTTTCTTAATCAGGTATTTGATAAATGTTTGTAGAATGAATTAGTAAGCCTCCTTTAGTTATTGGATTGATAAGAAAACATTTAAATGCCTTGTACTAGTTAGTACCTTAAATGAGCCACCCACAGTAGTTAAAATTTAGTGTTTCATGAATAAGTTTTTTTCAGAAAACATTTAGCACTATTAAAATATTTTTATGTGGGAGGATTTAATTTCATCTAGAAGTACAAACATTTATAGAAGTGTTAATTTTCTATCAACATGTTTATCATAGAATAAAGTGTTTTCTTCCATGGGAGGCTTCTACAAGTGAACTAGAAAAGAAGACCATTAGATAACTTGGAATATGGAGCTTCATAAATCTGGGATCCCAGAACAATAAACAGCAATAATTTTTTTGCACTATCAAGCAAACTTCTGGTTTATCTCCTAAGTAAAACTTCAATTGATATTTAAAACCATACTAAGAATTCTACACTTTTGTACTGTTTTACTTATTTGTTTTGAGAGAGAGAAAGAGAGAGAGAGAGAGAGTTAGTTTTTGGCAGTGGGGTAGAGAGAGGGAGAGTCCCAAGCAGGGTCCATGCTCAACCCTCAGATGTGGGGCTCAATTCCACCACTATGAGATCATGACCTGAGCCAAAATCAAGAGTTGGATGCTCATCTGACTGAGCTATCCAGGCACCCCCGTACTGTTTTACTCTGATTAAGTTTTAGGGATCTACTAAACCTGATGCCATGGAAATAGCTCCACTTCGTCAAGGTGTTCTATTTTCTTTGTAATCTGTTTGATTTTATCAAGGAAGTCAGAAGTAACAGGTCAGTTATAGGTCAGGCAGTTAGTGAGGGTATGGTGAGCTATCTTCCCAGATGTCCATTCTAGTATTTACTTACATATGGCTAGCTAAACATGCTCTCTCCCATGTTGCATTTGTGTTGATTCAAGTAAGGCTACAACTAGAGACAGTATTATCAGGATGATCTTTTAAAATGTTAAGTGTTACAGATGGTTCAAAAAAAAAGTATGGTTTTTTTTTCCTCTCCCTAAAACAACCATTGAACCTTATTTGATATTAATAATTCCCAAACATGGTTGTCTATACTTTTACTATCTATAGAATTGACATGTTTCTCAACTTTCTATCAGATTGTAACAAGATTATTTCTCTGTAGTCTTTTTTTTAACACGTATTTTTTGAGAGACGGATACAGACAGTGAGCAGGGGAGGGGCAGAGAGAAAGGGAGACAGAATCCAAAGCAGGCTCCAGGCTCTGAGCTGTCAGCACAGAGCATGACATGGGGCTTGAACCCAGGAACCATGAAATCATGATCTGAGCTTTAGTATTTATTGCAATTGTAAAGGCGCAGGTCTGATTCAGCCTTCCCCTGTACTTAAAGGGGAAGGTGTCGGCTTCTCCGAATGAAAGGGCGCACATAAAGGAGGGACAACTCTTGGGGCGCCCAATCAGGAGAGGCCAGCTGACACCTTTGACCTTTCTAGGGGCGGGCCTAGTCACACCCTACGTAAGGGTCCTGGGCCCACTCTGATTGGCCAATAATCTTAAATGTTTTGATTAGAGGCGCCTGGGTGGCTCAGTCGGTTAAGCGGCCAGCTTCGGCTCAGGTCATGATCTCACAGTTCGTGGGTTCGAATCCTGCATCAGGCTCTGTGCTGACAGTTAGCTCAGAGCCTGGAGCCTGCTTCAGATTCTGTGTCTCCCTCTCTCTCTGACCCTCCCCTGCTCGCGCTGTCTCTGTCTCTCAAAAATAAATAAAAGACATAAAAAAAATTAAATGTTGTGATTAGCTCCCACAACTGCCAGTATTGATGGGGGGGTAGGGATTGGAGCGCTGTGCCTGTGTCATCATTTCCTGTAACTCCCCTTCCCAAACTCATAAAAGCCCTACTCCGCCTTTGTTGGGGCTCTCTCTCCACGTGGCCAGCGGGTTGGTGGAGTCTGTGAGCCCAAGCTTAAGCCTGTAATAAAGCCCTTTGCTTTTTGCATGCATGACTCCGCCTCCCTGGTAGCCTCTGGTCTTTATTTGGGAGGCAATATTACAAACTTGGGCATAACACAATTAATCTCTGTATTGTGCTAATGACGGGAAAATCAGCAGAGCCAGTCAAGTAAAGTTTCAGGATTTTAAGATTAACTGGTTATTGGGGCAGGGATGGTAAAGTCTATAAAGTTTTCAGAAAAGTATATGTGATTAGTCATGTATGTATTTCTGGCTTTCCTTTCTGATGGTTTTGTGCTCTGGCAGAGAGAGCATCTTCACCTTTCAACCAGTATCTGTCCAGATCTGGCTCAAGTATTACTTTTCTAGGATGCCTTTCTTGACATCCAACTTGTTCCTCACAGAGCTAATTGCTCCCTTCTCTATGCCACCTCTCTACCTTACATTTACATCTTTCTTTGCACTTAGGTCTTGGTCATAACTGTTTTTTTTATTTATTGAGAGAGAGAGAGTGAGTGAGTGAGTGAGTGAGGGTGCAGGTGTACACATGCAGCTGAGAAAGGGAGAGAATCCCAAGCAGACTCCATGCTATCAACATGCAGCGGGACACAGAGCTAGATTTCACAAACCGTGAGACGATGACCAAAATCAAGTCAGACACTTACCTGAGTTACCCAAGCGCCCTTGTTATATCTAATTCTAAAATGAGTATATCCATGCAAAAATGTTGTATTTTTGGAGGTAATGTCCATATGTTATACTTTTTTTTGTTTTTCCCCACTTTCCTTCATTCCCAAAGAAATCCTGGTACATGTTAGAAGTTCAGCCTTTTCCTTGAACTGACAATACTTTGAGTCTAATTTTTAGTTTTAGAGAGTTTAAACAACAAGAAAGGACTTAAAACTTTGATGAGGTTTAAGAGCAAGTGTCAACATGTTTATTAACCTATTTACTATGGCAAGACAACATAAATAATCCTGTTATCAGTCAGCATGTCCTGACCACTGCACTGTCTTGTTCCTAACTTCACCCAGCACTAGGAAAGCAGCAACACTCATTTTCCATGAGACTCTTAGGAGCATTTAAATCCATATAAAGCTCTTATATCTGGTATAGCTAAAATAGAGAAAAATGGACCATTCAAAAGGAGACTTACTTTTGAGGAAAAGGGTGGAGTATAGTGATAGGAGAGCAATATATTGTAAGAGGTTTGAGTCTTCTAGGCTTCGGTTGGCCTCTCAGGGTTTTCCTGTTTGAGTAGTAAGATTTAACAACCTTGGTTACACAAGGAGAGAAATTTGGCAGAGATTGATCAGATAATCCTTCTCCCAGAGACTCGATCACTAATGTTATGCCAATCCCAAGGGAGAGTGCCTGAACCATGAATGTATCCTGCCTTGGAATCAGGGTCAGTTCTAAAAAATCTAATTTATAGGCCTCTTTACCTTTACTTCAACCACCTTGTATAGGCATACTCCAACTAAAAAGCCCAGATTTGGGAGAGTTAAGAAAGACATTTAAATAACTTTGCCCTTGGCTCATTCTGAGACCATCCAAAACAAGAATATAAATTCTTTGTCCTGTAAAACTTAGATTTCCAGACACTATAGATATGATGATATTTATACCTGTCTGCACTAAATAAGAAAAACAAACTATGTATTTCCTGGCTAACTTTATTCACTTTTTTAGGATTAAAACATACTTTCTTTTAAGAAATGATTTAACTATAGCTTTAGCTCTTGCTCTTGTGAGAAAATGAGGACCATATCCTACCTAGGGCTAGAGAGAGCCTGGGTCTATTGGGAGTGTAGAACAAATCCACTCTCTCAGTCCTGGACTGTCTCTGGATTTCAGTTTATGAGAACTAAACTCCTAACTGGTTTAATCCACTGTTAATTTTGTTCTCAACCGCAGCCAAGTATTTCCTAGACCCCTGTGATAGGAACATTTTGTGAGATCCACTGTGTTACAGTCTTATGATGAGACCAAACTTATCTTCCATATATTACTTAGAAGCTGAAGTGCTCCTCCTGAGGAGTAACCAATCCATTATAGATGGAAATCATATATTAAGAAGACATTTACCTTAAATATATGGTATGTAATAAATGCATTAAGATAAATGCTAATTATATAAAATTTATAGAATGGTTATTATCTAATACTGACGGAAAGATTTTGTTTAAAATTTCTATTCTTATCTTATTCTTTTTTAAATTTTACTTTAATGTTTATTCATTTTTAAGAGATGGAGAGAGACGGAGCATGAGTTGTCAGCACAGAGCCCAACACGAGGCTCGAACCCATGGACTGTGAGATCATGAGCTGAGCTGAAGTCAGACGCTTAACTGACTGAGGCACCCAGGTGCCCGTTTATTCATTTTTGAGAGACAAAGACCAGAGAAAGAGCATGAGTGGGGGAGGGGCCAAGAGAGAGGGAGACACAGCATATGAAGCAGGCTCCAAGCTGTCAGCACAAAGCCCAATGTGGGTCTCGAGCTCATGAACCACGAGATTATGACCTGAGTCAAAGTTGGATGCTTAACCGACTGAGCCACCCAGGTGCCCCCGTATGTATGTAATATCTAAAGCATTTTTTTAAAGTAGGCTCCATGCCCAACACAGGACTCAAACTTATGACCCAGAGATCAAGACTATGAGATCAAAAGTTACACACTCTACTGACGAAGCCAGCCAGGAGCCCCAGGATTCTAAGATGTCTTTAATACAAAGCACTTCACTTAAAATACTTCAGCAAACTCTTAATTGGCAACTACACGTTTTAATGTTGAATACCCACAAAATCTTATGATAGTTAGACATTTTATACAAAACAAAGCGTATTTCTAATTTTTTCTCTTTTAGAATTTATAAGTTTTCTTAAGATACTTTTCTTAAACAGCTAACGTAGAAAAACTTAGGTTTCCCCATCAGAAATAAAAATCCAGACAATTACTTTATTTGTAATATATTCTTTTACAGCATTTCAAAAGCAAATCTTAATTCAAACCAATACCTCTAAAAAAAATTCAGTTTAGTTTCAATGGCTGAGAAGGCAGGTCACATTTTACATTTTAACACAAACTACTTTATAATAAATAAGAAATAAAGAAATAGACAGTGATAGCTATTATCAAGGACGAAACCATAAATGTTAAGAGGCTGCTTTCTGAACCGTCACTGATGCAATCTGAGAATTCTCTATCAATTTCATTTACAGACACAATCTCTGTAATCAAATCTATCATTCACTTTCAAGCCCCAATATGAGAAGTGGTAGGTGAATATCTGTAGGAATACAATTTATTGTCTGCTCCTCCACTCAGAAGTAACTGCATAAAGAAAGAAAAAAAAAGCACAAACATATAAATAGAATTATTTCATATGACAGTTAAACATAGTTAAATACCAATGTTTCTGATTATAGAAGGATTTATGGATGAGCAGTTAACTCTCATTGAGAGTTAATACTTAAATGGACCAATTACATCAATTTTCACTACCGTATTACAATAAACTATATTAAAACTTTCAAACTGACCTTTTCAATTTGGTTGAGGTGTGATAAACTATTGTACTTTCTATGAAGTATTTGTTAAGAAATATAATAAAATTTAAAAGTTTGAGGGAAGATATAGTTTATCTATTTAAGAAAATTAAGTTTTATAGGAAAGTATATTAACTGTCTCCAGGTAAAAGGAGATTACAAATTACTAAAGTAGCCCTAGAACCTCTATTTGGAAAGAATTCTTAAGTAATAAAAGCTAATATTTATATATAAAAATAAGTAAATTGTAATCCTTTAAGCAGATTTTATGGTCTAGACTTATTCTATAAGATTTTTTGTAGGTGGGAAATACTTAGATCCAATTAGTCTGAAGGAGCAAGTTTACAGACTTAAAATACTTCATTAAAATACTAGAGAAAAAAATTGCTTCAAACTTTTCAAATTTTACTACTCCTAACAGAAAAGGACAGTTTGTTTCTTCTCTGAATGAGATGTGAGATTTCAGGAATAATATTAAGGGAAACTTAGAATACAGAATTACAATGATCAGATATATTGGCAGTAATAACTCCCTAAATATAAGCATCAGATTTATTCTCTATTTTTCCTTGTCACCAAATAACAAATTCTTACCCCTGTGTCTGTCCAGTCTACACTCAGAACTTTGTCTTCATGAGCAGCCAGATCATAGAGAGGAGCCTTACAACTAAAAGATCAAAGTATTACCATGTTATATGCATTTCATGTATTAAGAAACATACATGACTAATCACATATACTTTTCTGAAAACTTTATAGACTTTACCATCCCTGCCCCAATAACCAGTTAATCTCAAAATCCTGAGAATTTACTTGACTGGCTCTGCTGATTTTCCCTTGTCATTAGCACAATACAGAGATTTACTGCAGTAAATATTAAAGAAAAATGCTACATATTAATAAATATTTATTCTCAATTAGGCCCATTTTCACATTCCTTGACTACTTTTTTACTTATCCTCAAATCATGGCTTTACTCATCCTTCGTCCATCCATATATATGCTGATAACTCAAATTTGTATCTTTAGCCCAAACTTCTCCCGATTTTGATATGTATACATAATTGCCTGACATGTGGTTATCTCATGGGCACTACAAATTTAAAACCGAAACAAAACTCTTGATTTTCCCTCTTAAACCTGTTTCTCTACTCCTTTCCATCACAGTAAGTTGTACTACTAATAACTGTGCAGGCAGAAAATTGTGGGCATTATTTATTCCTTGATTCCTATCTCCATATTCTGTCCATGAACCAATCCTGCTAAAGAGATGTCTTCAAAATGTACCTAGAGTTCAACCTAGAACTTCTCTGCTTCCATTCTTCCTATCCTATTTAGAACCTACAAAATCTTCCCCATTACACTAAGAATGGAACCCAAATTTCTTACCATGGCCCCTAAGGTCTTGCTCAGTATACTCCCACCTGCCTCATGTCCTGCCACTCTTCTCCCTACTAACTCCACTCCATCAACACTGACTCTCTTACCAACATGCCAAGATTTCCCCCACCTTATCTGCTGTTCCCTCTTCCATGATTTGTGCATAGTTGATACCCTCCCATTGTTCAATTCACGACTATAAAATCCCTTTCAAGAATAGCCCACTCCTAAAGAAGTGTCCCTCTACTCTGCTTTTACTTTCTTCATAGCACTGCTATCAGAAACTATATGCTAACTGCTATATCAAGTATCCAATTAAATGTAAATAACCTTCTAGATATTAACAAATCATGCATCATAAGGTAGTATAAGGATGTTAAAAATGCAGATTTAGGCAAACAAAAAACGAGTATTTGATTAATGCCGCTCCATTCGACCTGTAAAAATATGTAAACACACTGTGTATGCATTTTACTGGGGGTACTCTGTACATACTAGTAACAAAAAACTTTAGTATCTAGTTATCTTTTATTTTTAAATTTTATTTTATAAAAATTTTTTTAAATGTTTGTTTATTATTGAGACAGAGAGAAACAGAGCATGAATGGGGGCGGCGCAGAGAGAGAGGGCAACACAGAATCCGAAGCAGGCTCCAGGCTCTGAGCTGTCAGCACAGAGCCCAATGCGAGGCTCAAGCCTACAAACTGTGAGATCATGACCCGAGCCAAAGCCAGACGCTTAACCGACTTCAGCTCAGGTCATGATCTCACAGTTCGTGTGTTCAAGTCCTGCGTCAGGCTCTATGCTGACAGCTAGCTCAGAGCCTGGAGCTTGTCTTCAGATTCTGTGTCTCCCTCTCTCTCTGACCCTCCCCTGCTCACGCTGTCTCTCAAAAAAAAAAAAATTTAAATAAATAAAAAACATTTAAAAAATTTTAAGATATGTATTTTTAGGGGTGCTTGTGTGGCCCAGTTGGTTAGGCACCCGACTTCAGCTCAGGCCATAATCTCGCAGAACTTGCGTTGGAGCCCCACATTGGGCTCTGTGCCGACAGCTGAGAGCCTGGAGCCTGCTTCTGAATCTTTGTCTCCCTCTCTCTGCCCCTTCTCTGCTCAAGTTCTGCCTCTCTCCCTCTCCCTCTCTTTCTCTCTCTCAAAGAATAACATTAAGGGAAGCCTGGGTGGCTCAGTCTGTTAAGCATCCAACTGCGACTCAAGTTATGATCTCTCAGTTCACGGGTTCAAGCCCCACATTGGGCTCTGTGCTGACAGCTCACAGCCTGGAGCTTGCTTCACATTCTGTGTCTCCACCCACCCCTGTTAATCCCCCACTTTCACTCTCTGTCTCTGAAAAATAAATAAACATATAAAATAAAAACATTAAAAAATTTAATACATATTTTTACTTTTCTATTAACATATAATTTATTGTTTGATTATAGTTCCATTTATTTAGAGACCACTGCCTTCTACTTCTATAATATCACATTTATATTAAGGTTTCAGATAAATTTTTTCAGAATGCAAAAAGAAACCTATCAACATGAACAAAACTCCTTTGGCCCTGGCTTTTCTTTTTGACACCAATATTTTATAATAGGTCATAAAACTTTTTTACTCTTCTGCTTTTGGATAATCTTTTCAGCATTAATTTCATTTTCTCTGTACATAATAGTTATTTCAAGTATTTTCTTTGTTGATCATAAATACGATTTACCTTCTTGTATCCCACAGCTTTACAATGTTATCTAAAGAACCTGAAATCAGCTGCTGCTCATGGGTAGGAGACCACTTTAATGATGTGACCCAACCTGTATGTGAGGTTAGGGACAGCGACACCAAAGAGCCATCTGAACAAAATAAAAAATAACAATAATTATTGAATTTTAGAAGAGAAGTAGGCAGAACCCCAAAATTATCTTTTTTATACACATTTCTAGTGAGAGGAGAAATTGATGTGATTTACTCCTATTTCTCTTCTAGTGATTGATACAACTCACCTTTAGTTCGGGGATCCCACAGCCTGATATGCCTATCTGTGCTTCCAGATGCTAAACGTTTACAAAGTGGAGAATAGGAGATAGAATTAAATACTCTATTTCCTGTCTGAAAAACAAGGAGGAAAGAACATTTAAATGGCGAGCCAGAAATGACCATCCCTAGAAGCTCAAAGTTAATCAGGGAATTACTGAAATTTTAAGTTTTACCAAGGTTGACTTAAGACTGCCAGACTCAACATCCCACACTCTAATTGTGTGGTCCCAAGATGCACTGCAGATTTCTTCAGCATCTGACCACAGAACTGATGAAACTGCTTCCGTGTGGCCAGAGAGGGTCACTATGGGAGTCTAGAAATGAAAAATACCCAAAAGCAAAGGCATTTTTAGTTTAGAGTAATTGAAACAGTAATTATTTACTTCTGAAGCCCATACAGCAGATGCTTTAGCTTTCGTATCTTGCCTTATTTCTTCCTTACAACAATCGTCCAAAACTATTTCTGATTTGATTTCATGATGCAGACAGGGAAGCTGAGAAAGATATCTTGCTCAAGTTCATACAGTTTATACATGGCGGACTTAAGTTTGAATTCAAATACTACTTAAATCTCTGTGGTCTTTCCTCTATATTCTACTGCTTTTCCATCTGTTCTTTTTATTTTGAGAGGTACTAATATTAACACTAATTTAACTCTTTCATATGTACATGTTATATGTAGAAGTTAGTTGAAGAGGCTCTGCAGTCAGAGATCTAGGTTTGAGTCTAGGTGCTACCATTTTCTTCCCAACTCTTCCAGGTAAATGTATCTCAATAGGTTACTCTCACCATTTCCTCAGCATCTTCTAAGCTATACTGTCCAATCTTTAAATAATGTCCATGGTCCTATAAATACTGCAAAATCTCTAATGTTTTTCTCAAATTAAAATCTCCAAACTATCGCCGCCTTAGCGCAGTGGGCAGCGCGTCAGTCTCATAAAATCCCCAAACTAGGTATAATGTCTGTCTTCAAGAACAAGTGAAAGAGGGAAAGAGTTTTGAAATGTGAGACAGTTAATCTATGTTTGTAACTGTTAAATTTAACTTCCTTAAAATATTATGATCTCATGCGTAATGTGAGTGGCTTATATTAGATCAGAGATTAGCAAAGTTTCTCAGTAAAGGTTCAGAAAGTATTTTAGCCCTCTAATCTCTTTGTATGCTCTTCTTTGTTTTTAAAACCACCGAAACATATAAAAACCATTCTTAGCTCTCTGTAATATAAAAATAGGTCAAAGCAAAATCAGCTGGTAAGCTATAGTTTACTAATTCCTATACCAAATGATCCTGAAGGCCAATTTTCTAGCTCTAGAATTTTACTGAGAGACGTAAAGAAGCGTGATAAAGGAATGAGGAACAGAAGACCTCTGTTGTCACCCAAAGCAAAATAAAAAGGTAACAAAGATAATCCAGCAGAGACACTGGGATAGAAAACAGCAAGGCAGCGGCACCTGGGTGGCTCAGTGGGTTAAATGTCTGACTTCAGCTCAGGTCATGATCTTACCACCTGTGAGTTTGACCCCTGCGCTGGGCTCTGTGCTGACAGCTCAGAGCCTGGAGCCTGCTTTGAATTGTGTCCCTGTCTCTCTCTGCATCTCCCCTGCTCGCACTCTGTCTCTCGCTTTCAAAAGTAAACAAACATTAGGGGTGCTTAGGTGGTTCAATATATTAAGTGTCTGACTTTGGCTCAGGTCATGATCTCATGTTTCTGAGTTTGAGCCCCATATCAGGCTCTGTGCTGACAGCTCAAAGTCTGGAGTCTCACTTCTGATTCTGTGTCTCACTGCCTCTCAAATTAAACATTAAAAAAATTAAAAATAAATATATAAACATTAAAAACATAAAAAAGAAAACAGCAAGGTAAAAACAAATGGGCAACATGAGTTTTAGGGAATGGTAAAAACTGTTCTCTACCTTGATGATGCAGATTACATATTTTATGCATTTATCAAAACTAAAAAGTTATACACCAAGGATACAAAACCAATGTACAGAAACTGTTATATTTCTACACACCAATAATGAAGCAGCAGAAAAAAAAATCAAGGAATTGATCCCATTTACAATTATACCCAAATACTCTGGATTCTCTTCAGATCACACAAATCTTTCGCCTTTTACAATTATACCCAAACCAGTAAGATACATAAGGAATAAACCTAACCGAAGAGGTAAAAGATCTGTACTCTGAAAACTATAGAACACTTTTAAAAGAAATTGAAGGGGACACAAAGAAATGTAAAAGCATTCCATGCTCATGGGTTGGAAGAACACTGTTAAAATGTGTATACTACCCAAGCAATCTACACATTTAATGCAATTTCTATCAAAATACCACTAGTATTTTTCAGAGCTAGAACAAACCTAAAATTCGTGTGGAACCACAAAGACCTTGAGTAGCCAAAGCAATCCTGAAAAAGAAATGCAAAGTGGGAGGCATAACAATTCTGTATTTCAAGCTATATTACAAAGGTGCAGTCCTTAAAACAGTATAGTACTGGTTTATATAGTATAGAAACAGACACACAGATCAATGGAAGAGAATAGAAAACCCAGAAATGAACCCACAACTAGATGGTCAACTAATCTTCGATAAAGCAGGAAAGAATATCCAATGGAAAAAAGACAGTCTCGCCAAAAAATGGTTTTGGGAAAACTGGACAGCAAAATGCAGAAAAATGAAACTGGACTTTTTTAATACTATATACAAAAATAAATTCAAAATGGATGAAAGACCTAAATTTGAGGCAGGAAACCCATCAAAATCCTAGAGAACACAGGCAGCAACCTCTTTGACGTTGGCCATAGCAACTTCTTAGTAGACACATCGCCAGAGGCAAGGGAAACAAAAGCAAAAATGAACTATTGGGACTTCATTAAGATAAAAAGCTTCAGCACAGCAAAGGAAACAACAAAACTAAAAGGCAACCTTTGGAATGGGAAGAGATATCTGTAAATGACATATCTGATAAAGGATTAGCATACAAATTCTATAAAAAATTTAGCAAATTCAACACCCACAATACAAATGGGCAGAAGACATGAATAGACACCTTCCCAAAGAAGACATCCAGATGACAAATGGACACATGAAAAGATGCTGAACATCACTCATTATCAGGGAAATACAAATCAAAACCACAATTCGTTGGTGGGAACACAAACTTGGTGCAGCCATTCTGAAGAATAGTATGGAGGTTCCTCAAAAAGTTAAAAATAGAACTACCCTAAGACCCAGAAATTGCACTACTAGGTATTTACCCAAAGGACAAAAATTCAGATTCGAAGGGGTACATACACCCTGATGTTTATAGCAGCATCATCAATAACAGCCAAACCATAGAAAGAGCCCAAGTGTCCATCAACAGATGAATGGATAAAGATGTGGCGTGTGTGTATGTGTGTATACATGGATAAACGTAGGGGAAGGGAAAAAACAGAGGGAGATGCACCATAAGAGACTCTTAACTACAGAAATAATCTGAGAATTGCTGAAAGGGAGGTGGGTGCGGTGATGGGTTAACTGGGTGATGGTTTAACAAGGAGGGCACTTGTGTTGAGTACTGGGTGTTGTATGTAAGTGATGAATCACTAAATTCTACTCCTGAAACCAATATTACACTATATATTAACCAACAAGAATTTGAATAAAAAATAAAGGGCCAGCACTTAAGTTACACTATCTAGCACCAGAAACTGACAAAATGATACACTTTTTAACAGTAACTAAATGTAAACATAAATTATGTGTTAAATAAAATCAGTTATGGCATTAAAAAATTGACCATATTGAGTGCTGGTAAAAAAGTCGAGTAACTTTGATTCTTTGCATACTTTCAGTGGAAGTGTAAACTGCACTATGCATTTTGGAAAACTTTTGGCCAGTATCTAACACTTGGAAAACTGAATCTGTGCACACCCTTAACCCAGCAATTCTATTTTTGCAATTCTACATAGGCAGAAATGACAGCTTATGTACCAAAAGTAATATAACTAAAAAAAAGTTTTTTTAATGTTTATTAATTTTTTTGAGACCAGAGACAGAGCACAAGTGGGGGAAGGGCAGAGAGAAAAGGAGACACAGAATCCCAAGCAGTCTCCAGGTTCTGAGCTATCAGTACAGAGCCCAGCTTGGGGGCTTGAACCCACAAACCATGAGATCATGACCTTAGCTGAAGTGGGCACCCCTAAAATAACCTTTTTTTAATGTTTACTTTTGAGAAAGTAAGTATGTGCGTGTGGGGTAGGGGCAAAAAGAGAGGGAGAGAAAAAGAGAGAGGGAGAGAGAGAGAATGCCAAGCAGGCTCCACACTGCCAGTGCAGAGCCTAGTGTGGGGCTTAAACTCATGAACCATGAGATCATGACCTGAGTCAAAATCAAGCCACTTAACTGACTGGGCCACCGAGGCTCTCTAAGTATAGGAGATTTCTTAGCGACTTTATTTATGGTAGCCCAAACTGGAATCAATCTAAATGTCCATCAAAAGAAGAATGGATAAGGGTGCCTATCCATTGGATTAAGCATCCAACTCTAGATCTTGGCTCTCAGGTCATGATCTTATGGTTCCTGAGTTGGAACTCGTCAGGTTCTGTGCTGATAGCATGAAGCCTGCTTGGAATTCTATCTCTTCTCTGCTCCTATCCAACTCATGCTCTCTCTTTGTCTCTCTCAAAATAAAAAGAGGATGGATAAATTCTGATATGATCTATGTAATGGGATGCTATACATTAATGAAAAGAAATAAGCAGCAGCATAAAGCGAATCTCACAGATTGTCACCTGAAGTTTAAAAACAGGCATTTACCTTTACAGGCTACTGATTGAAAAGCAGACTGGAGGGAGTCTGCTAGGGTGTTGATAATTCTCTATGCTTTATTTGGGTTGTGATTACTTGAGTGTATACAATTGTTAAACTTCACTGTACACTTAACTATACGTATGTCTAACTTCAACTGAAAGGAAAGAAGAAAAACTACCCTCTGATTACTTTCTCTAATTCAAGAAATATTTTTCTCCTCAGAAATTCTTTAAATGTTGACCAGGGAGATGCATCAATAAATCATCACTTCCACAATATCCATTGGTGAGGCATTTACAGCTTTAAGACTAAGTGATAAGGAAATTAAGTAGCTGCCAGATCATTCCTCTTGCAATTCAGCAGTCCATGTTTAAATGTATTAAGAAATCATAAACCACTTATTTCAGTTGGAACTGGTTAAATGCTATTTTTATTACATTTTATGTGACTCTGATTAATCATTTTATGATCATACTTTATTCCTCCTTTTCAATTATTTTTATAAAATATTTTGTTATTGGTAACTACAAGAAATAATGTGCAAATGTTTTACTGCACATTCATTACAGCTGTTAGAAAATGAATGGAAAACATGTCTTCCTAAACCTGATTCAGTATTGTCCTTCTCATTAAGCGTATTAACATAGGTCAGATCGTATCATGACAAATATTTTCCTAACAAAACAGAACAAATAAAAATTTGGGTGAAATTTCTGAGTTTGATCAAACTGGATCTAAGAGCTAAGTGACAGAATCAAAACTCAAAACGATTTTGAATTTCTACTGATTTAGGAGATACAATTAGCATTCCTAGTAAGAATTATATCCTCAGTGTATGAAACAGTATCATTAAACAATTTGGTATTAAAATTTTCACTTAACTTGGGTTCACGCTGTAACAACTAAAAGATTCTACTACAAAATGCACTATGAGATCAAATATAATAGCTAAATAATTAACCTACCAATCTATAAGCCTGACTAAATAACACTGCATTCAAAGACTCAGATAAATGTAGCATACTACAGTATTTATAATAAAAATTTACAAATCTACTCCAAGAAAGGCTAATTAGAGTTGAAGCAGCAAAGCAAGAAAAAGGGAAATTTAAATAGCAAAGATTAAATTGTCCTACATTTGTCAATACAGACCTCAGCCAAATATAGCAAGTTCTCAAAAATACTTACCCTTGTTAGTCCCAACTGCTCTGTTTTCTGTTTCTTTCTCGGTCGATTTGTGGATTCCTCCATTTCATCTTCTTCATCTGTAGGAACTGTTATCGCAGAGAATTAGACTTGATGTTTTAAAATTTTGAGTAAATATTAATTGCAAACGGTCTTAAAATAATTCTTACAATTCTGGGTATATGTTTTCTCCATGTTATCTTAATTGATTAAGGAATAAATATTCCTCCTTATTTTGTTTAACAGAAATTTACATATAAAAACAATACCTGGGTTATTAGTCTTCCAAAAGGAAAAAGCAAAAAATAGAGTACATTAAAATCCTAAGCCTAATCAATTTGATATCTTACTGTCTTTAAGGTCATAATTATGAATACTCATCACTTTACTATATCTATAAAAAAATTGCTTACTATTAGTTGTAGGAGAGTTCTGACCACATTTTATTTGTATTATGAAGAAGGGAATAACAACAGGGCACCTGGGTGGCTCAGTTAAGCATCCAGCTTTTGATGTTGGCTCAGTCATGATCTCATGGTTTGTGAGATCAAGCCCCATGCTGGGCTCTGCACTGACAGTGAGAAGCCTGCTTGGGATTCTCCCTCTCGCTGACCCTCTCCACGCACACACGCACATATGCACACTGTCTCTCTCTCAAAATGAACATTAAAAAAAAAAGAAGGGAATGACAAGGTAAACAAACACATTAAACGGGGATACAATCCAGTCATGCTTATTCTTCTTGACTATTTCACTTTTACAACAATGAATTAAAAGTATTTCAGACAATAAAATACTCCAGAAAAGGAAAATTATCCAAACAAACTGCTTTCTGCCTCAAACTTGTTTGCTTTAAGCATTACTGAGAAATCTACTGAAATGACTTATTATTTCCTAACTGACACTGCCTGAGCTTTTTTCATCCCCCAACTCTACTTTGTGAATTGTAGTCAAGGTATTATACTATAATAAAGCAATTCCCTCAGAAGTAATAGGGATTCTGCTGTTTACCTGGGTAATAAGTAATTCTAGACTGCCAGTTCTTTGTAATTTAAATATCTGTGGGTCTTCCCCCTTCTTTCTCCCCACTACTATTAAGGCACCTTCCTTTAAGAGTCCTCCCTCCTCCAACTCTTTCTCCTCTAATTATTCCTTCTACCTTTTCAAAGTAAAAAAAAATTAAGTTTGGCAAAACTACACTGAAAAAAATTTTTTAAGAGGCAATGGGTAGGTAGCTCAGTTGGTTAGCATCCAACTCTTGGTTTCAGCTCCGGTCATGATCTCTCAGTTTTGTGAGTTCAAGCCCCATATCAGGCTCTGCACTGGCATCGTGGAGCCTGATTGGAATTCACTCTCCCTCTTTCTCTGCCCCTTCCCTACTTACACTGTGACTATTTCTCTCAACAGAAATAAATAATTCTAAAAAGTTTAATTATCTTAACTAAGAAATTTCTTTTTCATTTTTTTTAAGCTTATTTATTGAGAGAGAGCGTGAGCAAGGGAAAGGCTGAGAGAGAGAGAATCCCAACCAGGCTCTGCACTATCAGCACAGAGCCCCACATGGCGCTCGATCTTACAAATCGTGAGATCATGACCTCAGCCAAAACCAAGAGTCGAACACCTAACCAGTGGAGCCACGCAGGCACTTCTTAACTAAGAAATTTCTCTGATATACTCTCTGGAGTCTATTAAAATGACTCAGAAGCTATTTTTATTTCCAGGTTCCTGAATAAGAGAATTCTGAGAACTAAGCAGTTTTGACCTGTTGTACCAATCATGTTGTTGGGTTATGTGCGCAATTCAGTGACATGGTTCAATAAAATAAGGGGTTAATAGAAACACATTTTGTAACATAAAGCATACTAATTTTTCCCGGGATAATCCTTTATTTGTGTCCTAAAAAGCTCTGATCCATTTTTATGGATCCAAGTGGGGGTTAAAAAGTCTTTCACTGGAATTCTTGAAACATTTTTAGTAAGTCAAAATACAAATGTTTACCTGTAGACCAGATCTTTAGCATCTTGTCCCAGGAGCCACTGCAAAACTAAAAAGATATACATGAAGAGAAAATAGTACATAATATAACCTATCACATTATTTGCTTTGATTTTTCTATTTAGAACTTAAAACCTTTACTTTGCTCTGAAATCCTTTACTATTATAATTATCATCTGCATAGCTTTCTAGTCTCCTGGAAATTGTATCCACAATCTTATGGCAACCGAAGTTGTTGCCAGTCTTACATGGCCCTGTGCCCTAGCTTTGGTTGCAGAGATCGAGGTAGGCAACTGATCTACATAGTACCAATACATCTCTCCCTCCTTCAGGACCTTTTTGAAAGCCTGTGTTCCAGAGAGTTGAAGTTCCATCTTTTCCAGGAACTGATGGTAAACGATTATGCTAACTGGTAAAGAAATGCTGAAGAAACACTCTTAAATCCAGCACAACTCAATGTGGTTTAGGGAACTTTCAAATGGCAAGAAAATTTATAATCCTTCATATGTCAATAATGTTGTTCTCAGGCTTTTTTCCTTTTAACTTTTACCATTTTGTCATGATAGAGTAAACCAGCAATAATAGTAAAACAACCTCTATTAATAGAAACCCTGAGTATGCTAAGGCTTAGATGATCAACTTGATTTTTTCAATTGATGAAAGCACTGAGTAGCTGGAAGATTGAAAATGTCAATCACTATGATTAAAGAAAAGTTACACTGTTTGTTTACCTGATTTCTTAAAATCTCTGCAGTAACCAGAGAAACCCAGACTGAGGAAGTAAACATATCTCTTATTGCAAGATTATTTATTTTGGGTTTAAATCATATTCTTTAGTTACCAAATGTTATGAACATAGGACAATCACAATGAATACATGAAGAAAAAACTGCATAACAAGCTCAAATTCTAATTCAAAAGTACTAGTAACACACCAGCTACTTACTTTACTTCCTGTGGTATCAACAGCTATAGAATCCACACTTCCAGCATGACCTCTGCAGCAGTGCAGGGCTTTCACTTTGTTTCTCTCTACATTCCACTCCCATAAGAGAATAGTCTGATCCATAGAGGCACTCAATAGTAGGCAAGACAAACTGTCTGAAGAAAAGAGAACACAAGAACAGATTAGTATAAAAATTTTAAATATATTATGTTCTAAAACTGAAGAATTGATTTTTTTGTTGTCGAGAAAGATATTAAGATAAAAGAGCTATATGCCAGCTTTGAAAAAGAAGTACCTTATAGTATAAAAGGATGATCCTTCAAAAATACTTTAAAATATGAGCTTAACAGAGTATTAACTTGAAAGTACACATCTGTTATGATTTTTAAAATGTATGGATTGAATTCTACCTCTTATGGATTTTCTTAATCTTTTTCTTCTTTTTCAATACTGTATTTTTGAAAGACTTCACAATAACTGAGGTACTTGGCACTTCCTACCCCATCCCCATTCTGCCCCAGCACTGAAAATGGCTTATTTCCAGTTCCCTATTCAAGATTACTTTCAGTTCAGGCAAAGAGTCCTAACCTTTTTTCACCCAGGCCACATCTTTTACAACATCTGTGTGTCCCACAATTGTCATTATTGACTTTCCTTCCAAGGACCAGATCCTAGAAGTCTTATCATAAGAACCTGTCAAGATCCTATAAAGAGAAAAAAAAATCTTATGAAATACAAAAAGCAGCCTTTTCAAATCCTGAAATCAATTATATTTCCTTCTTTTTAAAATGTTTAAAATTTTTATTTTTGAGAGAGAGAGGGAGGGAGGGAGGGAAAGAACGTGAACGGAGGAGGGGTAGAGAGAAAGGGAGACAGAATCCAAAGCAGGCTCTAGGCTTTGAGCTGTCAGCACGGGGCTCGAATTCACAAACTGTGAGATTATGACCTGAGCTGCTGTTGGACGCTCAACCGACTGAGCCACCCAGGTGTCCCTGAAATCAATTATATTCTAAAGCAATAATAAAGTAAACCTTGAGATTATAGTTTACAAAGGTTTTTAGGCCGCTTCCTCACAGGGGCCGCCGCTGCTGCCTGAGACGCCGAGCCCCGGGGCCGCGGCGCGGACCGCCACCGCCATGAACATCTTCTGGCTGACCGGGGACCTGTCCCACCTGGCGGCCATTGTCATCCTGCTGCTGAAGATCTGGAAAACGCGCTCCTGCGCCGGTATTTCTGGAAAAGGCCAGCTTCTCTTTGCACTGGTCTTCACAACTCGTTACCTGGATCTTCTTACTTCATTTATTTCATTATATAACACCTCTATGAAGCTCATCTACATCGCCTGCTCCTACGCCACGGTGTACCTGATCTACATGAAGTTCAAGGCAACCTACGATGGGAACCATGATACCTTCCGAGTGGAATTTCTGGTGGTCCCTGTGGGAGGGCTGTCCTTTCTCATCAATCATGACTTCTCCCCTCTTGAGATTTTGTGTACCTTCTCCATCTACCTGGAATCCGTGGCCATCCTTCCCCAGCTCTTCATGATCAGCAAGACCGGGGAGGCGGAGACCATCACCACCCACTACCTGTTTTTCCTGGGCCTCTACCGCGCTCTGTATCTCGTCAACTCGATCTGGCGCTTCTACTTCGAGGGCTGCTTTGACCTCATTGCTGTGGTGGCCGGCGTTGTCCAGACCATTCTGTACTGTGACTTCTTCTACTTGTACATCACAAAAGTACTCAAGGGAAAGAAGCTCAGTCTGCCAGCGTAAGTGCCAAAGACCATCACCAGCATCTGTCCTTCAGGGTGCTCGGACAGAGTTCTTACCACAGCAAAGGCACAAGATGCTTGATATGGAAAATCAGAAACTTAACTCTTTTGTTCAGATAGTCATCAGTGGCTCTGTAGGAACCCAGAGGAAAAGAACCAGAAGGTTTCTGTTTAATGCATCTTGCCTTATCTTTTTTTATTACTATGTACAAAGATTTTTTTACACAAAGAAACTTAATGCTGTATTAATAAATTCAGTGTGAAGCTTCAATTGGGGTAGTTCCAAAAGTGAAGATTTTGTGAGGAATAAGTGCAACCTTTTTTTTTAATTCTTTGAAATTGTTGATTCTTTGTGTCTGCAATGAAATTGTACTCCTTGACAGTGGTAGATTATATATTCTTCCATCTCTCAAACTTGCATTCCACTATATTTATTTTTTGCCAAAAGATGAGATATATTTGTTTGAAATCTGAGACACTATGTTCCATTTGATATGTCTGTTCAAATTTCTTCCCACCTAACGTGGAAATCCTTCCTCGGACATCACAACACTACACGTAAGGCTGGTAAGGATGGCTTGCAAGTCTTCTGGTTTTCTTACCAAAATTGTAAGATTCTGAATGTAGAAGGAGTCAGATTTACGAGTCCCGAGCGGTGCCTGCCCTCCTCTCCTGCTGAGAAGAGTCCCTGTGAGGCTGGCCCGAGGATGTGAAAGAACTCGGTGGACGGGGGCCTGGGCCACTTACCATGTAGGTGTGGGACGTGAGGGGTGTTATGTCCTCTGAGGAACTGAACACAAGCACTCACATATCACCTTTATTTTCACTTCTAAGAGAACAGTACAACCATGTCCATGCTCAGATTCACACAGTTTCTCATATCACTTTCAGGTAGTAAATTGATTTACGTTTTTTTTTTTTTCCTAATTGGCAGCACCAGTTGCCATTCCTTATACTCTTAGATTTTTTTTTTGTTTTTGTTTTTACTGAACTCTTGCATGATTTATCTTGTTACCATCCTAAATAAACATTTTATTAAACAGAAAAAAAAATAAAATAAAAAGGTTTTTAATATGAAGACTAAGACTTTAAAACACACTAGATCAAATCTTACATGTGAGTTTTTCTGACCTTCTAAAAATAAAAACATAACTTAAAAACCCTAGACTTCATTTTAATTACTACTGTAAATACTACAACTCTCACGGAAATTGCTTATAAAGCCTAGCTGCTCTTTGTACTTGACCAGTGAAAAATCATTCAATAGAAAAATAGTAAAACCATCCAAAATAAAAGTAAAACCAGTAAAAACATCACTTGTATAACAACTCCAGGAAGACAGCCTTTTAAAGTGTAAGCTTGTATTATGATCCACTCTTAAGATGCTTTTCAACAAGTAAGGCCACTGAGGATTTGTTTTGAGCCATCCATACCTTCTCAAATCCAGTCTGCCCTTTTTAGCCCTAAAATAGCATGATCTGCATCTTCATGATAGTAGCCAGGAGATTTATGGTTATTTAAGTTTTTTCCCCCCCTCTATGGAACAAATTATATATTTGGTCTTATAAGCCACACACTCAAATAAAATAAATACCCTAAGACACTTGACTTATTCACTTATAGACAAATGTCACTACATCTTGAGCAGGAAAAGATAGGTTTCTTTTTGAATAAACTGAATGTAAAGATCTTTGGCATGGACACTGATACATATATCACAAAATTACTTTTGCAAATAACACAGAGTCAATCGGAGAAAAATATTCACACAGTGCAAATAAAAAGACTGATGGAAGTGGCATAATAAAGTGGCAATACCATTCCTCTGCCCCTCTCACTGAACTGATCCAGTCATCATGGAACAAGCATTGCTCTGGCTGAGGTGCAGTGTACTTCTCCACATACTCAAGTTCCACAACCTCTTCCTAGCGACAGAGGAAAACCAGAAATCAATCAGGCAGTACAGTTTTAAAACAGTATATTATGAACATAAAGGAACCCCAGTTTATTATGTCTCTTTCATGTCAGTCCCCTTCATTACCCAGAAATTTGGAGCCAGGCAAAAGGCGAAAAACTTTATCTGACCTAACGGTATGCTAACAGTAATATTAAGAAATATTAACAACCTTGGAAAATTTATGCTGAAAGTGAGGGGGGAGGGAGAATATAATAAACCTAAAAAAATAAAATTATAAAAGCATTTTACTTAATGAGGATGATGAAACAGTCCTGGATATGGATAGTAGTGATAGCTGCATAATATTGTGAATTTACTTAATGCCACTGAATTACACACTTAAAAATGGTTAAAATGATAAATTTTGTGCACATTTTATAATTCCAATACTTGCCCCAAAATTATAAAAGCAATTATAAATTATATTTTAAATTATTAAAGCAATTATCAAGGAAACTCTGAAAATTAAAGGGGGAATCACTATAAATCACAATTACCTAACCTATTAATATGCACACAATCATTTTGTACACCTTTATTGGTAACAAACATGTATTTGCTATACTCTTTGTCCACAAATAGGAAGGTTTTATTTTTATATTCATTAATCTGCATTTCTTGAGTAATATACTCTCAGAAGAGGGGATTTCAAAATTGAATATACAAAAACTAAAGTTCAAATTTCTAGAAAAAAATACTAATAAAAAAAAAATCTTGGTTGCTAAAGATTCAGGCTGATTCTAAATGTTGTCCTACATTACCTAAGAACACCTTACATAAAACAGAGCAGGTAAACATTTGAACTTACTGATGAGATGTTTTCCAGTTCCATGTGTTTGAGCAAAGGCATTCGTAGAAACTGGCCCTTGATAAGGAAATCAAACTCCACATGTTTGTGGAACTCTAAAGAAAATGCATAAAAAAAGGATCACTTAGAACTTGAAGTGACATTGGCAGAGATATATGAGAAACCCCAAACCAAACATGTACCTATTATCCCAGTGTGGCCTCTGAGTTTCTCCAGAATTTCTTCATGGCATAATCAGGCCATGTATTCTATTCCAGTATACTATGTGATTTTTAGGAAAGAGGACTTTGTTCTATTGGTATAATTTTTTACTATTGTTGTTTCTATCATTTCTATTTAAAATTTTTTATTTATTTCCACTTAAAATATTTATTTCTATTAAAAAACTTTTATTTTATGGAAAAGTCCAAATATATATAAAAGTAGAAATAACATTATGAATTTCCAACCCCATCACATACTTTGACAATTACCAACTCACTGACAATCATCTATACACCTCTCTCCGCTTCTCTGCTGGTTTATTTTTATTTGTTTTTATCTTTTTTTTTTTTGCTAGTTTATTTTAAAATCAAACCTTATGCAGCTGCTATGGAAAACAGTATAAAGGTTCCTCAAAATATTAACAGTAGAACTCCCCTATGACCCAGCAATAGCACTGCTAGAGATTTATCCAAGGGATACAGATGTGCTGATGTATAGGGGCATATGTACCCCAATGTTCATAGCGGCACTTTCAATAATAGCCAAATCATAGAAAGGGCCTAAATGTCTATCAACTGATGAATGGATCAAGAAGATGTGGTTTATCTATACAATCAAGAAGATGTGGTTTATCTATATAATGCAATACTACATGGCAATGAGAAAGAATGAAATCTGGCCATTCGTGGCAATGTGAATGGACCTCAAGGGTGTCATGCTAAGGGAAATAAGGCAGAGAAGGACAGATATCATATGTTTTCACTCATAAGTCTAACAAGAGAAACTTAACAGAGGATCATGGGGAAGGGAAGGGGGAAAAAAGAGTTAGGGAGAGGGAGGGAGGCAAATCATGAGACTCTTGAATACTGAAAACAAACTGAGGGCTGAAAGGGGAGGGGGGAAAAGGGAAGGGGGTGATTGACATAGAGGAGGGCAATTGTGGGATGAGCACTGGGTGTTACATGGAAACCAACTTGACAGTAAACTATTAAAAAAAATCAAACCTTAGAAATGCTATCATTTTTATCTGTAAATGCTTTAATATGTATCTCTAAAATAAAAGGACTTAAAAAAGTGACAATATTAAAAAAGTTAATTATTCCATTTAATATCAAATAGCCAATGTTCATGTTTCCTTCTCTTTACAGTGAGCTTTTTATTTTTATTTTATTGTTTTCAGTGAGGAGTATTGTTTTCAGTTTTCAGTGTTATTCAAGTCATCTCTATACCCAATGTGGGGCTCAAACTCATAGCCCTCAGATGAAGAGTTGCATGCTCTTCTGACTGAGCCAGATAGGTGACATACAGTGAGCTTTTTAGAATCAGCATCCAAAGTCCACATATTATATTTGATTACTATGTTTTATTTAATCTTTAACAGTTCCCTCTCCTTTCTCACCCTTGTCATTCATTTGTTAAAGAAACGGGGGTGGGGGGGCACGCCTGGGTGGCTCAGTTGGTTATGTATCTGACTTTGGCTCAGGTCATGATCACAGCTCATGAGTTCAAGCCCTGTGTCGGGTTCTGTGCAGATGGCTCTTCAGATGCTCTCTCTCTGCTCCTCTCCTGCTCGCTCTGTCTCTCAAAAATAAATAAATGTTAAAAAAATTTTTTTAAATAAAAAAGAAACTGAGTCATCTGTCTTCTAGTATTTCTGATATTCTGGATTTGATTGATTGCATCTCCAAGGTGTCCTATAAAATGTTCCTCTACCACCTACACATCCTATACACCAGGATGACCTAAACAATTGATTAGACTTCAGGTTACCTTTTTTTTCCTGGCAAGAATATTTATACATAGCATTGTGTGCTTCCTATTACATCACATCAGGAAATGCATTATCTTGTATGTCTATGATGTGAAAATCCACATCTGGGCTCTGACATGATCAATCTGGTCCCATCCTTCATAATATTCTCCATCAGTCTTTTACCAAGTAATAGTTTTAGCAGCTACTGATAATCACTACTTAAAACCATTATTTCACTTGGAGTTACAAAATGCTAAAAATTCTTTATTCTTTCTGCATTTATTAACTGAAAGAAGAATTCTCTCATTGGATTGTTTGGATTGTTACTTTTTAAAAATCTGAAATCTGAATCATTTGCATCTTAAACTCAAGACCAATCAATGACTTAATTATTTGATTTATGCAAAAATAAACCAATGTTCATCTAAAACTTTAGAAAAATATATAATTGTTTGGGTAACAACAAGCATACATACACTAGTATTGCAAAAATTCTACTACAAGAATAACTCTTATTCTAGCTCAAAGACTTTTTCAACAAGAATATATGACAGTGTTGTAATTCAGAAGTAAATATTTATCAGAATGTCTATACATCAACTGGATGAAGTAAAGACAAGGACCTCTGGGAAGTGTTATATGAATATCTCTCAATCAAGAACAATAGCTTCAATAGCTTTTTAGACTACTGGCCACTGCCACCAAAAAAACCCCACAAAAAAAAATAAAAAACAAACAAGAAACTGTTCATAAACATCAATCATCTCATGGGTGCCTGACTGGTTCAGTTGGAAGATGGCGAGACTTGTTCTCAGAGTCATGAGTTCAAGTTCCAACTTGGATATAGAGATTACCAAAAACAATAAAAATAAAAACAAAACATCTCAAACAGAAATATTATAGGATTATTAGAAGATGCAAAAGAGGAATATATTAGGCATTACTTTCTAATTCTCAACTCTCCATTCCTCCAACTAGAGTAGAATCAAAAGAAACATTGGGTAAAAATATGCTTGTTTCTAAATGGTGACTTTATTTACAAATTTTTAAAGATCACGCTTATGTTATTTTCAAATTGTCATGCTTATATCTTCTATTTTATGTATGGTTTCCTTTTTAAAATACATTTGATTATAGAAAAATTCAGACATATGCAAAAGTGGAGAATAATATAGTAAACCTTCATATGCCTATCACACAATTCTATAATTATCAACTCCTGGCCAATCTTGTTTCATTAATATTTTTGCTACCTTGTTCATATGAATTTTATGGGCTAATAATTTATTTTCATATATCATGTTTAATATTTATACCTCTTAAATGTTTTACTTGATACCCTTGCATGTTTACACAACTTTACCTTTAATTTTTCAATGAATTCTAAATATTTGAGAAAATACTAGTATTAGGATTGGCATCTATTATTACACAAAATAAATACTCAAATAGTGACATTGTCATTTTGCTTTGAAGGAGTGTAGCAAGTGGGGCTCAAGAACCTAGATACTTGTTTTATGCCTACCCATCCCAGTCCTCTCTAGGAAAACCACAATGTCATAACTATTACAACAAAATTATATTCCTAAACGTCAACTGCCTTATCTCCATATTGCCTTAAAAGGAGCTTAAACTGGGGCACGTGGGTAGCTCAGTCAATTAAGCATCCGACTTCAGCTCAGGTCATAATCTTACAGTTTGTGGGTTTGAGCCCCACATCAGGCTCTGTGCTAACAGGTTGGAGCCTGGAGCCTGCTTCGGATTGTCTCCCTCTCTCTGCCCCTTCCCCGCTCATGCTCTGTCTCTCTCTTTCTCTCAAAAATAAATAAATATTAATTTAAAAAAAAATCAAATTAAACTGAAATAAATAGGAAATAATTTTTCTGAAAACTTCTATTTTAAAGCATTTAAAGAAGTAACATGTAGCAGGGAAACCCATGTATAATTCATAAATTTTACCATTACAAAATGCATACAGTATTATCAAATAAGGCTAAAAAAAGGAAATAACAAAATGTGATATACTTTAGTGTACTTAGTGGCATTGCACCCTCTCCTAACTTCTTGGAACATATATACCTACCATTTTTGGCCTCCAGCAATTTATTGATGATGTTACTAAGGTCAGCAATTTCGGAGGCTGCAGGAATTGAGAAGGGAACATCATCTACCGCATATCTATAAAAAGGAAAAGATATATCAAAGTCAAGTCTATGGATTATTTTAACATATGTGCATTTATTCATTCAGCAAATATTTACTGGGTATCTAATACATGCCAGAGATTACACAGGGTTAAAAATGAATTTGGACATGATCTCTGTTCTCAGAAAGGGTCACAGTCTGGTAATCAAGATAAAATAAAACTATGTAAGAACAATGTCATAAGTAATATACAGAATGACAAAGAAATTAAATTTTAGGTCATTTCAACCAAAGAAAAGGATAGAAAAACAGGGTATGAAAGAATGGACAAGATCACTCTTAAGTATCTGGAAGAGTGACTTTTTGTTAGGTAAGGGAGGGGTAGACAGAAGGGGTGCAGGAAAGCAGGCAGAGCAGCAAATGATAGCTGAGAGCTATTAAACTGCCCACACAGCCCATTCCATGAAGTGTGATTTAGCTCTACACAGTGACCAAAGATGAGGTAAAGATGTTCATGGAGTGGTGTATATACAACATGAAGTAATTTTTACTTCTTTCTCTACGCAATGAGGTACCACTGCAGTAGTTCTAATTAAAGAATAACATCCAAATTTTGTTTAGTTAGATCTTCTTGTGGCACTGTTGAGACTGGATTAGAGGAACACACAACACAGGTCAAATTAGAAAACCCTTATATGAGAAAATGGGAGAATACAGTTGCAAATCATGTTTCTGATAAGGAACTTCTTTCAAGAATATATAAAGTACACTTACAATCTAATAAAAAGACAACCTAATTTAAAAAATGGGCAAAGTATTAAAATAGATATTTTTCCAAAGATACACAAATGGTCAACAGACACATAAAAAAGTTGCTCAATATAATGATATTCGCCAGGGATATGCAAATCAGGGGCGCCTGGGTGGCTCAGTCATTTAAGCATCTGACTTCAGCTCAGGTCAGGATTTGATGGGAGTTCGAGCCCCATGTCATGTTGGGCTCTGTGCTGACAGCTCAGAGCATAGAGCCTGCTTTGAATTCTGTGTCTCCCTCTTTCTCTGCCCCTCCCCCACTCGTGCTCTGTCTCTCTCAAAAATAAACTTAAAACAAAAAAGGATCTGCAAATCAAATCACAATGAAATAGCACTTCACACTCACTATAATGACTATAATAAAAAAAGATTGGAAGTGTTGGTGAGGATGTGAAGAAATTGGTATCCTTATTCATTATTGATGGGCATGTAAAACGGTACAGTTGCTTTGTAGAAAAACTGGAAGTTCTTCAAAAAGTTAAATATGAAAGGTGTGCCTGGGTGGCCCAGTCTTCAGCTCAGGTCATGATCTTGGGTCTGTGAGTTGGAGCCCAGTGTCAGGCTCTGTGCTGACAGCTCAGAGCCTAGAGCCTGCTTCGTATTGTGCCTCCCTCTCTCTCTGCCCCTCTCCTGCTCGTGCTCTCTCTGTCTCTCAAGTTAAATAAACATTAAAAAAATTTTTTTAATGCTTATTTTTGGGAGAGCACAAGCAGGGAGGGGCAGAGAGAGGAGGACAGAGGATCTGAAGCAGGTTCTGCACTGATGGGCTGACAGCAGCCAGCCTGATGTGGGGCTCAAACGCATGAACCACAAGATCATAACCTGAGCCAAATTCTGCTCAATCGACTGAGCCACCAAGGTGCCCTTCCAAAAACTTTTTTATTGTCAAAAAGTTAAATATGAAATTGCCATTTGACCCAGCAACTCTAAGTATATACCCAAGAGAAATGAAAGTATATGTCCACACAAAAGTTCACATCTCCATTCCTCCACTCCAATTCTCCTCCATTCAGTAATAGCCAAAAGGTGGAAACAATCTAAATGTCCATTAACTTAAAAATTACAAACAAAATTTGGTATCTGGTATATCCATACAATGGAATATTATTTGGCCCTAAAAAGGAATAAGTACTTCTACATATTACAATGTGGATGGACCTTATAAACATCATTCTAAGTTAAGTGAAAGAAGCCAGTCACAAAAGACCACTTATACAATTCCATTTATATGAATTATCCAGAACAGACACCCAGAGATAGAAAGTAGATTAGTGGTTGCTTCAGGCTGTGGTTGAAAGGACTAGGAGGTAATAGATGACGGGCTATTTAAAAATAGTCTAAAATTATAGTGATGGTTGTTCAATTTCGCACATATACTCAAAACCACTGAAACGGAGACTTTACAAAAAAAAGCCTAAAGCATGAATTAAGGGTATAGTTGTGGAGAATGGACGTTTCCAAAGATGTTAAGGTAAAATCTAGTGGCTCATCAAGACATGATCTAATAAATCTCTTTTTGCTACAATGGGGTAGGGTTAGGGAAGGAGGCTTCAGATCTTGTTAAAATGTAGATTGTAAATCAGTAGGTCTGAGGTGGAATCCGAGATTCTGCGTTTTCTAAAACCTCCCAAGTGATGTTGATGCTGCTGATCTTCAAACTATAATTTGAGTAATAAGGCTACAGCTATATTTATATGTATCATGATTTTAAAAAATTCAGTAGTAATTTAGGATCTCCAAAAGAGAACAAAACCTAGAATTAAAGTTTTTGGTTTTTCCTTACACCTACTATTTGGTCAGTAAGATGAGAGGGCAAGGAGAAGTAGCATAATTCACACACATGTAAATGTAAGTTACATACATAGAGGAGAAAAAGCTATCCCCCCCATTTTACTTACCAGTTCTTGTATAATATATAAGAATATATAATACAGAACCATTACTTCTATACGATAAACTTAATTTTTAGGTTTTGTTAACTTTTTGAAGAATTTAAACACACATACATATATATGTTTATCCATTTATCTCAGAGGTTAAAACACAATGGTCTATTATTTCTTAAAACTTCATGTAAATCAACAATTATCTCAATAAAAACTTCAATTAGAAGAAATACAGTGGTCATGCTATTGCACCACATTCCTTGAGAAATATTCAGACTAAGTATATATACTCATGTGCATTGATAATACAATTTACCTATACTGTAAGCAAGAATACAAGTGAATATGATTTACTAGGTCAAGTCATAAAGCTACAAAGACTTAAAAACATAATTTTAACAGAAGTAGGAGTTATCCAGCTTACGATTGGCATTAACTTGTTAATACAGCAAATATTCATTATTTATCATCGGTATGAGAAGAACTTCACAAACATTTATTGACTCCATCAATTCAAGAAGAGTAATACATAGTCTCTACCATCAAGAGACCTACAGTATAGCTGAAAACACACTAAGAAAGTTAATAGTTTAATGTATACCACAAGACTGTATACAATTAGGTTTCAAACAAATGCTACTGACCTGGGGACCATTAGTAAAAATGTTCATATATACATCCGCACACTTATAATACAGAACCATACATGTGGTAAGTATGTATATGAATACACAAACCTGTAACTGAAAGAACTTTACACTCATAAAAAACTAGTTCTACAGGGGTGCCTGGGTGGCTCCTTGGTTAACAGTAGGACTCCTGATTTCTGCACAGGTCATGATCTCATGGTTTCTGAGATCCAGCTCATGTTGGGCTTTGCACTGACAACATGGAGCCTCCGTGGGATTCTCTCTCAAAACAAACAAACAAACAAACAAACAAAAAAAGAATAGTTCTACCACCCCCCATTCAGAGCTCCACTTTCTAGCCTGGTTTAGAAAAGCACTGTCTATCATCTACCTAAAAAATAAACTTGTGTTTTGAGAAACTGTGAAACCCCACTAGCAGGCAGCCTGTAGGGGTCCATTCTTCATTCTTAAAATTACATGTGCTTCATTCAGGAATTAAAGGTGAAGACCCTCACAGATCCCTGTACACTCATAATTCAAATTATACACAGCCTTAAAAGCTAGGCAAAAAGGATCGGGGATCTCAGATGTGGATCCCTGAGAAATCTCGGCAAGGTATCGCTTCTGCTTAATAGGAAAACGTGCACAAGCCAAGAGTAAAGCCAAAAAAAAAAAGAGTAGGGGGAGGAATTGTGGGCAAAGACAACCCAGGCTCCACAAAGTCAAACAGGAGTTTTTGGGAAAGATCCCAGGGGTGCGAGAGGAGAGGAAAGAAAAGGACGCTTACTTACTTCTTATTGTCAGTGTAGAAGCGTGCCTGGAGCTGAGCCATTGCGAGGAGTATACACAAAACTTGTCTACGGAAACGAAGGGGGGTAATAGACAACAGGCGTTCTGGTCTTCTAAGACTACAAAAAACAGTCAGCTCAAAATTAGCTTGCACAGGTACGCAAGAAGCTGCCGTGGTCAGGGCTTCCGCTTTCTTTCCTCAGGCCTCCTCAGCAACCACGAGGTTGCTCACACAGATACCTAGCCCACACACATCAACTACCTATTCGTAGATATAGGAATCATTGATAGTAAAGCAAGTATTAAAGGCAGTGTATCCCTAATTTTCTAAAGATTTCTTTTAATATATGTAGGCTTTTGATCGATTATGAAGATACAGGAAGGCCCAATTCAAACTGCTTTTTTAATTTTAAGAGGCTGTCTTCAGACCCGATACTCTAAACACATCTCATAGACACTACCATTCCCAGAAAGCAGCACTTCTCCGATGCAATACCTACTGGGAATTGTAGTCTTTTTTGTCATACTGCCCTCAAGATATTTCATTCGTATTAAACCTTCCCAACTTCAGCCAGATATTTTTTGTATTTCCTCTGCCTTCAGCTTTAATTTACTAAAGATTTTTGGCTTTATTTTCTTACGCATACTCCCAATCACTCTACCGAGTCTTTCGGAATGCTCCCGCCTCCAGCTTCAGGCTTTAGATCCAGGTGAGAGGAATACGTGGGGTGGGGAAAAGGAATCATAAGGGAAATGGACGACGGTGGCCGATTGTGGTCTTGCCTCACAGTACTGCGCTGCGCGTTCTCCGAAGGATGCGCCTGCGCATTGTGCTGGTCTCCATGGCAGGGCCTCGGAGCCAAGACGAGGTTGAGTAGACTCGTTTTGAATTTTCTCCCCTCTGCTCCGGCACTTTGTGGACTTCCCTCCTCGCCCTGTAGGGTTCTCAGAGGTGGCGGGATTAGGGGAGTCGGAGGTATAGCCGAGCTGTCTGCGCCCACGGACTGGACGCTACCTCCCAACCCCCATTTCTTTCCTCCTCCCTCCTCCTCCTGTCACCTCGTGACCCGCCTGCTCCCTGAACTAACCCCCGGCCCCCTCCCCGAATCGTGCCGGGTGGTGTCTTCCGCGCCCCGCCTCGGGGCCTTTTCGGGTCCCACACAATGAGGCCTACTACCCCTCCCTCAGGACCGCTCTCGCGTGCCTCGGGAAAGCAGGCTGGAGAAGGGGGAGGTTAGGTGTCTGGAGGAGGGTTGCTGAACCCCAGGACGCGCCACTGCCGCGGAGAAGTACCCGGACGCCTGGGCGCTCCGGTCCTTCGCGCAGCCAGGAGCCCCAATTTTTAGTGTTTTTGTTTTCTTCTCTTTATGAGCCTCATTTTATCGTCTGGTTAGAAGGGGAAAGGCGTCCTCCCGCACATTCTCAGACTACGCTTTTTGACTTTTGGTGTTGAGTTACCCAAAGGCCTATGTCTTACTCTCAGGGGCCGGGAGAATGACTCTAGTTGAATTTAGTTGTTTTGCTGCGGGAGGATGGATAGAGGGATACTATCCATTTCTCAAAGTCACTTTTTAAGTAGTTCCCCCAAAAAGCTCCTTAGAGCGGGACTTTTAGAGAGAGCAGTTTAGAATCAGGCAAAACTGGATTGCAGAATTTGTGGGCAGAGCAGTATGTGTGCAGGTGAAGATAACTAAAACTTTACGTTGGTTAAAGGTATGCTACGATTGAGTAGACACCTGGTATTTAAATCACAGACTGTGAGAAAATATTTACACAATTGTAAGCGAAGAATGATCTTTTATCAGAAAGCAATGATAATGAAAGTAGGACTTTTTTCAGTTCACTCACCTTTTTAGAATGTGGGCTCTCAACCTGAATGTCTCAGCCACAGTTGACACTGTGAGAATTAAATGTTCCATCAAAAATGTTAGCTGTTGTTACCATCATGATCATTTAGATGTCCGTTTGACTAGAAGTTTTGCCAATGTGAAGAAAAGAGAATAGTCTCGTGGTTAGAGGAATAAAAAGAAAACCTCTATGCTGAAGTCTTAGCTTGCAAATAGAAACTGGTCACTTAACCATGTGATTTGTTGTAAGGGTGAGAATGGTATGTCTTAAATAAGTTAGATTACGTGAAGCTTGAAACACTTAAATAAAGTGTTGCTATTCATATTTTCTGAATCTGGTAGTCATGGAAAGAAATTTGACAGTTGTAAAAATTCTCCTTTAATTATAAGTGATTTTTGAGTTACAGCAGTAGAACTGCCTGAATTAAAATTCATAATGCCTGAAATAATCTTCAAATAATTAGGTTCTTTTTCAGATAATTCTTATTTTACTGTTGATAAAATATCGTTGATTAAAATGTCTTTTAGAGGCATACAGGGGAGCGTGGCTAGCTCTGTTGGTGGAGCATGCAGCTCTTGATTTCAGGGTTATAGGTTGTAAGTTTGAGCCTCAGGTTGGGTGTAAAGATTAGCTAAAATAAAATCTTAAGAACAACAACAGCAGAAAACATAGTTAGATTAATATATTTTAGTGATTGTTAATTTGAAATTTACCAAAATAAGAAAGTACAATACCTGATAGTACAGATTGATCTTAATTTTAACTGAAAAATATGACCAGTAAGATACAGAATCCAAATATATGCTTAATAAATAAAACTTCAATTTGCCAAGCAGATATGTGAATTCAGTAAAGTACATGTTTTCATTTGAGACCTTCCTTTGGTTAAGGAAAAGTATAAGTGTTTCAAAGCAACTAAACATCCACTGTGATGGCTTTGGTGTTTTTTTCAGTCGTGACTCATATCATATTTGATGTTCCCTCCGTGTAGTACTTAGCGTAGTTAATTCCTTTACATGGAGTATTTTTCTTCGAACATTAAATACCAGCTTTCTGTTCTTGATGATTTCCTACATGATTCATTTACTATGGTCCTTGTAAAGACATATCGTTATCTGGGAAATAAGAGCTTGGAAGATATGTGTCTAATATAGGTTTCTTTTTTAATATATAATAATGTCATAGTATGGTATGATCTGAAGACTATGTATGGACTTTGCGGTGCAATTTGTTTTTTTTTTTCCAACTTAGTTTTGAATTTGAGCTCTAATGCTTTCTCTGATTTTAGGCAAGTTACTTGACAGCTTTGGCTTTCTTCTCTATAGAGATAAAGATCTAACTCTATTATTGTGATGATTAAATGAAATAATCTGTATAGCTTTCAAAAAGCATAGAGGTCAAAAGAGGTATGTATTTACAGGATAAGAAGTGGGTAGAAACCAAGATAATAGGGAAGTTTATAAAAGAGGGCAAACCTTAGATAAAAGAGACATTGTAAATACTAGCTTTAAATTTGAGTGAAAAGTTAAAATAGGTTATTGTTTATATTTGCATATGTTCAAAATTTTGATTTAACACATTATAACTTTGCAAACCCAACTTTAAGAAGATAAATTGTTCTATCAAATATTTGTGAACTAGGAATCTTTTGATTTAATTTTTGACACCACTGATTCATAGTAATTTTATATACATCATAAAAGGAACATTGTGTCATTTACTTACTCTAAAAGATGAGAGTAATTTTATTTTCAAAAGTACTTTTGAGCAACATTTTTTAATGTTAATAAGTTATGAGATCTGCCACTGATATTGAATATATTTCAAGATCCTTTAAGTCTTAGGATACTAACAAGGTACCTAGGATTAGGAGAATCTTTTAAGACTATACTAAAAGTAGTTTCATCCTTCAGTTACCCTGTTTGGGAATTTACTCTCAGGTCATTGGTTTTAACAGATACATTTTACTACACAAAAGTCTGTAGAGGAAAACTCAACAAAATAATCAGATGTTAAGAAAGAATTACCTCTAATGTTTTGAATAAAATTGCTGTTGAACAAAATCTAAACAACAGTAGCCCAAATAAGGTCCACAGAGATATGAGTAACTACAGTCTGAGTAGTCCGTCTTTTCCTTTCTGCCATGCACTCAATATTTATAAACAACAAAATTCCCTTTTTCCCTATAAAGCATCAAACTTGTAATTTAACAGTTTCTTCCTAATCTTTGCTTTTCATATAAGATAAAATCCACTTTTATAATGTGATGTGAAACATGCTAGAAGGCAATTTTCCACCAAAATGTAATGCTTTAGTGTGTGCTCTGAACTCCACTCATTAACTGTGTACACATGTAATACTTTTATCTTTGTTTTTTTACATAATCCCAATACTACTTGCTTAAGAACTAAAACCTTGTCAAGTCAAATCCAGGATTTTACAGAGGGTGTAGTTTGGGGAGGGGAACCTTTGTTCTCCAGCTTTTATGGTTCCAAAAAGTGCCCTGTTACTAAATATTTCATGGGAGAATGCAATTTACTGGGAAGGGCTTTGTTTTAGGAGTGTGTATAGAATGTGAGTTAAAATAAAAGCTTAGTCCAAATCCCTTATTTTATTTTCTAATGTTTATTTTTTAAATTTATTTTTGAGAGAGAGGGAGACACATAATCCGAAGACAGGCTCCAGGCTCTGAGCTAGTTGTGAGCGCAGAGCCTGACACCAGGCTCAAACCCACGGACCATGAGATCATGACCCAAGCTGAAGTCTGACACTCAACCAACTGAGCCACCCAGGCGCCCCCTAATCCCTAATTTTAGATAAGGAAACTGAATCACAGTTTAGGTCACCTACCCCTGGACACATGCAGTTATCTGTAAAGTCAGTCCTGATCTTTAGTTTTCTTCAGCTGAGTCAGTTGATGGTTCTGTATTGGGTTGGTAATGGCTGTTTTATAGTAAAACATGCATAACGAAAATCTACTAGTTTTCTTTATGTGTTGGAAAAGATAATATACATTGATACTTTCTCATTACAGAACAAATGCTGCTGTGAAGACATAATTATAGCTCTCACACAAATGAAGTCTATCATGATTTAGTGCCCTCAAAAGGAAGAACTTCAGTGGACAAGAGAGAGCATTTCTGGGAATAGTAAAATGCTTGAGATCTGAGTTTAAGTTTGAGCTACTGCCTGAAGGTAACACCTTTATTTTCAACTAATTGAATGTAACAGCTCTATAAAAGTTTTTACCTGTTACATATTAATGAAAAGTCAAATTGCACTTTGTATTTGGGTATTTCATTCTATTTGTGTTTACCAGTTGGAAGAAAGCATTTTATACCTAGCTACTTGATAATCTTCATCCTTAAAAACTTCTCTTTGACGTAGTTAATTGAAAGCTATGGGTAATAATGTCTAGCATGTGCTGACTTTGAGATTAGATGGGAAAACAAGTCACCCTGCAGTTGCAGGATTGAAAAGTGTAATGCAAAGTGATGGGGCGATTAGGGAGGGAGGAGTAATAATTTTCACTTCGTGCAAATTTTGTCTTTTGAAAAGGATGTCTGTAACATAGAAATGTACTTTCAACCTCTGGTTCAACAGTAGGTTAGTAAATAGATACTGAAACTAATTTTCCATATTAAAACTACTTGAATATTTTCTCAGTATAACACAAAAAATACCTTTTTTAACCTATCGTGTAGACATACATACTGAAAGGAAAATCTTGAGTTTTGAGTTCCCAAAAGATGGTAGAAAAAGACATTGTCTTTGGCAAAACCCCAGTGTGAGCAAATCCTGAAATAGGTGGTTTATGTTTGGCACTGTTCCTCTGTTAACACATCCCTACAACCACCCTGTTCTCTTCATTGCAGTATTTAGTTCAGACCTCTGCTAAATCCCTTTTACATGTTCTGAGCTTGAAGTGTACTTGATTTCTCATCTCCAAATTGAACTTTGCAGAGAAGCTGTTCTTAACTTTTCTTAAGGGGAGAAAGCTATCCTCATATAAATTTACACACATTTGTTAATGACTGATAACTCTGTCCAGAGTTTTTTCTTTTTAAGAGAAACTGCTTATTAATCCCAATGAAAATTTCAGCCAGGGTAAGAGAAAGTAAATAAAATGGAAAAAAAAAAAAAAGGCTAACAGGGATACTTTGTAATGGGATCAAGGAAGCTATTAGGAAACTGAGAGTAAGGTTTTTTTTTAATTTTTTAATGTTTTTTATTTATTTTTGAGAGACAGAGAGAGACAGTGCAAGCAGTGGAGGGTCAGAGAGAGAGGGAGACACAGAATCTGAAGCAGGCTCCAGGCTCTGAGCTAGCTGTCAGCACAGAGCCCGATGCGGGGCTCGAACCCACGAACCGTGAGATCATGCCCTGAGCCTAAGCCGGACGCTTAACCGACTGAGCCACCCAGGTGCCCCAAGAGTAAATTTTTAGAATTCTTTCCTCTAAACTATTTGCACTTTGCACTTCTTCCCAAGCTCCACTTTTGAATCTGTTTGCAGAATGTTTTCTCAGTGACTGTAGTGCCTGCAAGATTAGAACTCTAGCTTTTTCATGGGATCAGAGATTTTTAGATTGTTTGCAGGAGAGCTTTGGAGCTTTAGGGACTAACTCTAATTGAATTTCAACCAGGAAAAGTTGAGAATGATAATGAACAAAGAATTTCTTTTAGCATCTAGAATTTGTTAACCTATCAGAAAAAATAAAAACGACTTAAAGCCATGACTAACGAAGGAAGGAGGGAGATTTGTTACCTTGAAAGAGTTCCTATTGCAATATAAAGAGTGGGTTTTTAGATTAGCACCTGTAGGCTTGAGTTCTTGCTTAGTTATTTTGTGTATTTGTAATCTTAAGAAAATTACTTAATTGCCTGAGTCTTATTTGCTTGTATGTAAATTGGACCAAGTAACTGAATCGTGGGGTTGTTGAAAGGATTATATAAAATGACAGAAAACACTTAGCATTGTGCTTTACCTTAGCATAGTGTTTTACCATAGTGTTCAATAATTATAACCATGAGCAGTGAGCCTCAATTTCCTTTTCTGTAAAATGGTAATAATAGGTTCTACATCACAGAATAGTAGAGTGATTATTAATCCTAGCTAGTAATTAAGTATAATAAACATTCAGTAAACATTAAATTTTATAGCTATGACAAATTCATAATCTTCATCTATTTTGTCATTGACAATGCTTTATATTTAAGCTCAAAAAAACTCTCAAAAATATTTCTTAATATTGATGTTATCATGTTTAGCCAGTGAATATTTCAATATATTTAATTTGCTTTAAAAAATTAAGTTGTATTCCAGACAGCAGTTATTTCAGTTTTAATACATCTCTCAGTAGGACTTCATTTTCAGTTGACTCTAACTTTATAAGAATTTTCTTTTTGAATAGTATTCTTTTTTTTCTCTTCTGCACATGGTGAATCAGTCAGTAAAAAATAAATGAATTTTGAACATTGTCAGGATAATCAACTGTCAAAATCTTAGAACTGGTTGGGATCTTAAGGTCACCAATACCAACTCTTCATTTTAAAGAACTAGAAATTGAAGTTCACAAAAGTGCAGTTTGGATATTTTTTATCAAATCTAAACTGAATCCATGTACTCACTACATTTATGAAATGTATAAAATTTTAAACTAATCCTGAAATGAGAGTCTATTAGGCATCTAAAAGTGTAAAATTTTTAAAAATTTTCAAAGACTGTATAAAAACATGTATTTAATAGTTTTATATTGGGGCTCCTGGGTGGCTCAGTCATTTGAGCATCCGATTTTGGTTTAGGTCATGATCTCACAGTTTGTGAGTTCAAGCTCTGTCTGCGTTGGCTCGCTGCTGTCATGCAGAGCCCGCTTCAAATCTTTGCTTCCCCTCTCTCTCTGTCCTTCCCTGGCTTACATTCTCTTTCTCTCAAAAATGAATAAAACTTAAGAAGCTTCTTACTAAGCCCAGATAAATTTCGATTATATCAATTAGATGACTGATGTTTCACAGATTTTTGCCCTAAAGAACCAACGGATTTGTGGTACCTGGGTTGCTTTGTCCCAACTCTTGATTTCCCTGAGGTCATGATCTTGAGGTTCCTGGGTTCAAGCCCTGCTTTGGACTTCGTGCTGAAAGCACAAAGCCTGCTTGGGATTCTTTCTCTTCCTCTGCCTTCCCCCGCTTGCATGTGTGCATGTGCACCCTTTCTTTCTCTCTCTCAAAATAAGGTTAAAAAAAAAACCAATGAGTTTATATTTACTTATTTATTTAACTTAATTTTTTAAATGTTTTTTTTTAATTTATTTTTGAGAGACAGAGACAGCTTGAGTAGGAGAGGGTCAGAGAGAGAGGGAGACACAGAATCCGAAGGCAGGCTCTAGGTTCTGAGCTAGCTGTCAGCACAGAGCCTGACACGGGGCTCGAACCCACTAACCGTGAGATCATGACCTGAGCCGAAGTCAGATGTTTAACTGACTGAGCAACCCAGGCACCCCAGTGAGTTTATATTTAGATAGGTGAAATTTTGGCCTTCATTTGCATAATTGTAGGTAGTAAAAATAATTTATTGAACACTGAGCAGTGCATTGGGAACTGCATGATGCCCTTTGCATACATTATTTTATTTAATCTTTATAACAGCCCTGTGAAGTAGATGAATATTATTCCCATTTTGCAGATGAGAGAACTAAAGCTCAGAGTGGTTAATTTGACAAGAAAGCAAAAGCTGAAATTCAAATTCATATGATATAACTACAGAACAGTTCAACTATTTTATACAGTTTTACTGACAAAACTCTCTAAGTTTTTATTTGAAAATTTAATGAAAAAATAATATATTTTCTTATATACCCTGATTCCAACATTGTCCAAATTGTGGTAACTTAACCTAAAATTTCAAGATAATTTTAGAATTCATTTTTCATGTGCTGTTATTTGTTATTGGCTTTAGTTTACAGTCATTTTGCTTTTTTTTTTAAATTAAGGGACTTTATTTTTCTTGCATACTGTTAGATTTACAGAAAAAGCAAGCAGGGAGTACAAAGATTTCCTTATTCTTACAGCCCCCACTTCTTTTCTCTGCCTACTAGCACACAGTTGTCTCTGTTGCTAACATTTTGCATTAGTGTGGTACATTTCTTTCTTTCTTTCTTTCTTTAAATATTTATTTATTTATTTTGAGGGGCTTGAACTCAACCCTGAAATCAAGAGTTTCATGCTTCATCAACTGAGCCAGCCAGACACCTTTAGTATGATATATTTCATAAAGTTAATGAAGCAATATTGACATGTTATTATGAACAAAAGTCCAGTTAATTAAGGTTCACTATTTGTGTTATATCATTTTACAGATTTTAACAAAATCCATTTCAAAACGTCATGTGTCCGCCATCAGAAAGAATTATTTCATCACAATAAAAATCTCTCAACCTCTGGCAACTATTGATGTTACCGTGTCTATAGTTTTGTCTTTTCAGGAATGTCATATATTTGGGGTGCCTGGGTGGTTCAGTCAGTTGAGTATCCTACTTTTGTTTTTGGCTTAGGTCATGATCTCAAAATTTGTGAGTTCAAGCCCCGTATTGGACTGACAGTGCGAAGCCTGCTTGGGATGTTTTATTTACCCTCTCTCTCTGCCTCTCCCCTGCTCATGCACTTTTTCTCTCAAAATAAACTTAAAAAAAATTTTTTTAATGTCATATATTTGGAATCATATACGCTATAGCCTTTCAGAGTGGCTTCTTTCACTTATCACTATGCATTTGTGGCTTAATAGCCTATTTTTTAAAATTGAAGTACAGTTGACACATACTAGCAGTTTAAGGTGTATAGCCTAGTGATTTAACAATTAAAAACATTGAAATGCTTACTGTTATAAACAGATGTGATGACATCTGTCATCTAAATAAAAAGTTATTACAATATCGTTGACTGTATTCTCTGTGCCATACTTTTAATCCTCATGACTTTTTTTGAGTGTGTGACTTGTTTTATAACTGGAAGTTTGTATCTTATTCAACATATAAGAAAGGTAATGTGGTATTTGCCTTTCTCTAGCTAGCTGGGTATCTTCCTTAGTGAAGTGTTTAATTCAAATATTTTGGCCACTTTTTATTGGGTTGTTGTCTTATAATTAGGTTGAAACAGTTCTTTACAGAATTGGGATATAAATTCCTTTACTAGGCATTAGGTTTTGCAAATATTTTCTCCTAAACTATCATGAGCTAAAGCTTTTTATTGTGATGAAGTCCAATTTGCAGACTTACATTTCATGCTTTTTGAGTCATATATAAGATATCTTTGCCACACTCAGGCACTTGTGGCTTGGTTGGTTAGGTGTCCAACTCTTGATCTGGTCTAAAGTCATGATCTTGTGGTTTGTGGATTCAAGCATCACATCTGTCAGTGCAGAGCCTGCTTGGGATTCTCTGTCTCTGTCTCTCTCAAAAATAAATAAATAAACTTAAAAAAATATATCTTTGCTAAACCCACATTCACAAAGATTTTCTCATATGTTTTCTTCTAGAAGTTTTATAGTTTTACAGGCCATGGTCCGTTTCAAGTTAATTTTTTTATACGGTTTGAGGTAAGGGTCAAGGTATTGTTGTTTTGTATATAGTATTGTTTTAGCTGCATTTGTTGAAAAGATTGTCTCTTTTCTCCTAAATACCTTGGGACCTTTATTAGAAAGCAATTGACTATATACATGGAGTTCTGTTTCTGGATTCTTCTATCCCATTGATCTATTTGTCTTTTGTTTTGTTTTGGTTTTTTTTTTAACGTTTTTTAAAACTTTATTTTTGAGAGACGGAGCGTGAACAGGGGAGGGGCAGAGAGAGAGGGAGACACAGAATCCAAAGCAGGCTTCAGGCTCTGTAAGCTGTCAGCACAGAGCCCCATTTGGGGCTCAAACTCATGAACTGCAAGATCATGACTTAAGCCAAAGTCTGCTGCCCAACCACCTGAGCCACCCAGGCGCCCCTTTTTGTCTATCTTCAATACCATAATATCTTGAGTATTCTAGCTTCATAACAAGTCTTGGAATCAGGTAGAATTCCAATTCTGTTGTTCTTTTCCAAAGTTGTTTTGACTATCTTAACCTTTGACTTTTCATATGAATTTTAGAATCAGTTTGTCAATTAAAAAAAAAAAGCCTGCTGGAATTGGGATTGTAGACGATTGTAGGTCAGTTTCGATCTTAACAGTATTGAGTCATACATTCCATAAGCACAGTACGTAACTTTCATCTTTTTAAGTCTTCTTTAATTTCTCCCATCTAGGTTTTATAGTTCTTTAGTGCATAGATCTTGCACATATTTTGTTAACTTTAGCCCTAACATTTTCATATTTTTATGCCATTGTGCTATTTTAAGCTGTCAGTATCATATTATATTTATACAAAATTCTATTCTAAACTTAGTCTCCACATTGGATTTACTTAAAGCCAATGACATCCTTCATTTGATGAGATGCGTTATTTTTATTATATATTGCTGAATTTTGTTCACTGAGATTTTAAGGTTTTAATATTTATATGTTTATGATTGTTTTAAAATAGACTTATTTTCTCTTTAGATATGGTGAGGCCAACAAATCAGGAGATAATTGCCACTGAAAATTAAGATAGTTTATTACTCACATTTCCAGAGACGAGGGGAGACATGCTACACAGGGCCACACAAGAGAAAATCAAGGTCAGTGGCAGGCACAGAGAGAGAAGATATCAAATCCTGGACATCATCGCATGATATAATCTACAATATCATTCACAAACACCACTAAATATACACCAAAATATTTTTAAATAAATCTCTAGTCCATATTCATATTTTCCTGACTGCCATACACACATAAGACACACACACACATATATGTATATACTTATATATGTGTATGTTTTTTTCTTTTTCATAATAAATTTAAAAAGCTGAGGTGAAATTCATATAACTTAAAATTAATCATTTTTTGATGAACAATTTAGTGACATTTTCTACCTTCACAGTGTTGTATAAATACCACCTCTGTCTAGTTACAAAATATTTTCATCAACCCAAAATAAAACCTTGTACCCAGTTGGCAGTTTTTCCCTATTTCCCCCACCCCCAGGCCTTTTGCATTCACCAACCTGCTTTCTGTTTGTATGGATTTACCCATCTGGATATTTTATATAAGTGGAATCATGTAATGTATGACAGTTTGTGTCTGGCTTCTGTCACTTAGTATAATGTTTTTGAGGTTCGTCTATATTGTAGCATGTGTCAGTACTTCATTCTTTTTTGTGGCTAAATAACATTTACATGGATGTAGCACATTTTGTTTATCCATTCTTCAGCTGATGAAGATTAGAGTTTCCACTTTGGGGTTTTTTTTTTTTCATTTTTTAACATTTATTCATTTGAGAGAAACAGAGCCCCTCTCAGCCTGTCTCCCCTGCTCCTACACATTTTCTCTCTCTCTTTCAAATACAAAACAATAAAATAAAATATAGTTGTCCTAAGTGGGTGTTGACTGGTATCTTATTGTTGCTTTGATTTGCATGATCCTGATGACTAGTGACCATAAACATCTTTTTTATTAAATATTTATTTTTGAGAAAGAGAGAGAGAGCGAGCGAGAACAGAGAAGGGACAGAGACAGAAGGGGACAGAGGATCCAAAGTGGGCTCTGTGCTGTTAGCAAGCAAGCCTGATGTAAGGCTTGAAACCACAAATCACAAGATCATGACTCGAGCTGAAGTTGGATGCTTAACCCACTGAGCCACCCAGTCAGATAAGCTTCCGACTTCCGACTCGAGTCATAATCTCCTAGTCTGTGAGTTTGAGCCCTGCATCAGGCTCTATGCTGACAGCTCAGAGCCTGGAGCCTGCTTCTGATTCTGTGCCTGCCCCTCTGTCCCTTCCCTGCTTGCACTCTGTTTCTCTCTCAGAAATAACCATTAAAAAAACTTTGAAAAACCATTTTTTTAATATGCTTGTTGGCTGTTTGTGTCTTTTTTGGAGAATATTCAACTCCTTTGCATATTTTTTAATAGGGGTATTGTTGGTTGTTTTATTTTGAGTTATAGGCTGAGATGTAGGAGTTCTTTATATATTCTAGACCTTATTAGATATTTGATTTGCAAATATTTTCTCCCGTCTGTGGGTTGTCTTTTCATTTTTGTCATGGTGTCCTTTGCACAAGAGTTTTTATTTTGATAGTGTCCAATTTATTTTTCTTTTGATTCTAGTTTTTTTGTGTTACATCTAAGGATCCATTGTCAAATCCAAGGTCACGAAGATTTACCTTTATGTTTTCTTCTAAGAATTTTATGGTTCTAACTCTTATATTTAGGTTATTGATCTAATTTTGGTTATTTTTTGTATATACTCTGAGGTAAGGATTCATCTTCATTATCTTGTATGTGGATATTGAGTTGACACAGTAAAATTGTTGAAGAAGACTATTCATTTCTCATTGGATGCCTTTGGCATCCTTGTTAAAAATTTTTTGACCACAGATGTTTTGAGTGTATTTATGGACTCTCACTTCTATTTGATTGTTCTCCATGTTTATCCTTAAGTCAGTACCAGGTTCACTTGAATACTGTACCTTTGTAGTAAGTTTTGAAACTCTGAAAATGAGTCTTCCTACTTTGTTCTTTTTCAAGATTGTTGTGACTATTCAAGGTCCTTATAACTCTATGTGAATTTGGCTTTTCCACGACTCAGAAAAGGCCACTGGGATTTTGGTAAAGATTACATTCAATCTATAGATTGCTTTGGGCGGTATTACCGTTTTAACACTGTCCATGTCTTCCAATTCCAGAAACAGAGTATGTCTTTCCATTTATTTAGATCTTCTTTAATTTTTTTCAGCAACATTTTTTAGTTTTAGTAAACAAATCTTGTACTTCCTTAAATTTATTCATCAGTATTTTATTCTTATCGATGCAGTTGTAAATGAATAATTTTCTTAATTTCATTTTTGGGTTGTTCATTGCTAGTATATAAAAATATAACTGAGTTTTGCATCAATCTTATATCCTGTGACTTTGTTGAATTTATTAACTGGTAGTGTTTTTGTGGATTCTTCAGAATTTTCTATATTTGAGCCCATATGCAAATAGAGACAGTTATACTTCTGTTCTTAGTATTTTCTCATAATCCTTTTAATTTCTGTAAGGTTTTATAGGAATGCCCCATTTTGATTTCTGATTTTCATTATTTGTATCTTCCTTCTTTTTTTGTCAGTCTAGATAAAAATTTGAAGAACCTACTTTAAGATTTATTAATTCTTTTTGTTTTTCTACTCCTCATTTTGCTTATCTCTCCTTTAATCTTTATTATTTCCTTCTGTCTGCTAGATTTCAATTTAGTTGGCTCTTCTATACATTTGTTTTTAAGGCTTTAGATCAGGTTATTGTTTTTTTATTGTTTTTCCCTTTTTTAAATTTATTTTTTTATTTTTTATATAGGCATTACTGCTTTAAATTTCCCTCTGAGCACTGCTTTCCATGCATCCTATAAGTTTTGATATCCTGTGTTTATCTGTCATCACCCCTCCTCAGTTACATATATTTTACTTAGTTCTACATATATTTTCTTTGTTCTCTACTATTTTATTTCTATTCTTAAAACACAGATACACATAATTGTAATATTATTATTATTTGTATATATAGTATTTATTTAGATTTTTCAGAATTATTAATTTACTAATTTACCGGTTTTCTGGCATCTCAGGACTTCCTTCTGGTATCATTTTTGTTATTTGTATTCTTTAGAAATTTCATCTAGGATCTATTTGTTGTAAACTCTGAGTTTTTTTTTAAATTTTTCTTTTTAATGTTTATTTTTGAAGGAGAGAGAGAGAGAGAGAGAGCGAGCATGCACAGCATGAGCGGGGGAAGGGCAGAGAAAGAGGGAGACAGAATCTGAAGCAGGCTCCAGGCTCTGAGCTGTCCGCACAGAGCCGTATGTGGGGCTGGAACCCACAAGCTGTGAGATCATAACCTGAGCCAAAGTTGGACTCTTAACTGACTGAGCCACCCAGGTGCCCCTCTCTGTTTTGTTTTGTTTTTTTAATCTTAAAGTATCTTTCTCTCCCCTTGTGAAAAACTAGTTTTGAACATAAGTAATCACATACTGATAATTACTTTTTTATTCCCGTGACTTCTACTGTTGTTGCTGCTGAGTAGTCTGCTTTCTGTATAAGTCAGTGCTCATCAGTAGTCCATGGGTGATCTTATCTCTCTGGATATATTTAAAAAGTTTTTAATGTTTATTTATGAGAGAGAGAGCAAGAGCACGCGAACACGAGCAAGTGAGTAGAGGAGGGGCAGAGAGAGGAGAGAGAGAGAGAGAGAGAGAGAGAGAGAGAGAGAGAGAGAGAATGTGAAGCAGGTTCCAGGTTCCAAGCTGTCAGTACAGAGCCCCACCCGGAGCTCGAACTCATGGAACCCTGAGATCATGATATGAGCCAAAGTTGGACACCTGACAGAGCCACCCAGGTGCTCCATCTCTCTGGCTACATTTTAGATTTTCCTTCTGGTTAGAATTTTGTGCCTTCAATACACTGGGTATGGATTTCTTTTGGTACATTTTGTGCTTTATCTGTGGATTCATATATTCAGTTTTGAAAAATTGATAGCCATTATCCTGTCAAATATTCTCTGACCCATTTTCTCTTTTCTGTTCTTCTGAGACTCCAATTATAAATATGTGGTGCTTATCCTATTTTTCCTAGTTTTAAGTCTCTTCTTCATTTTTTTATATTCTGTTTTTCCTATGATGCATTCCGGGTAATTTTTTTAAAAATCTGCCTTCTAATTTATTAGTTCTTTCTTCTGCATCTAACCTTTTATTTAATGTAGCCAACTTACATTATTTTTTAATTTCTGAAAATTCTATTTGGTTTTCTTTCAGATTAAACTTTTCAGTCTCTTGTTTGTTTATTTCTGTGATTCACTCATGTTCATTTCTTTGAATATTAAATGATAACTTTATATTCCTTATTAGGTGGTCCCAAAACTTGAAGTCTATAAAGAGTGTCTTTGGTGTTTTTGGCACTCTGATTATAAGCTTATATTTAATATTAATGTGAAAGGAAACTAATGCTTTAATTGGGTTTGTGTTCCTCCAAATAATAGCTCTATTTGTTTGTACTAGAAGCCAGGCTAAACTATTGTCTCAGTACCTTTCAGGTTCCCAGTCCTATTTTGGGAGTTTTTAAGTTCTCCTCCCCTAAGAGCTTCTTATCTAAGGGTTTCTGAGCCATAGAACCTGTGTATTAGCACTGCTCTTGCAGAAATTTTCCTCTTTGTGCTCATCACTTGAGTCTTAGCTTACAGCTTTTGCTTTTTGTTTTGGAGAGGGAAGGGGCATAAGGGAGAACAGGGAGTGACCTTTGATTTTTGTTACTTCCTGTAGTAGCTCCCTGGAGCACAAAATACTTTCTTTTATTAAAACATTTTTTAAATGTTTTATTTATTTTTGAGAGAGAGAGAGAGAGAGAGAGAGAGAGAGAGAGAGACAGAGAGAGACAGCATGAGCAGGGAAAGCTCAGAGAGAGTGGGCGACACAGAATCCAAAGACAGGCTCCAGGCTCTGGGATAGCTGTCAGCACAGAGCCTGATGTGGGGCTTAAACCCACGAACTGCGAGATCATGACCTAAGCCAAAGTTGGATGCTTAACAAACTGAGCCACCCAGGTGCCCCCAAAATACTTTATTTTAGGTCAACTTTGTATCTTTTGTTTTCTAGCAAGAGAGACCTCTATATTATCTAATCTGCCATATTGCCATTAGTGGAGCTTTCTTTTTATTTTTTAAACCATTTATAAAACATATTATTCCAAAGTTTTATATGTATCATGTAAAAATGTCAAAACATAACAGAACCAGAACATTATACAATTGCTTGTACTTGAGAGGTAATTACAAGTTTTTGAAATTTTTGTAACAAATTAAGTTAGAATATGCCATAATTTAAAATCTTGAGAAGCAATTTTAGATACTTTATAGTTATATATTAAAAAAGTAAAACTGATTTTTAGCCTATTACATTTTATATTTGAGTGGAACTACTTATAATATTGGAAATATGAAATGGCAAACCTTGTAGATTTTCTCAAATGTTTAATTTTACAATTAATGATGCTATCACAGAAAAATAAGTTTTCAGTGTGTTCAAATATATACCAACTGAGTCTTAAATATGAGGTATAAATTTATCTTATTTTTAAAGAGAAGTTTTTTTTAAAGTTTTTGTTTATTTGAGGAGAGAGAGAGTGAGAGAGAGAGGGAGAATGAGGTGGTGGAGTACAGAGAGAGAGTGGGAGAGAGAGAATCCTAAGCAGGCTCCATACTGTCAGCATGGAGTCTGACTCGGAGCTCCAACCCACGTATTGATTGAGCCACCCAGGTGCCTCACAGGTATAATTTTAAATCAGGGTTTAGGATGATTGAATTATTGTATATCCTGGTTGTTATGGTGGCTATATGTGTTAAAATCCATATAACTGCACACCAAAAAAAAAAAAAAAAAAAGAGAGAAAGAGAAAGAAAGAGAAAGGAAAGTTCAACTTAATGCATGTTAATTTAAAAATAAAATTTTAAGGGGCGCCTAGTTGGCTTAGTTGGTTAAGCGTCTGATTTAGGCTCAGGTCATGGTCTCACAGTTTGTGGGTTCAAGCCCCACTTTGGGCTTTGTGCTGACAGCTCACAGCCTGGAGCCTGCTTTAGATTCTATGTCTCCCTCTCTCTCTGCCCCTCCCCTGCTCACACTCTGTCTTTTAATAAAAGAAAGATAAATAAACATAATTTTAAAAAATTAAAAATTTTCAGGGGGCACCTGGTGGCTTAGAGCTTTAAACTCTTGATTTCTGCTCAGGTCATGATCTATCTTATGATTCGGGGGATCAAGTCCTGCAGTGGACTCTGAGCTGACAGTGTGGAGCCTGCTTGAGATTCTCTCTCCCTCTCTCTCTACTCTTCATTCACTTGCGCGTGGGCTCTCTCTTTCAAAAATAAATAAATAAACATTAAAAAAAATAACTTTTGGGGTACCTGGTGGCACAGTCAGTTAAGCATCTGACTTCAGCTCAGGTCATGATCTCAGGGTTCATGAATTCCAGCCCCGCATCGGGCTCTGTGCTGACAGTGCAGAGCCTGCTTGGGATTTTCTCTCTCTCCCCTCCTCTCTCCTCTGTCTCTCTGCTTCTCCTCCACTCATGCTTTAGCTCTCTCAAAATAAATAAATGGACTTTTAAAAAAAGGAAATTTTATTTTTAGGGTTAAAAAAATAATTTATGCTGTCTTATGAAAAGTAAAATTAGGGACTCCTGGGTGCCTCAGTTGGTTAAGCCTCCGACTTCGGCTCAGGTCATGATCTTGCAGTTAATGAGCTCAAGCCTGGCGTCAGGCTCTGTGCTGACTACTCAGAGCCTGCAGCCTGCTTTATATTCTGTATCTCCCTCTCTCTCTACCCCTCCCCTGCTTGTGCACTCTCATGCATGTGCTTCCTCTCTCTCAAAAATAAAAAAAATTTTAAATTAAAATTTAAAAAATTTAAAAAATTAAAAAAGATGTGTGAGTTCTTTAAAAAATGCAGTTTATTTTAGATTATAAAATTTTCAGCTTCTGCTCATTATATTCTAGTAGCACTCCCCTGTCCATTTTGACAACCAAGAATATTTCCAAACATTGCCATATGTCCTCAGGGGACAGAAGCGTGTGTGTTGTGTAGAGACAAAATTGCCACCAGTGTTAACCACTGTATTATGCCTAAGTGTTTATGAATTTTTGGAATACATATTTCTTCATTTTCAAAGCTTGTCAAGCCAATATTAAGTGACATGATGTATATTATGGTAAGAGCTGTGTGTATATAATCTCTGTTTAAAGCAAAACATCTTTTCTAAAATTATCTAATGCTACAATAGTACATTTCCAATTCATAAAATTAAGAACTTTTATTTGTATTAAATCTTTGTAACGTGAGAATTTAGAAATATTTGGAAGGGTGAACAGTACCTATCACATAACAATAATCTTATAAAATAGTACATGAGTGTAATTCAGGGTATGATGAGGGAACTACATAATGGTAATCTTTGCCTTGAATGTATTCTGGTGCCTTGGCAGGTTATTTAACGAAATGTTTATTTTCTTAATCTATAGAATGGAAATGATTTAACCTAAATTATATGGGGTAACACCATAGGAGAAATGAGATATTTATTTAAGATAAACATTCCATAAAAATGTTAAGTATTTTAATCATATATTTAAATTTTTTTAGCTATTAAATAATAGAAGAAAATGGAATTGAATATACCAGCATGGAACAGTCTAATGATTCATTAAGAGTCAACCATAATGATTCCGAAGAATCAAAAACGGATTCTCATGTATTTGAGGTAGGAATTCAACTGGGAACTTTTTTCCATTACATTTAACAACTTTTTAATGGATAAGAAATAGTGTCATATTTAATGGATTCACAACTGTTAACATTTACCCACAATTCTGTCATATATTTAACTTTATAATATAGAGCTTTACTTAAGGTAATATGTTCATAAAGAGCTATATACAAAGAAATATCTGTATTTTGAATTACGTATCATCATTTTAAGTTGTGTTCTTATAACAACTTTATTTCAGTAAAATTGAAATAAAATACAAAAATCAACAATTTCACTTAAGAACTGCTTTCTGTCTATGTTACTCTGTGTGAATTGACAACTCTTACAAAAACTAGAGGATATTAACTGAAAAATGAATCTTTCCATTTTTATTATTAAATGCTATTTTCCTTTAAGTTTCAGTATAGTTAACATACAGTGTTATATTAGTTTCAGAGGTACAGTATAGTGATTCAAGAATTTCATACATCACCCAGTGCTCATCATGACAAGTGCACTCCTTAATCCTCATCTCCTATTTAACTCATCCACCCACACTCCTCCCTTCTGATAACCATCAGTTCTCCATTTTTAAGAGTCTATCTCTAGGTTTCTCTCTCTCTCTCTCCTCCTTCCCCTCCTCCCTCTCCCTTTCTCCCTTTGCTCATTTGTTTTGTTTCTTAAATTTCGCACATGTATGAAATCATGTGGTATTTGTCTTTCTCTGACTTATTTCTCTTAGCATTATCCTCTCTAGCTCTACCTATATTATTGCAAATGGCAAGATTTCATTCTTTTTATGGCTGATTAAAATTCCATTGTGGATATATAGCGTATCTTCTTTATCCATTCATCAATTGATGGACACTTGGACTGTTTTCATAGTTTATTGCAAATAATGCTGCTATAAACATTGAGGTGCATGTATCCCTTTGAATTAATGTTTTTGTATTTTTGGAGTAAATACCCAGTAGTGTGACTACTGGATCATAGGGTAGTTCTATTTTTAATTTTTTGAGGAACCTCCATACTGTTTTCCACAGTGGCTGATTGACATTCTGGTGTGTGTGTGAGGGGGTGGGGTTTGTAACATTGGGGGCAACTGGCTGACTCAGTGGATGGAGCATGTGACTCTTGATATCAGGGTTGTGAGTTTAAGCCCTACATTGGGTGTAGAGATTACTTAAAAATAAAATCTTTAGAAAAAAATTTTTTTTTAAATTGTGACATTACGTTTTACAAACACCCAAGTGATTTTTTTCTCTCTGCAAAAGCATCTAACCTGCATGGACTCCAGGGATCCTTCCTTTGGACAAAATGGTTCTCCTAGAATTTTACCCATCACCTCTCATGAAGTAGATAATTCACTCACATCACAGAATATACCAGGGGCCCTGACTCAGACACAGACTCTTTCTACAGAACAGTTCCATCTAGTGGACCAAAATGGGCAACCTATTCAATATGAACTTCAGTCACTGGGGGAGTCTAATGAACAAATGGTGAGTGTATTTTATAAATAACCAGTTTTATTCAATTTAGCAAATGTATTAACCTTACTAAATGACCTTAATTTCTTGAAACTGTTGACTTACATTGCTTTGAAAATGCTGTTTCCATGACATTCATTTTTAAGTTATGTGAAGATTTAAAAGATTTTCTTTTAGAACTAATAGTATATTAAACCAATACTTCCCAGCCACTGTGTCTAGGCACACTGTCACTTTGAGATCAGTTGAAAATATGTGTCATAACCTGTAACTAGTACCAGAGCATACATGTAACCTACATTTATTTTTACATATACATTTGAATTCAAGGTTTATTGCTTTACCCACATCTCATTCACTAACTTGCATGCCACATGCTAGTATGCTTTCTTGAAGCACAAGAAATCTATGAAGTACCACTGGTATACTGGCAAGTAGACATACCTTTGCTAATGGGTAGATATGTGTGTGTCATGTATAAAGGTGGGACAGTGTATAAAGGTGAAAATGCTGCTTTAAACTGTTAACTAAAATATTTATGACTAAGTTTATAGTTTGAATAGAAGAAATGAAAGATGGTTTTGATTGAAATAAAGAGAATTACTGAGCAAAACTTCTCAGTTGCTCTCTGATTAATAAGAATATCCTTGCATTAGTAATAATATGAAGAATAATGTATTTCTTGTTTATCTGTATTTTAAAAATTATCTAAAATAGATATTAATCTCATAATAAAAATTATTTTACAAATTATAACTTTAGTTATAATTATACCACAGGTGAGCAACCATTTTATCTAAAATTAATCCCTGTTTTGATTCTAGTCTGGAGCATTCTAGAGTTATTCTATGTTCTATTGTATGAAGCGCTATCATTTTATACATGGTAGTTGTCTTAAACAATTTAAAGTGATTATTTGAGTCTAAAAAGTGTTAGAGTTCCCATTCACTTTGTAATCAAACTTTCTGTACAAAGTGATCATAAAGCTCATTTTACATTGTTTGGGGTAGGAGATGATAGGGTAGGAGAGAGTTATCTGAAGCTATGAAATAAGAAACCTATAGCATGAAGCATGGAAATAAATGTGAGACATGTAGAATATAAGGAACCAAAGATGAGAAAGTGGTGATGTTTTGGGAAACTTAGTGGAGCTTTTGGGGCTTTGTTTCAAATAGACTTTATTTTTTAGAGCAGTTTTAGGTTTGGAGCAAAACTAAGCAGAAGGTACAGAGATTTCTCATAAAGGCGCTGCCCCCTCCACACATAGTCTTCCCCATTTTCAACATCCTCCACCAAATGGAGCTTTTATAAAGACATGACTTTTTTTATATGATTTTTTAAATGTAGAACTTACCAAGGAACTAGTAAAGGTTCTATAGTGAGTGAATCTGCAACACATGAGGAGGTTTTTAAAGTGAAACAGGGATGGTATTTTGGATTTATTAGAAATATTGTAGTACACAAAGAACCCAGTAAATATGACTACTTATTAGCCAAGTTTTCTGATAATATTCATGGCCTGCTTCAAATAGAATATGTTGCAACAGATGATTTTTCAAAACTGTTCTGTTTTCATAGCAAAGATTAACAATAACTAGCTTTTTTTTTAATAGGAAAAATAATATTATTGTCGCTGTTATCAAATTACATGAACTGAAAATAGTTTTTTAGCTATTGGGTAGAATAAGCTAGGAGAAAATGAAGGAGAGTCTTCTCTACCATGCATTGGAAATATGTTTTCAAAATTAAGAAGATATTCCACAGATCCTTTTTTTTTAAGTTTATTTAGTTTGAGAAAGAAAGCAGGAGCACAGAGGAGGGGCAGAGAAAGAGGGGGCATGAGAGAATCCCAAGCAGGCTTCACATGGTCAGCACAGAGCATGATGTGGGGCTCAAACTCACAAACTGAGATCATGATCTGAATTGAAATCAAGAGTCAGACTTTTAACCAACTGAACCACCCAGGTGCTCACCATAGATCATTTCAATTATGATATTTTTATATGGTTGAATAAATTCTAAGTATATGTGTTTCATTTAGATTTTAGTAATAACCACAGCACTATTTTTTTCTATGAATAAATGAAATATTTTTCACAAATATTTAATCTTATTTAAGGAGAAAAGAATTTATTTTAAAAATAACATATGTTTATTTTGTTTTTAAAAGTTTATTTATTTTGAGAAGGACAGAAAGAGCAACCAGGGGAGTGGCAGAGAGAGAGGGGGAGAGGCACAATACAAAGCAGGCTCTCCACTGTCAGCACAGAGCCCCATGTAGGGTTTAAATCCATGAAACCATGAGATGAGGACCTAAGCTGAAATCAAGAGTTGGAAACTTAACCAACTGAGCCACCCAGGCTCTCCTAAGGGGAAAAAAAAATTAAAACCATGTTATTTCTGTTGCCTCTTAAAGTCCAGCAGTGTTTTTTGTATTGTTTTTGTCCTTTTTTAGGTTAAGTAGCATGAGCAGATAATGGGAAACAGTACGGAGTAGTTGTTGGAATTTGAGTCTGAATTTCAGCTCACCCCTATGTAACTCTGTGCTATCTTGCATGAGTTGTATAACTTCTTATGACAGTTTCCTCAAGTATAAAATGTATATACTTCATATACATGTGATAAGGATTAAATATGGTAAGGCATGTAAAGTCATGCCATTTAGTATGCCCTCAACAAATGTAAAGCAATTATCATCATCAGAGTTTACAATTGCTTTTTCATAATGAATTGATAAGAGGCATGGCTAGATATTTTTATCTCAAGAAACTGATAAACATTAGGGGAGGGAGACAATTACTATTAATTTCTGGGAAATGTTTGTCATTATATTTAAAGAGCTCTACCTTGTTGAAGTTTTTTTTCTAATTTTTTTATTAAAAACATTTTTAATGTATATTTTATTATTGAGACAGAAAGAAATGGAGCATGACTGGGGGAGATACAGAGAGAGAGGGAGACACAGAATTCGAAGCAGGCTCCAGGCTCTGAGCTGTCGGCACAGAGCCCGATGCGAGGCTTGAACCCACAAACCATGAGATCATGACCTGAGCTGAAGTTGGATGCTTAACTGACTGAGCCACCCAGGCACCCCCTTTTTTCTTTCCAGTTTAATTTTTTCAAATTAAAATTTTTCAAATGACCCTCTTAAAATTAGGACTAGAGTCTCTCTCAAGCAACAGCAGTGTTTTCAGATTTTACATAGCAAAAAGTTTGGAAAGTATGTTGGAATGATTACAAAGAGTTACTTGTACTGGGGAGAACTGAGGCTAAGGACTTTGGGTAAAACAATAACACTGTGTCAATAAAAGAGTAGTATGTTAGATAATAAAGTTTACAGGGTGTCCAAAGTCTGGAAATAGAGGATAACCTTATTTTCAAATAATATGTTAGTTTTATTTTCAAATGGTAGGTGTAAAGTGTTTTTCTTCAGCTTCAGACACCCTTTTAGTTGACAGACCTCTATATTTGAGACAATGGATTCAATTGTTATAGTGAAGGGAAAAATGAAATAATAAACCTATGATTTTTCCTATATTTTCAGATTTTTGGTGCATTCTATAGTATTCCTCATGGTCCTTGATAGGATATATATAATTTCAGAGATATAAAAATATAGGAGCACCTGGATGGCTCAGCCAGTTGAGTGTCCGACTTTGGTTCAGGTCATTATCTCATAGCTTGTGAGTTTGAGTCCTGAGTCCTGTGTCAGGCTCAGTGCTGACAACTGGGAGCCTGGAGCCTCCTTTGGATTCTGTGTTTCCCTCTCTCTCTGCCTCACCCCTGCTCACTGTGTGTGTGTGTGTGTGTGTGTGTGTGTGTGTGTGTATAAGTGTGTCAAAAATAAATAAACATTTAAAAAATTAAAAGTAAATAAATTCTATTTAATTAGACATCTAACAAGGTACTGATTTTACATGTGAGAAATGATTACCACATTCAATAATTCAAACGTGTAGGGATATAATACAATAAGTAGAAAAAAAGTAAATATATTAAGTCCAGTCAGAACCTTGTTCACATTACTAAGTAATTAGACCTCATCCATGTTTAATAATTAAGAGCATAGGTGGTTAAGATCATAGGACATATGGCCAAATTGCCTGGTTTGAATCCTAGCTTTACTACTTATTAGTTATAAGACTTTGGAAAAGAATTGTGTAACTCAGTGCTTTCATCTACAAAATGAGGGAAATAAATAGTATCCACCATAGAGGTAGGCATGTCTTTAATAGTTTAAGTAATAATACTGTCAAATTATTGTTGGCTTATGCATTTGATTTTTTTTTTTAATGGTTCCAAGATGATTGTTCCCAGCCCATCAGAAAATGGACAGGTGCTGCGTGTAATTCCATCTACCCAGACAGGAATGGCACAAGTGATTATTCCTCAGGGGCAGCTTGTGGATGTGAATAGTCCCCGGGGTGAGTAATCTTGGGATATAGAGGATTTGAGAATGTTTTAAAGAACAAATGCATATTTCAGAGAATCACCACATGAAAGTCAGTGCTAAAATTGGTCTCTTTGGGTAAGATTTTGAACTGAAGAATTAGAAAAAGTCTCTTAGCCCAATAAATTTCAAGTTCATTTTTCAACCCCTGTCTAGGTTAGCTGTCTATTTCATTTTGGAATTCTGTGAAGCTCGTTGACTCTTGCTTCCTCCCAAATGACCAGTGAGCATAAAATAAATTCTTCTTGATTATAATAACAGTAATAATAACAGCAACAATAACAAGAATGTAGTGCTAATAGCTATTGGAGAAGTTTTTACTTTTGTATTTTTATTGATACTTTTGTTAGCCACGTGACTCATTACTCTTTTAACTATTATTTTCATCCTCTTTTCTGTTTCCGTCTTTTCTTTGTTCCTTCAGAAAGGAAAATCGTGCTTCCCATTTTTTAAATTCTTTCTTTACCTATTTGATAATATCTCTGTTAGTTCTCGTCTTTTCTTTCGCTTCCTTTCCTTTTCTATCTTTTCTAACACCATAGCTACACTGTTTCATTGTTCATTCATAGCCAACAATTTAGAGTAGATAGTTTTACCTTAGTGTTATGATTCTTTGTTAACACTTAAAACTTAAAAAAATGTTTGCAGAAAAAAATAAACATGGCATAGAAATGAAAAAGTTTTACATTTCCCATTATATTATGAAACAATTCTACAATTTTTGTATCCTAGCAGTTCAATTTAAGCTTCAAAAACTTAATTACAAAATTTTAGTAGTCAATATTATAATTTGAAACTAAACAAGTTTATTCGACAAATTCTCAATAAAACATTATAAGTTTTGCTATCTTTATCTTTAGAGCATATCTTGCTTTTCCTATTTCAAATATATGAATTCTAATGAGTTACCTTTTCATGGTCTTATTCAAGATATTGACGTTGCTTTGTTCTTGTTATTGTTGTTAAGATGTCTCTGAAGAGAAACCCAGTGACAGAAGCTTAGCAACTGTTAGAGTGGATGTTCTAGCAGACAATACCAGTAATTACACTCTTCATTCACAAGCATCCCTCACGTTGCCCAAAAAGACCGTGGCCAGGTGAGTCAGTGAAAAAGAGAAGTTTAACTTTTGAAATCATCATGGAAATATTTTATTTTTTTAATTTTATTTTATTTTTATAGTTTATTGTCAAATTGGTTTCCATATAACACCAAGTGCTCTTCCCCACAAGTGCCCTCCTCCATTACCACCACCTCCCTTCCCCCTCCCCCTTCAACCCTTGGTTCATTTTCAGTATTCAATAATCTCTCAGGTTTTGCATCCCTCTCTCTCCCCAACTCTCTTTCCCACTTTCCCCTCCCCATGGTCCTCCATTAGGTTTCTCCTGTTCTCCTGTTAGACCTATGAGTGCAAACATATGGTATCTGTCGTTCTCTGCCTGACTTATTTCGCTTAGCATGACACCCTTGAGGTCCATCCACTTTGCTACAAATGGCCATATTTCATTCTTTCTCATTGCCATGTAATACTCCATTGTATATATATATATATATATATATATACCACATCTTCTTGATCCATTCATCAGGTGATGGACATTTTTTTTTTTTAATTACTACATCTAAAGCTGGCTGGCTAGAGAAAAGATCAGAAATTCAGGAAATAGAATAAACATTAATCAAATTATCAAATATCTTTAATTTAATGACATCTTGGGAACAGGGAGGCTATCCTAGAACCTATAACGTACTACCTTTCCTCAGTAATACTTGCCCATTTTCTTTTGAAGCAATCTGGAAACATCTGACACTAATAAGGTTTTTAGAATAAAGAAAAAAAAAGAATAAATACCCATTCTAGTTCCTAAAATTTTTAATAGTTCATCATCTCTTATGCATTTAATTCCTCTGTGGTAAAGTGTTTAAATGTTTCTTATTAATATCTGTTTCAGCTTTTATTTTTGCCTTAACATTATTTATAATAATTTAGGGAAATGCAAACAAAGGTTTTGTATTATTTATATTCTTTGAACTATTTATGAAAATACTTAAAAACTAACACTATTTATGACCTTTTGTCTTAGAACTTGACATAATATTATGTTAACTCTTAATAAATCACCTGAAGACATTTTATTCATATTTTGTAAGTGAAAAAATTATATAATAAGACTGCAAAGTAAGCTTTGAGAGAGATATATAAAACACTTAAATTTGTTGGGACTACAGATATTTGGAAGAAGAAACTTAGGCCTTTGCTTTAGATGCTAATAAAATAGTAATATTTAAAGAAAATTATATTGAATATACCCACCAACTCTATCATTATTATTATAATTTCTTTTTTTTTAATTCTATGTATGTTTATATGTAAATAAGTAAGCAAGCTCTACATCCAATGTGGGGCTCAAACTTATGACCCTGAGATCAAGAGTCACATGCTCTACCAACTGAGCCAGCCAGGTACTCCGACTATTATAATTTCTTTTCTTTTCTTTTTTTAAGCTTATCCATTTATTTTGAGAGAGCGTGCATTGGCAGGGGAGGGGCAGAGAGAGAATCCCAAGTGGATTCATCTGTGGAACCAGATGCAGGGCTTGAACCCATGAGCTGCATGATCATGATCTGAGCAGAAATCAAGAATCTGACACCCAACTGACTGAGCCACCCAGGCACCCCTACAATTTCTCATTGATGACCTCAATATATTGTCTTTAACACTGGCTAAGGGGATAAAGGAGTTGAATGTCATGTGTGTGTTTGTATGAATGTAACTTATAATATGTGTTTATATATATATTCCTTCCTTGTCCCAGAATGCTTGAAGAACCCTTTATGGCTCCTCTCCAGCCACTTTCTTCTAACACACCTATGTGGGCCTGCCGTCTTAGGAGCTGTGAGGTGAGTTAAAAATAATCCTTACCTAGATTCACTAAATTGATTGTAATGCATCTCCAATGTCTACTTTTGAGTACAAATAATAGAGCCTATATCTGTTCTGTAATTTTTTGTTGATGTTTATGCTAACTCTGATCTCATCTATTCTTTTAGAATAGAGCTTAGAGAGTTTAAGCTCTGTTAAAGTAGAAATCATACAAATCCCTTTCATGCTTCACTATCATTTCTTCTCTTGCAACTCTTTTCGTTTGTCTTCCATGAAACTTCACTGTCATGTTTCTCTACTTTTTATCTTTTGACCATTCCTTCTCTTTCTTTGTTTGCACTTATTTCTTTTCATATTCTCAATGGAAATTTTTTGAATTAAATTGTTTGACCTTAGCTATCTACACTTTATCCATTGGACTGCTGATCAACTTTGTTAACTTTCAACTCTTACTTTTATAAAAAATGATTTCCAAATTTATATCACTGGTCCTCTAATTGTAGCCTTGCTCTTATTTCAGATATCCAGCTATTTACTTGAAGCTTTGCTTGAATTTCACCTTGAATTCACCATATGCTAAACAGAAATTACCATATCACAACTAACAGTACTTCCTAAATCTCTTGTCTGTGTAATGACAAATACCATTTTCGTAGACATTCCAGCACAGTGTTTTAGACCAATTTCTTTCTTTCCTATATTCAAGTAATCACTTGATTCTAATAGTTTTTCGTTAAAATCTCTCTCTTCTTTTTTTGTGAAGTGGTTGGGCTGCCTCTTCCACAGACCTTGCTATTTTGAACTCAGTTACAGTAACAGCCTTCCCTCCAAGCTCTTTGACTCTTCCATTTCTGGTCCCTACTGTCTAGTTTTCTAAAACCACTTGTCTTTAAATATTGCTTTCATTATTCTTTCTCACTGCCCAACAGGTTCAGTGTTATTTTTCCATATCATTTATCACTATACATAGCTTTTAATGCCTTTCAGTCTTGTCCTGTTTTATTTACTACTTTTCTCTAACTCATCTTTTATTCTCGTTAGCCTACTCTTCCTACTTTGTACAAACACTTTAGAATCTTCCTTTACCTCTGCTTTCATTTGTCTTTATTTCCATTTCCTAATATGTTTTCTTTTCTTCTGTTTACCTTTCTAACCATTCTTCAAATCCCAGTGCAAGTTCTATATATCTTTTCTGTAAATAATCTAATGATTACTTTAGCTTTTATCTATTTATCTCTTTAAATTCTTTGGTATTTATTATCATTACTATTTTTTTATCTTTTTTTTAAGTTTATTTCTTTATTTTGAGAGAGAGAGTGAGTGAGCACAAACAGGGGAGTGGCAGAGAGAGGGAGAAAGAGAACCCCAAGCAGGCTGTACATAGTCACCACAGAGCCCAATGCGGGGCTTGATCTCACAAACCATGAGATCTTGACCTGAGCCGTTATCAGTATTGGATGTTCAACCAACTAACTGAGCCACCCAGGCATCCCAAGAAAATTTCTTTTCTTTCTTTTAAAGTTTTTTTAAATGTTTATATTATTTTATTTAAAAAAATTTTTTTCCCTCTTTTTTATTTATTTTTGGGAGACAGAGAGAGACAGCACAAGCAGGGGAGAGTCAGAGAGAAGGAGACACAGAATCTGAAACAGGCTCCAGGCTCTGAGCTGTCAGGACAGAGCCCGACACGGGGCTCAAACCCACGAACTGTGAGATCATGACCTGAGCTGAAGCCAGATCCTTGACTGACTGAGCCACCCAGACGCCCCAGTGTTTATTTTCAAGAGGGAAACACAGAGCGTGAGTGGAGGAGGGGCAGAGAGTGAGGAGACACAGAATCTGAAGCAGGCTCCAAGCTGTCAGCACAGAGCCCAATACAAGGCTCAAACTCATGAACCTCAAGATTGTGACCTGAGCCGAAACCTACTGCTTAACCGACTGAGCCACTCAGGCATTCCATCCCAAAAAAGAAATTTTTTATTTTAATTTTTTAATGTTTATTTTTTTTGAGAGAGACAGAGACAAAGAGCAAGCAAGGGAGGGACGGAGGGAGAGGGAGACATAGAATCCAAAGCAGACTCCAGGCTCTGAGCTGTCACCACAGAGCCCAACATGAACTGTGAGATCAGGACCTGAACCAAAGTTGAACACTTAAACAACTGAGCCACCCAGTCACCCCCCCCGAAAAAATAATTTAAAAAATGTTTTTTAACATTTATTTATTTTTGAGAGAGCGAGCAAGAGCGAGCATGCACACGTGAGTAAGATGGGCACAGAGAGAGGGAGACACAGAATCCAAAGCAGTCTCTGCAATCCAAGCTGTCAGCACAGCGCCTGACACATGGCTAGAACTCACAAACCGTGTGATCATGACCTGAACTGAAGTCTGACACTTAACCAACTGAGCCACCCAGGCGCCCCCAAAAATGTCTAATAATCAAGTGTAATGATGTGATGCACTGCAGTGATTAGGACGTGTTTACTATTGTTGCTTTTTCTAAGTCATATATACGTATAGATGGATAGATAGATTTTTTTCCCCCTCACACTCTTTGTTACTCATAGTTTTTCACTGGTCTCCAAAAGTAACTATTATTGTTGTTTGATGAGGGTTTTTGAAATCATTTTATTAACTTTACAGAATGCTGTAAATATTAAAGCATTAGCAATTCTGTGGCCAAATCACTGTGTTTTACAACTATGATGCATTGCATGTGGTTTCCCTAATGTCATACATTTTGTAAGAAACTGGTTAAAAATGCCAAACAGACTGATTTTTCTATGGGCATTTATTAGATTTAACCAAAATGTAGTAGTTGGATAAGTTTCAAAACTGTATTAAACTTTTAGCTTCTGATAGAGGCCTGGGTATTGTGCTAATTCTGAATTTTTCCTCTTTTTTGAGAACATTATGAACTCTTCATTTTATTTCTTTAAAAAATGTCATAGCAGGACTTTATGTTTCTACTGTTATCAGTAGTCAGTATTTTGGTGAAGATATATCTAGGCTAGAAAAAAACTTCATAAGCCCACACATTTTATTATTTTTAGGGGAAATTGGAGATAATGTATTGCTTGCCATCAGATGATCTTTTTTTATTATGGCCCAAAATACACCCACAGCAGTTTTTGATAATTTCACCTTGTTAAATGTACTCCTGTAGGGTAAAATAGTCCAATACAGTAACATGATTCCTAGTCCTGTATATCTGCTCTTATTCCCTCTATTTTTTTTGTCACATTAAAACACAATTGAACTATTTTTATTTTATATACAACGAGTTGGCATTAAGGTAGGTTATCTTGGATATCTACAGTTAAGGTAGGTATCTTGGATGATCCATTCAAAGAAGTGCATGTAATTCAACTTAATGAAACCTATGTCCTTCACGTACTGACAGAAACGCTGACAGTGCATATTGAGGCCGTATTTCCAGATCACACCATGGTTGTTTGAGCAGATGCAGCAAGAACAAGAACCCTGGCCAAATTTCCTTGATGGCTCCAGTAGTGTTGCTAGTGGCCCAGCTTGCTCTTTTGGATGCAATGAGGCAAAAGGCTGCTCTTATTCCCTTTAATGAGGAAATATCATGGAAACAGTTTCTAGGTCTTCATGCATTTTAGTGTAAGAGATCACAGTTAACAAATTTCTCTACGGTATAGAACAAACTGCTACCTTTGTTGAGGGATACTCCCATGGTTGTGAGTGAATAGTATCAATTTATTTACATGATTTACTTATACCTTCCTTGTTTTAGGAAGAATGAAGATAGCCTACAAAAATACATAAAATCTATTAGCAAGGTAGACGTTAAAATGGGAACTAAAGAATAAAAAATAAGAATGTAACCATAAATTGAAAGTAAGAAATGTGTATCTTAATAAACTGTACATACACACATACACACACACATATACATATGCGCGCGCGCACACACACACACACACACACACACACATACTTGGCTATAATCTAAGCATCTACATTTCAAAAAGGGAAAACCCAGTTAGTTACTAAGTTCTGTATCCATTAGGTAAAAGTAATTCAATTAATTTCCATAAAATAAAACCATTAACTATTTTGGTTCTAAGTCCAGACAGAACTTTCTCTCAGAAAGGTATCTTCATAAAAAGAATCTTGGATAATGAGCAAATTCTTTGATATCTTTTCAATTTGGGAGATAATAGTATAATTTTCGTAGGTTTTCAACAAGATTCATGTCACGTCAAAATTAATTTCAGTAAAAGAAATTCCAAAGGGAGCCAGTACTTGATTGCTAGTTTGTGCTGATCTGGTTGGATCCAGGGGTAGAATTTTAAATAGATGGAAGAATGGATACAAAATGTATTCTTCAAGGTGTCCTCCTCCGTAAATATTATTTCTCTCAAACAGGATTTTGATACTGATGGGATGGCCATGAGTTTGGCAGTATATTCTCTTACAAATACTTGGAGAATATCTATTTGATAATGCTGGTTGAAATCAGATTTGATTTACTGATTGTAATAGACCATTGATCTGAGGGGAGAATGACATTCTCTTTTAAAAACTGATGAGTCTTTTATCTTAGAAAACCACTTTATTACATTTTGGGTACAGTGGAACATATTTGCTAATAATTTTGTTATTTAATTTCTTAACATGCAGAAAATTGGAGATTCTTACCGTGGCTACTGTGTAAGTGAGACTGAATTAGAAAGTGTCCTAACATTTCACAAGCAGCAAACTCAGAGTGTTTGGGGGACCCGGCAATCTCCAAGCCCAGCCAAGCCAGCTACACGCTTGATGTGGAAATCTCAGTATGTTCCATATGATGGAATCCCATTTGTCAATGCAGGTACTTTTTAAAGAATTTTTTTTTAAAGGTTCAGCATACCCATGATACACTGTGAAAATGTGGTTTTCCTAAAAATTTTCGACCAAAATTTTCATTTCGGTGGATGACAGCTGGATGTTAATTGATGGAAATGCATATTAAACAAAAAAACCCTAAATATAACCAGTTATTTTATTATAAAATTGTATTATTTTAGAATAAATAATGGTTTCTTTAGCTCTATTGATAAATATAAAATAAAAATACTAATATAGCAGTTTTATTATTTTAAATATGTATATCTGTTAGATTTTTTTAAATTCATTTCACATATTTTCTTCTTTTCTCTTGATTTGTCTTGTGGGACAAATTTGGGTCTATTTTATATAGCTTATAACTGTGGATTTACTAATTAGAATTCATATGCAATCTGGAGTTATTAAACAGAATTCTAAGATTAGGATCCTCAAGCATCAAATACATACAGTATTCTCAAATACCAGGCCAGTGTGTATTAAATTGGTAGAGTTTTGGTTTTGTTTTGTTTTTTTTAAGATTTTTAAGTAATCTTTATACCCATTATAGGGCTTGTATTTCAAACAATTCCCAGAGATTCACCCTAGGACTAGTCAGACTCCAAATAACATAAAACTAAGTGATTTATTTCAGGGCTATGGGAATATGGATTAAGCTGGAGAAGTTGCAGTCTCATCCTGGATCTCTGAGGGTAAAAAAGGATACTTAAAAGAAGAGGAGATAAATGTAACCTCTTCTGCCCAGGTTTTATCACTATCTTGTAAAAGAAATGCAACATTTACGCCCTTCCTAGTACTTATCCCCATGTTAACTCTCCACAGGCAACCACTACATAAATTTGGTGTGTATCTTTCCAGTCTATATTTGTATACTTTGCCATACATGTTTGTCTTTATAATAATCTATTTTATTGTTTTGAATATTTTTAATTTTTTAAATGTTTTTTAAATTTATTTTTGAGAGAGAGAGAGAGACAGCGTGAGCAGGGGAGGATCAGAGAGAGGGAGACACAGGCTCTCAGCTAGCTGTCGGCATAGAGCCTGACCCGGGACTCGAACCCCACAAACCGTGAGATCATGACCTGAGTCAAAGCCATAGGCTCAACCGACTGAGCCACCCAGGAGCCTCTGTTTTGAATATTTTTAAATATTCATAAATAGTAAACTATAATTTTTTTTAATTTTTAAAAAATATTTATTTATTTTTGAGACAGAGAGAGAGTGCAAACAAGGGAGGGGCAGAGAGAGAGGGAAACACAGATTCTGAAACAGGCTCCAGGCTCTGAGCTGTCAGCACAGAACCCGATGTGGGGCTTGATCCCACGAACTGCGAGATCACGACTTGAGCCAAAGTGGTACGCTTAACTGACTGACCCACCCAGGTGCACCAATAAACTATAATTTCTTATGTAAATTTTCACTCACACATTTCCTTTTTTACCCTTATTTCTTGAAATCTGTCCATATTGATACTTACAGAACTTAATTTAACTATTACATAACAGTCCAGCATATGACCAGTAATAAGAAAAACAATATCACTGATGATCATTTAGTATGTTTCTAACTTTTCAGTATTACAAAGAATGCTGTAGTCAAATCATGACAATATGCATTTTCTGTTGCGAAGACATAAATAATAGTGTATGCTTTAAAGTGGAATTGCTTAGTTGTAAAGTATGCCCATTTCATCTTTAGAAGATGACATCTCAAGTTGCTCTCTAAAGTGGTGGTACAGGTCTCAGTCTATTCTCTAAAATTTTTTGGCCACATGTATTTCAGGATTTTTGGAATGTAATATGTTACAGAATAGTCATAGCAAGTATTCTGTAGACACTATCACATAATCAAACACAGTAATACTTTATGGATAGTCACACTAGGAAGGATAAACAAAGAATATAAATAGCCTCGTAAAATTCAGGTCAGGTTTTGTAGTCAAATGAGTTCCAAAAGATTTTGTTTTCTGAACTTTTTCTATAGGGAATGAGGACCTGTATCAATTTTTACTTGTTTCCACAATGTATGAAAATTTCCCTGTCCTTCATTCACTTTATGACTTAGCATTGTGGACTTTAAAAATCTTTATATTCTGGAAGACACACACATACACACACACACACCACACCACACCACACCACACCACACCACACCACACATATATTTCAAGGTAAAGGTAATAATATATGAAATCCCATGACTCCATGTTTCATCATCCAACTTCAACAACTCTTAGCATACAGTTATTGTCCCATTTATATCCCTACCCATTTCTTCATTCCTACCTCCAAGATGATTTTACAGCAAATTCCAGATATCCCATTGCTTTATGTGTAATTAGTAAAGTATATATTATATATTAAAGTATATATCTCTAAAAAATAAGGATTCTTTATATACATGCATTTGTTAAATGACAGTTACATTATTACACTTTAAAAAGAATTAACAGTAATTTCTTAATGTCATAAAGTGTACAAAGTTCACATTTCTTTACTTACCTAAGAATTCTTTTTCCATAGGTTTGTTCAAATTCACATGCAAACGGAGTTCACAGATCACATTTGGTTAATTCTCTCTTAAATTTCTTTTCATCTAAAAATTTCTCTTCTCTTTTCCCCTAGGTAGCTTGTCCTGTATTCTGAGTTTGGCAGGTTCCTATCTCTGTGATGTAGTTTAGGAATTTTTTTTTAAATTTCGATTTCCAGTGAGTTATTAAATCTAGAGGCTTAATTAAATGAGGGTTTAATCTGCATTATTGTGCAAGAATACTTCCTATGTGTGCTCTGTACATCTTATTGCTACCCAAGTGCAATACCTTTTGGTGATGTTAAGATTATCAGTGGGTTCAATTATTTTAGAGTATTGTCAAAATATATTTTTTGCCAATCCAACGAGTGTGAGATGGTATTTTACTATTGCTTTAATTTGCATTTCCATAAATAAAGTTGAACATCTTTTTTTGTTGTTGTTGTTGTTGTTCATTTAATACCTTTTTTTCTTTCTGAATTACCTATTCATAGTCTTTGTTCATTTTTCTGTTTGGTTCTTTATTTTTAAAAATTATTAAAAATTATTATAAAAAAGTCCTTTTTTATTCTGCATATTCTGTTATATGTGTTATAAAATACTGTTTTTTAAACATTTTTACCTATAATGTCTTTTAAGTTAAAAATTTAAATTTAAATTTAAAATGTTAAAGTTTAACATTTTAATGCCAGCTTCATCAACACTTTTACTAATGACTGGTGTTTTTTAATTTATATTTGAAAAGTTTGCTGTACTCTGCTATACTCTACATAGATTGGATATTTGACTTAAAGTCACAGACTTTATAGCTTTAACATCCACTTATTTGCATTCTTTTGCTCTGTAACAAATTACCCAAAACCTGATAGCTGAAAACAACAAACATTTATCGCATTGTTCCTATGGGTCAGGAATCCAAGAGCAGCTTAGCAAGATAGTTCTACCTTAGGTTCTGTCACAAGACTGCTATTAAGGTGTTGGTTGGAGCTGTAGTCATCTCACTGCTTGGCTGCAGAGGATTTGCCTCAAAGCTCACTCATGTGGCTTATTCCTTGCCACATGGGCCTCTCCACAGAGCTGCCTCAGCACAGACAGCTGATTCGCCCAGAGAGAGAGCAATCCAACAAGAGCAAGAGAGTACCCAGGATGGAGGTCACAGTCTTTTTATAACCTAGTATCAAAAATAGCATCTTGTCACTTCTGCCGTATTCGTTAGAAGTAAGTTAACAAGTCTAGCCCTTGCTCAAGGGGAGGGGATTACACAAGAACATGAGTACTAGGGAGATAGAGATCATTGAGGGCCATCTTACAGGCTGGTTATTACATTATTATAGTCCCCCCTTATCTGCAGTTTGACTTTCCAAAGTTTCAGTTGCCTGTTCTCAACCTCAATCTGGAAGCAGATGATCCTCCTGACATTTTGTCAGAAGGTCAGTAGTAGCCTAACGCTACATCACAATGCCTACGTCATTCACCTCACTTCATCTCATCACATATGCATTTTATCATCTCACATCATCATAAGAAGAAGGGTGAGTACAGTACAATAAAATATTTTGAGAGAGAGACCCCATTCATATTATTTTTATGACACTATAATTGTTCTATTTTATTAGTTTTTGTAGTTAGTCTGTTACTGGGTCTTAAGTTAGTAATTAAACTTTATCATATGTATAGGAAAAAACATAGTTTATATAGGGATTAGTACTGTCCATCATTTCAGGCATTCACTGTGGGTCTTGGAACATATCTCCCACAGATAAGGGAGGACTACTCTATTCTAATAGTACAAATAGAAATAAGGAAATAAAGAGTTATAAAATGAAATAAAACTTTAAATGACCTTTTGTTAATTTCTACTTATAAGGTAGGAAATTTTATTATTAAAAATTGTATGTATGTAAATATTGGTTAATGTTCAGTAAATGTGGTATTATCAACTTACTTTACCATAATGTACATTAGGTAAATATTACAATAAACTTTTAAATTTATATGTTTGTACATCTTAATAAGACTTACTGATGTTTTCTTTCCTCAGAGTTGCATAATTGAAAGTATAAATTTTGACATTGCCACCACCAAGTTATTTTTATTCTAGTGTCCAGAACAGATGGATACTTGAATTAATATCAATAGTTGGTTTTGGCCTACAGGGAGTAGAGCCGTGGTAATGGAATGTCAGTATGGGCCAAGGAGAAAAGGTTTCCAGTTAAAAAAAATCAGTGAACAGGAAAGCAGGTCTTGTCAGCTCTACAAAGCCACTTGTCCAGCCCGGTAAGTTTTATTTTCTTTTTATTTCCTTTTTTTTAAATATTTAATTTGTGATAGCTAATATGCACATTTCTATTAAGTTTAAACAGTGCCAAAAAGTCTACAGTAAAATCCAACTTTATTTTTACCCCTACTCCCTATGTCTCTATATAAGGCAACAGCTCTTAACAGTTTCTTGAGTAATCCACCAAAGAGATACTCTCTATATATCCTCCTTTACAGTCAAAAGTGTTAAAATCTCAGTCAAACGTGTTAATATTTTATTTCCTTAAAATTATGTAGTAGTGTACCTTCTTTCCTACTGTGAATCCACATTGCTTTATTTTCATTCTTAATGCCTATTGTGGTTATTTATTGCACAACTATTTATATGCTTCGTACTAGTGTGAATGCAATGACATATATTACTCTATTTTTGCTTTTGTTATTTTATCCCCAGTGTATCTCAAAGCTGCCTCTGTATTTGTACATAAAAAGAACTGATTCCTTTATTTATTTATTTATTTATTTATTTAAAAAATTTAAATATAATTGACATATAACATTATGTTAGTTTCATGATTCCTTCAGTAGCCATACAATTTATTACATTTATGAATGAATTGTCATTTACAAAATTAGTCCTTTGATGATAGACATGTAGGGTCTGAAAAGTATTTTTTATTATTATATATAAAACTGCAGCTAATAACATTATACCTGTTTGTATTCTTGTGCAAGAATACCAGTAGAATAAATTTCCTGAAATGAAATTGCTAGGGCAAAGATCATATTCTTTTAAATGTTGACAGGTATTGTAAAGAAAGCTGTTCTTTAGGGAAATTTTACTAATTACATTCATACCAGTAATGTACAAGATCAACACAGTATGTTTTAAATAGAATAGGACTACAGATTGGCCATTGCTCTGGGTGAGAATGAAAAATTTGAAGCAATGAAAGATTTTATAGTGTTCTTTTCTTTTTTTTTTATAATGTTCTTTTCTAATATTCCCTTTTCAGACATTGAAAGTTACAAATTACCAAATAAAATAAAACTTAAAAAAGATAACATACAAAGGATGGGTTTAGTTGATCTTTGGAACATTTTATTTCATTATCACATCTGATACACAAACCTTCATTTTCTCAAGAAATCTTTAAAGCCAGTTCAGAAGACTTTTCATGTTTAATTTGATAATGTTAACTTTAGGCAATATTTAAACCTGAGGTGAAACAAAACTTTCAACTGCTTTTAAATATAAGCAATATAAAATTTCAGGTATAACTTAGGAGAAAGTCTCTGTGTGTGAAGAAATAATTTTATTCTTTATCATTCTACATGTACTTTTTCAGTATCTACTGCATGCCCAGCAATACATTGGGAAGGAAAGAGACTGAAAGAGTCACAAGATTTTACTTAATCTTAGGAAACTTAAAATATTGTTGGGGTTCATCAGGAAACAGAAAACTGTTGGCAGGGCACAGGAGTGGCTCAGTTGGTTAAGCGTCTGACTTCGACTCAGGTCACACTCTCAGTTGGTGAGTTCTAGCCCCGTGTTGGGCTCTGTGCTGACAGCTCAGAGCTTGGAGCCTGCTTCAGATTCTGTGCGTCCCTCTCTCTCTGCCCCTCCCCCATTCACAGTCTGTCCATCTCTCTCAAAAATAAACAAATGTTAAAAAAAAAACTGTTGGAGGGGCACCTGGGTGGTCAGTCGGTTAAACATCTGACTTCAGCTCAGGTCATGATCTTCGAGCCCCGCGTCAGGCTCTGTGCTGACTGCTCAGAGCCTGGACTCTGCTTCGGATTGTAATGCCCAAGTCGCAGTATCCCCCAAAGACCAGAGACCGCCAGTGAGACCGATCACGCATGCAATAGCAAAGAGTGGTTTTATTATGGGCTTAGGCTGGCCGAGCCTAAGCTAGGGCTCACAGACTTTACCGGCACAGTAGATTCATGCTGAGAGCCCTGAATAAGGGCTGAGCAGGGTTTTTATGGGATTTAGGGAGGGGGAGTTACAAGAAATTGTGACATAGGTACAGTGATCCAATCATTATTATACAATATTATTGACAGCAGATTTAACCATTCACATTGTCTAGAGTATTCGTTACTTTTGGCCGTATCCAGTTACAACATTTAGAGTACCTTTAAAATCAACCAATTACAGGGCGAGCCTAGGGTCTTGTTTGTGACTATCGGGTTAACTTTAACATTAGGTAACAGGGTCCTATCTAAATTTCCCATCTGCAGGCCTCACCCTTAGGAATGGGGAAAGTGGTAGCTGGCCTTCCCTGATTGGGTGTTGCAAAGGTGGTCTCTCTTGCTCTAGGCAATGTGTGACTGCCTGTTAGTTTCCGGGAACTGAAACCTAGGCCTTCTAGATCAGAGGGGAAACTTAAAGCCTGTCGTGGTGTCTGTTTGGTTTAGCCTTTCAGGATTCTGTGTCTCCCTCTCTCTCTGCCCCTCCCCTACTCATGCTCTGTTTCTCTCTGTCTTAATAATAAATAAACAGAGGTGCCTGGGTGGCTTAGTCGGTTGAGTGGCCAGCTTCAGCTTAGGTCATGATCTCACAGTTTGTGGGTTTGAGCCCCATGTCGGGCTCTGTGCTGACAGCTAGCTCAGAGCCTGGAGCCTGCTTCAGTTTCTGTGTCTCCATCTCTCTCTGACCCTCCCCTGCTCTCACTGTCTCTCTCTGTCTCAAAAATAAGTTAAAAAAAAAAACATTTAAAAAAGTTTTAAAGTAATAAATAAACATAAAAAAAACACAACTGTTGGAGAACATAATAGTGTAGTATATAGTACCTAATGTGTCAATTAGCTAACTCATCAGATAAGAAATATATCTGTGCAAACTCATTAGCAGAAAAGAAAGTACAACTTAACCTGGATACTGAAGTTTAGATTGACTTTGGGTAGGTAGAGAATTAGAGGGAAGATAATGGAGATCAGGAGAATTCTATAATTAAGGATATTGTGTGATTGTGTTTTTGGTAGCAGAGGAGAAGGAACATTGAAATGATAAACTCCATGGAAAAAGCAATTTTACATTTGAAGTACTTGAAAGTAAGATTCGGTAAATAAGCTAGAGTCATATGGAATGCCTTGAATGCTGCCAAGACATTTGTACTTGATTAAAGAGCAGATAAATTCTTCAACAGAGAACTACAGATGTGAGCAATTATTGTAGCATTGATATATCAAGTGGGTTTAAGGACAAAGCCTAGAAACCCAGAAGGAGGCTATTAAAATAATCCAGGCATGAGTTTTTGTTTTATTTTTATGTTAAAGATGTATTTATTATTTATGTTTACAATTAGCAAAGTCCCTCCATTTTTTTTCTAGCTTAATATACATGGATATAAATCGCTATTGATTTTACCTTGTCTCCCACCCTGACAGAATGAGGTAAGAGGAGGTCGTGAGCTCAAAGCAGCCTCTTGATGCCAAGGTTGTTTCCTCTTTTTTTTTAAAGTTTATTTTTATTTATTATTGAGAGAGACGGAGTGTGTGGGGGGTAGGGGCAGAGAGAGGGGTACACAGAACCTGAAGCAGGCTCCAGGCCCTGAGCTCTCAGCATAGAGCCTGACATGGGCTTGAACCCTCAACTGTGAGGTCATGACCTGAGCCAAAGTCAGACGCCCAACCAACTGAGCCACCCAGGTGTCCCAGATTGTTTCTTTGTTACCTCAGATTTGAACTTTGGCACTCTAATTTGTCATCCTTTTGCTGATTTCTTTTCAGTTTAGGAAAATCTGTGAGTTTTTGAGCATTCTCCCCAGTGTTTGGGCCTACAAAGTTCTTGGGAAGTTGGTTACTCAGAGAGGGTCTGGGTTGAACTGTTATTTCACTGTTTATATAGCTGAAAGCTGGAGAATTCTGTTTCAGGGCATCTCCTTCACTAAAATCACCTTTTAAATTTCTCCCAGATATCAGCTCTTCCCCAGTAAACAGCAGTGAATCAGTTACTTCAAATGGATTCAAATCAGTCAGCCATACCTTCCCACTACTATCTCTAGATATATCCAACACAGTCTTCATTTAAGAATTTATACTGTGTTTCTTGGAAAATTCTTGTGTGTATCTGCACATCTCTTCCTTTTGTTTAGAAATATGATCATAGTATTGTGAATAGTCCCTTTCAGAAATACCAATAGGCTTGTTTTCCTTAACAAAACATCAGAACTCAGCCCCAGAAAATAATTCACACCATTGTTGAAGAACAAGTTCTTCTTGAACAAGAATCTGGAGAGGCATCAGTACATGAATAAATGGTTGAGTGATGTCTTGAGTGATGAAATCAGAACTCTAGAACAATGGAAATTTGTCAATGAGGGTTTTACATTTCAGAGAACTGTTCATTTCTATCCAGTTTGCACTTGGGGCACTCCAGTTAAGCTTGGGAAATACCCTGCGTCCATCCCTATCCCACCCCACCCCACCCCCAACCTTCGCCCCAGGGAATTGATAGCTTCTTGGACTTAGTGGTAAACTTGGGAAATTCTGGTGCCATAAGCATAGCCATGTTCTATGCTTTTCTGCATTGCTTCTGTGTCATCATCACTGGCTGAGAACATGTTGGCGAATCTTCCTTCCTGAAACCACCAGAGTTCCATCATGGAGTAAATAATCCTTCACATTCTGAGGAGGTGGAATAGTGACACACTGGATGGTAGGGCTGCAGAACAATGGATACCATGCAGAGAAATGACAGTGCCACATATGCCCCTTCTTCATCCTCCAGCAGCTGCTGCCGCCACCTCCCAGCCTCTACCTCTTCTACCAGCACCCTCCTAGAACTCCCAGACATAAGTTTTTTATGACTTCCAGGAGAATTGAGAAGAGAAAAATCCAGAAACAAAAGTTAATATCCACAAATATTCAAATACTTTACTGACATCATGAATATTGTTAATTTATTAAGTATTATGTACTGGAATATGGCTTATTTTTCAATGTAATCCTCTGAATGCTTTCTACTTTAACTGAATTTTTAAAAAAGCTTTAATGCTTAAACTTTTGCTTGATAAGTTAGATTTTATTAATATTATAATATAATGCAACAAATTGTTCTTTTTCTTATAAAAAGAATTTACATTAAAAAGGTACAGAAGTTTCCTGAATACAGAGTTCCTACAGACCCCAAAATTGACAAGAAAATAATCCGAATGGAACAAGAAAAAGCCTTTAACATGCTAAAGAAGAACATGGTAGATGCTGGTGGTGTTCTTAGGTATGACATTTATATCGTTCTTTTATTTTTACAAGTAAATTAGCTCCATTTACAAGAATTTTTTTTCTGTAAGAGAAACTATAATTTTGTTTTTTAATTATTTCATTAAGAAAAGGTTTTTTTTTAAGGGAAATTTCTCACTCATTATTTCCTTGGTATTAAAACAGTTTGTTGCTGTATAAGCCAATGAGTTTATCAGTTAAATGTTTGAATAATGCTGACCAAACAATTCCGTATACCATATGGAAGTTTTTCCCCAAAATGAAAAATACAGGTTTAATAACACATATCATTATGTATTTCATACTTTGTTTCTGACACTTCATCAGAACCAAACTTGCAGTCACCTGTATGTGTATATTTTTTTTTACCCATCTTTGATTACCTAAAACAGCCAAAAATTAATTCTAAGCCCTACATAAAATTCCATTTATACTTTTTGTGCTTCAGGTTTTACATAGGAAGAAATATTAGCTTTCTTTCCTTCATATTCAGTCTAGGTGAAGAATTTACAACAATGCAATGAGATTAAGTGCCTAGAATATAGTTTTAGTGTGAACTTAGGAAAAAATTTTCAGATGTATGGAAAATGAATAGTCAATAATTAGATCATCTAGAGTAGAGAACATTGCATATAATTTTTAAGTAGGCTCCATTTCATGTGGTATCAATCATTGCAAGCACTTTGTACAAAAGTATCAATTAAGACAGTAGCCTACCAGATCATTTCAGTTTCCAAGCATCTGTTTTCTGGGTACTGCCCTGCCATATGAAAGACCTGTATTCATCTTCTAATGGATTCTCTTGCTCTTTGGGGCAGTTGGAGGTGGAATGCTGTAGACGCAGTTTGCTGAGCTCCTGTCAGAGAAGATTCTCCCACATAGCTCAGTCTTAGTAGGCTCTGAATTATAGTCACTCTTTGTTTGGAAGGATTATAAGTGAAACACAGAAGTTACAGTTTGGGGACAAAATCATAAGAGAATGGGAAAATACACAATTTAAAAGATGAAGACTTTAGAGGCGACTGGGTGGCTAAGTCACTTCAGTGTCTGACTTTGGCTGAGGTCATGGTCTCACAGTTGGTGAATTTGAGCCCCACAATGGGCTCTCTGCTGTCAGCACAGAGCCCACTTTGGATCCTCTTCCCCTCTCTTTCTCTGCCCCTCCATCACTTGTTCTCTCTCTCTCTCAAAATAAATACACTCTAAATACAAAAATAAATAAAAGATGATGACTTTAAAAGTCTCATTATTTTGAGGTAAAATTTACATAGCATGAAACTTAAAATATTTTCATATGTATTTCACTCCTGTACCCCTCCTTAACTTTAAGGCCATACTGAAAGTCTATAAAGATATAAGGATTTTTATTTAATTGAGTATAGTGTCAACTTAGAAGAGTCAAGCAAGGACATTTTAAATTTTATTATTTTTAAATTGCTAATTATATTTATGTAATATGAGATCATATAATCTTTTCTTAAAAGATTATTTTTCTTGATGAATTTTAACATAAGTAACTATGATTCATGTCTTTGATTAATAGCATAATTGTAAATATTTCCACTTGTCAGGTGGTATGTACAGTTACCTACAAAACAAGCTCATCAGTATCACGAGTTAGAGACTTCCTGCCTTCCTTTGTCACCTTCCCCTTTTCCTGTGTCTTCTCTTGAAGAAGAGGAAACGGCAATTAGGGATGAAAATTGTGCATTACCTTCGCGTCTCCATCCTCAAGTAGCACATAAGATTCAAGAATTAGTGTCACAAGGAATAGAACAAGTATATGCAGTAAGGAAACAGCTAAGGTATGGTAAAAAACAATTGTTCTTTCATATTTTTCATTTTTGTTTGTTGGTTTAAATAATACACTTATTGGGGTGCCTGGGTGGTTCAGTCGGTTAAGTGTCCAACTCTTTATATCAGCTCAGGTCATAATCTCACAGTTGTGGGATAAGCCCTGTGTCAGGCTCTGCGCTGAGTGTGGAGTTTGCTTAGGATTCTCTCTCTCCCTGTCTCTGTGCCCCTCTCCCACGTGCATGCATGCATGCTTTCTTTCTCTCTCAAAATAAATATGCATTAAAAAAAGTAAAAAAAAATGACAGCAATGGATAGATCAACCAGACAGAAAATCACTAAGGAAGCAGTGGATCTGAATGACACATTGGAACAGATGGAACTGATAGATATATTTAGAACTCTGGATCCCGAAGATAGGAAATTCACCTTCTTTTTGAGTGCACATGGCACATTCTCCAAGACAGTTCACATACAGGGGCATAAAACAGCCCTCCATAAGTATAAACGAATAGAGATCATACCATGCACATTTTCAGATCACAATGCTATGAAACTTGAAATTAACCACAGGAAAAAGTCTGGAAAACCTCCAAAAATGTGGAGGTTAAAAACCACCCTACTAAAGGATGACTGGGTTAATCAATTAGAGAAGAAATTAAAAAATATATGGAAACCAATGAAAACGAAAATACAACAAACCAAAATCTCTGGGGTGCAGCAAAGGCAGTCCTAAGAGGATAGTATATTGCAATCCAGGCCAATCTCAACAAACTAGAAAAAGCACAAATTCAAAATTTAACAGAGCACCTACGAGAACTAGAAGAGAAGCAGCAAGAGCACCCCAAACCCAGCAGAAGAAAAGAAATAATAAAATTCAGGGCATAAATAAACAATATAGAATCCAAAAGAACAGTCGAATAGATCAATGAAACCAAGAGTTGG
>NC_043702.1:31461655-31462976 GCF_006229205.1 Suricata suricatta | reverse complement strand
TTGGTGTATAGGAATGCAACTGATTTCTGTACTTTGATTTTGTACACTGCAACTTTACTGAATTCATTCATCAGTTCTAGAAGGCTTCTGGTGGAGTCAATTGGGTTTTCCACGTAGAGTATCATATCATCTGTAAAAAGTGAAAGTTTGACTTCTTCTTTGCTGATTCTGATGCCTTTTATTTCCTTTTGTTGTCTGATTGCTGATGCTAGGACTTCCAACACTATGTTAAACAGTGTTGAGAGTGGACACCCCTGTCGTGTTCCTGATCTCAGGAGGAAAGCTCTCAGTTTTTCCCCAATGAGGATGATATTGGCTGTGGGCTTTTCATAAACTGCTTTTATAATGTTTAGGTACGTTCCGACTTTCTCAAGGGTTTTTATTAAGAAAGGGTGCTGTATTTTGTCAAATGCTTTTTCTGCATCTATTGACAGGATCATATGGGGTTTTTTTCCCCTTCTTTTGTTAATGTGATGGATCACACTGATGGATTTGCGAATACTGAACCAGCCCTGTAACCCAAGAATGAATCCTACTTGATCATGATGGATAATTCTTTTTATATGCTCTTGAATTCGATTTGCCAGTATCTTGTTGAGTATTTTTGCATCTGTATTCATTAAGGATATTGGTCTGTAGTTCTCTTTTTTGGCTGGGTCTCTGTCTGATTTGGGTATCAAGGTGATGCTGGCTTCGTAGAATGAGTTTGGATGTTTTCCTTCTATTTATTTTTTTTGGAATAGTTTGAGAAGAATGGGTATGAGCTCTGCTTTAAATGTCTGGTAAAATTCCCCTGGGAAGCCACCTGGCCCTGGGCTCTTATTCATTGGGAGGTTTTTGATAACGGATTTGATTTCTTCACTGGTTATTGGTCTATTCATGCTTTCTATCGCTTCCCATTTGAATTTTGGTAGTGCATGTGCATTTAGGAATTTGTCCATTTCTTCTGTGTTGTCCAGTTTGTTGGCATATAGTTTTTCATAGTAATCTCTGATGATTGCTTGTATTTCTAAGGGATTGGGTTGTAATAGATCCTTTTTCATTCATGATTTTGTCTATCTGGGTGCTCTCTCTTTTCTTTCTGAGGAGCCTGGCTAGAGGTTTATCGCTTTTGTTTATTTTTTCAAAGAACCAACTCTTGGTTTCATTGATCTATTCGACTGTTCTTTTGGATTCTATATTGTTTATTTATGCCCTGAATTTTATTATTTCTTTTCTTCTGCTGGGTTTGGGGTGCTCTTGCTGCTTCTCTTCTAGTTCTCGTAGGTGCTCTGTTAAATTTTGAATTTGTGCTTTTTCTAGTTTGTTGAGATTGGCCTGG
>NC_043702.1:31298441-31461555 GCF_006229205.1 Suricata suricatta | reverse complement strand
AGAAACTGATTCCATTCACGATTGCACGAAAAACCATCAAATACCTAGGAGTAAACCTAACCAAGGATGTAAAAGACCTATATGATGAAAACTATAGAAAACTTATGAAAGAGATTGAAGAAGACACCAAAAAATGGAAAAACATTCCCTGTTCATGGATCGGAAGAATAAACACTGTGAAAATGTCATTACTACCCAAAGCAATCTACACATTCAATGCAATCCCCATCAAAATTGCACCAACATTCTTTTCGAAGCTAGAGCAAGCTCTCCTCAAATTCGTATGGAACCACAAAAGACCCCGAATAGCGAAAGTAATATAGAAGAAGAAAACCAAAATGGGAGGCATCACAATCCCAGACTTTAGCCTCTACTACAAAGCTGTCATCATCAAGACAGTGTGGTATTGGCACAAACACAGACACATAGACCAGTGGAATAGAATAGAGAACCTAGAACTGGGCCCACAAATGTACGGCCAATTAATTTTTGACAAAGCAGGAAAGAGTATCCGATGGAAAAAAGACTGCCTCTTGAGCAGGTGGTGCTGAGAGAACTGGACAGCAACATGCAGAAGAATGAAACTAGACCACTTTCTTACACCATACCCAAAAATAAACTTAAAATGGCTGAAGGACCTGAATGTGAGACAGGAAACCATCAAAACCCTCGAGGAGAAAGTAGGAAAAAACCTCCTAGACCTCCACCACAGCAATTTCCTACTCGACACATCCCCAAAGGCAAGTGAAATGAAAGCAAAACTGAACTCTTGGGACTTCATCAAGATAAAAAGCGTCTGCACTGCAAAGGAAACAATCAAGAAAACTAATAGGCAATCGACAGAATGGGAAATGATCGTTGCCAATGACATATCAGATAAAGGGCTGGTATCTAAAATATACAAGGAACTCACAAAACTTCACACCCAAAAAACAAATAACCCAGTGAAGAAACGGGCAGAAAACATGAACAGACACTTCTCCAAAGAGGACATCCAGATGGCCTACAGACACATGAAACAATGCTCAGCATCACTCATCATCAGGGAAACACAAATCAAGACCACACTGAGATACCACCTCACACCAGTCAGAGTGGCTAAAATGAACAAATCAAGAGTCTATAGATGCTGGCGAAGGTGTGGAGAGACGGGCACACTGTTGGTGGGAATGTAAACTGGTGCAGCTGCTCTGGAAAACAGTGTGGAGGTTCCTCAAAAAACTATGAATAGAACTCCCTTATGACCCAGCAATAGCACTGCTAGGGATTTACCCAAGGGATACAGAAATGCTGATACATAGGAGCATATGCACTCCAATGTTTATAGCAGCAATGTCAACAATAGCCAAAACATGGAAAAAGCCTAAATGTCCATCACCTGATGAGTGGATCAAGAAGATGTGGTATATATACACAATGGAGTACTACATGGCAATGAAAAAGAATGAAATATGGCCATTTGTAGGAAAGTAGATGGACCTTGATGGTGTCATGCTAAGCGAAATAAGTCAGGCAGAGAAGGACAGATACCATATGTTTGCACTCATAGGTCTAACAGGAAAACAGGAGAATCCTAATGGAGGACCAGGGGGAGGGGAAGAGGGAAAGAGAGTTGGGGAACGAGAGGGACGCAAAACTTGAGAGACTATTGAATGCTGAAAATGAACTGAGAGTTGAAGGGGAAGGGGTGGGGGGAAAAGAGGTGGTGGTGATGGAGGAGGGCACTTGTGGGGAAGAGCACTGGGTGTTGTATGAAACCAATTTGACAATAAACTATTAAAAAAAAAGAAAAAGTAAAAAAAATAATAATACTTTTATCATAGACATTTTCCAGGATATATGCTATCAGAGTAGATAAAGAATATAATTTATGTATTAAAATAATCTTATTTATGAACTGATTATTTTGTAGCAGATATTTGGCAAGCCATGAAAATTGATTCAAATTACTCATTTAAAATATTCCGTATTCAAAATAAAATAGTTTCCTGTCTCACATTCAGGTCCTTCATCCATTTTGAGTTTATTTTTGTGTATGGTGTAAGAAAGTGGTCAATGTAAAATGGTACTGCCACTCTGGAAAACAGTATGGAGATTCCTCAAAAAACTATCAGTAGAACTCGCCTATGACTCAGCAATAGCACTGCTAGGGATTTACCCAAGGGATACAGAAGTGCTGATACATAGGAGCACATGTACCCCAATGTTCATAGTAGCATTGTCAACAATAGCCAAAACATGGAAAAAACCAAAATGTCCATCACCTGATGAGTGGATCAAGAAGATGTGGTATATATATACAATGGAGTACTACATGGCAATGAGAAAGAATGAAATATGGCCATTTGCAGGAAAGTGGATGGACCTTGAGGGTATCATGCTAATCGAAATAAGTCAGGCGGAGAAGGACAGATATCATATGTTTGCACTCATAGGTCTAACAGGAAAACAGGAGAAACCTAACAGAGGACCATAGGGAGGGGAAGGGGGAAAGAGAGTTGGGGGGAGAGAAGGATACAAATCATGAGAGACTATTGAATACTGAAAACGAACCAAGAACTGAAGTGGGAGGGGGAGGGGGAAGAGGGGTAGTGATTATGGAGGAGGGCACTTGTGGGGAAGAGCACTGGGTGTTACATGGAAACCAATTTGACAATAAACTATTAAGAAAATAAATAAAGTATTCCATATTCAGGTTTAACAAATTGGACTATTTCTGAATGATATATAAATTGAATTATATAATAAATTCCTTTGTAGGAAAAAATCTTTGTAGAACCAAAGATTTTAAAACCTAGGCCAAGATCCTTATTTAAACTACTTGAAATGCAATTAGATTGTATAACAGTAAAAAACATGGGTAGTTTTTTTTTAACTAGAAATCATTTTATTAACAATAGTTATAAAACAATATTTATTTAAGAATTGGATAGTTCTTTCTATGATTAAATGTATATGTAGCACTCTGGTCCAATGTTATTCATACTGAGATTACAATAATTATTATTATTATGTGGCAGTTACTGTGTATGTACCAGATATAGTGTGCACTTTATATGCACAGTCTTATTTATTCTTGTAACTCTATAAAGTTAATATATTTATCTCCATCCTGCATATGGGAAAAATGGACACTATGAGTGGTTAAATAACTGGCTTAAGAGGTAGAGGCGGAACTGAAATTGAAATCTAACTCTACAGCTTGTGCTGTTTACCATGATTTCTGGTACTTAACTGGCCTTATTCCTACTAGTTATAGTGTAGTTATAACTAGTTATAGTGTAGTCTGATCTGAACAACACAATGAGTGTTTCCTAGGATTATTTCTTAACTAATATATGATTTTCCTATTTAGCAGCTTTCTTAGACATTTTATATTCATTTTCAGTGCGGCATTGTTAGACTCCAAATTTGGTAAAGCCATACATTATTTATTAAACTTGAATCTTACGAACTGAGGTATAATATAGCTTTGCAGTATGTCTACAGAATGTAATGCTTGAAGCGTATAAATACCGGACTTTATCATTTCTTTTTTGTGTATATTTATGTGTCAGTGCTGTCTGCTATTTCTATACTGTCTTTTATCTACTTACAAAATTGGAGCAGATCACATTTTATATAGTAAGTGATGCCTTTTGACAACAGCATAACATGATGTAGGCCCAGGTTCTCTTACTTTCTGGCTAGATATATAGCCGTGGCAAATTATTTAATGTCAGCAGCCTTCAGTTCCCTCATCGTAAAGTGAGAATGATAATTGCCCTTACTTCACAAGATTATAGTAAGCATTAAAGGAGATCCTTGATATCAGTGTTTAGTACACTGCTTGAAATAGTTAGCATTCAAAACATATTATGCCTAAACTGAAAATAGTGATTTCTTTAAAAATTCATAAAAATGTCAAAGCTTACTCTAAGATATACGATATACAGGTGTTTAATGAAAATGTTACATTTTTTAATCCACATGGTTTCTTTGACTTAATGTATAGGAAAATTAAAATGAAAAATATAAATTATAAAGCTATAAGCCATGCTTTACAGAAGCTTATGCTAAAAAAAGAACATTTTCTCATTTTATCTGAAATATATTGCTAGATTATTTATGTTTTTATTCTATTTTATGCTCTCCACAGAAAATTTGTGGAAAGAGAACTGTTTAAACCTGATGAGGTGCCTGAAAGACATAACTTATCCTTTTTTCCAACTGTAAATGATATTAAAAATCACATCCATGAGGTACAGAAATCCTTGAAAAATGGAGATAATGTGTGTAACTCAGAGATTATTCCAGCAACGGTATGATTACAATTGTAATTCTTTGTTTTATTATAGAATCTTTCTCAACTTCTATTACTAGGCTGTATAGGGGTGGTTGTTAATGATATAAATAACTGTGATGAAAGGAAAAAAAGTATCTTTTTTAAAAAATGTAAACACTATGAACCCTCAGGTGATTATTTGACTCAAGTTTATATTACTGTCACAAGAAGAAATATCAATGAATATTCAACTCTGACTATAATAACAATAGTAATCCTCATTTAAAAATCAACATATTTTATCTCTGTAGAAAGTCTATCTTATTCATCTAACAGGTATTTATTGAGTATATACTATGTGTATCTCCCTTTCTTCTTAAATCGGTTGACAAGTTTCAGTACAGTAGTTAAGACTTGAATACACAGCATTTTTTGTATCCACAAAGGGTTGATAATTGGTTCTGTATGCCATCTAAGGATATTAATTTTACATCAAATTTTACATCAAAATTACATCAAATTTTACATCAAATGGCATTAAAATCCTGGTAACAATACCTTTGCTCTCCATATTTTTACTATCCAAATTATGTCTTCTTAACTGAATAAATTCAGATTTTAAGCTAGTCTACTATTCTTTTCCATCCCAAACTCTCTTAATTATTCACCATCCAAAGTTTAGAAAATAAAATGAATTTGTTTAGTAATGATCTTTGCCATCTTTGCTTCCTCTCCAAATTCTTGCCATCTGAGGTTGGGAAGCTTATGTATTTAGATAGTGAAGTATACTCATGTTTCAAGAATAAACAAGTGAAGAGAGTAATCACTGAATAAAACACAATTAAACTATCACTGAATAAAATATGACAGTTGTACTGATGTTTTAAAATATTTTGCAATATAAATTCTTTAATGGTTTTACTGAAGTAAACATTTCCATTTCAGCTTCAATGGACTACAGATAATGGGCATATTCTCAGAGAGACTGTGACAGTTACATTTGCAGAAGGTAGGTTATCCTGAATATAGTTAAAATATAAAATCAGTGTTAAAACTGGAAAACTTTATTTTTTTCAATTTTTAAAAAATGTTTGTTTTGAGAGAGAGACACACACAGAGGGAAAGCATGAGGGGTAGGGCTGACAGAGAGGGAAAGAAAGTATTCAAAGCTGTGCTGACAGCACAGAGCCCAACATGAGGCTTGAACCCACAAAGTGTGAGATCATGACCTGAGCCAAAATCAAGAATCAGACACTTAACTAAGCCATCCAGGTGCCCTCAAACTGGAAGACATTTATAATATTATCTAATCAAGTTTTATGGATGAGAAAACTATGGCCAAACAAGACAAGAGCAACTATGTTAGGTTTTGTCAAAATAATTTCAGCTGTTTAAACTTCCTCATATATATTATTCAGACATAAAGAAGGATAGATGTTGTCTTCTGTGACAACGTGGATGCACCTAGAGGGTATTATGCTAAGTAAAATAAGTCAAACTGAGAAAGACAAATATATTATTTCATTCATATGTGGGAACTAAAACCAAAACAAATGTATAAACAAAAAGCAGAATCAGACTTAAAAATACAGAGAACAAACTGATAGTTGCCAGAGGGGAGGGATGATAAGGTAATGGGCAATATGGGTGAGGAGGAGTGGGAGATACAGGCTTCTAGTTATGGAATAAATAAGTCATGAGAATAAAAGGCACAGCCTAGGGAATAGAGCCGATGATGTTGTAATAACATTGTATGTTGATAGCTACAGATGTGAGTATAACATAACATATAGAGAAGTTGAATCACTGTGTTATACATCTGAAACTAATGTAGCATCATGTCTCAACTATACTCAAACAAATTAAAACATAAGGGATGCCTGGCTGGCTTAGTTGGAAGCGCATGTGACTCTTGATCGTGGGGTCATGAGTTTGAGCCCCACATTGGGTGTAGAGAATATAAAATATATATAAATAAACTTTAAAAAATAAAAAAATTCTCACATAATCAGCTTTTATTCTTTATGATTAAAATTTTGAGGCTGATGACCAGTATGGTTTACTTTATAGTTAGGCTAATTCCAGTAGTAATAACCCTAAGATACCTTGATCAGGAAACTGTTGTCCATTTTGTATGTCCATTTTTTTTTCTCTTCTGAAATGTGTTTTCTCCACTTCTATATGGCTACCTTCTTTCACTAATCAAATCAATCTCTTTGGTTTTAAGTGCTCTCTTAACTTCACCCCCTATATAAAGTTAGACCTTCACTCTTTTGCACTTACTTCTGCAATTAACATGGTATCCTTTTGTTTATAAGTTGTTATCTTTCATTATGATTTGAGCTTCTCAGGGGCAAAGATTGTATTTTATTCAAGTTAACATACCTCGTTCCTGACATAATGCCTGCTACAAAGTTAACATATAAATTTTAGAATAAATTCATGAATAACTATATACAGTACAATTTTTTCTTTATTCTTTGACTAATCTTTAAGAGACCCTGTGCATAGAGAATAACTTTCAAATTCCTTAACATTCTTCATTTGTCCTGCACATATTTTCCTCACTGTGGTAAATGCTGGACACTAAAAAGAACAAATTTCTTGCTCCATTGAATTTCAAGTTCAGCAAGAGAAAAAGACACTATAAAAAATATATTCTAATTACTGTTACGAATAGTGCCATGAGAGAGTTGTAAAAAATTTTGTGGGAATAGTGATAGAGACATATAACTTAATCTAGGAAGTAAGGAAGTGGCTTTTAAACTAAGAACAAGGGACACCTGGGTGCCTCCATCAGTTGGGTGACTGACTTTGGCTCAGGTCATGATCTCACAGCTTGTGAGTTTGAGCCCCATGTCAGGCTCTGTGCTGACAGCTCAGAGCCTGGAGCCTGCTTTGGATTCTGTGTGTCTCTTTCTCTGTCCCTCCTCTGCTCACACAATGTCTCTCTGTTTCTTTCAAAAATAAACATTAAAAAAATTTAAAAATAATAAATAAACTAAGAACTGAAGAGTGGATAGGAATAGTGTGTTTGAAAGCTAAGCATTAAAGAGCTCTGTCATGTCCAAAAAACTTAAGAAAGGTGGTATGGTTTTAAGCGTAGACAATGCTTGGAGATAAAACTTGATATGCAAAATGGGCTTAGGAACCCCTTTCAAGATGTCCAAATGAAGAGTGATAGTAGTTTGGTCTACACTTGGTGGCATTTGTACTGTAATTGGACAGAGTTTAAGAGTTTTTTGAAAAGTAGAATTCAAAGGTTTGTTTATTGATTGAATAGGTATGAGAGGTAAAAGAATGGGAATGATCTGGGATGACTCCTGAGTTTCTTCCAAGAACAACTGACTGATATTAGCCTTTACTGAAGTAGGCAACACTGGCATAAGAATAGGATTGGTGGTGGTGGGGAAAGAAAAGAAATTCATGAGATCGGGTTGAAAACCTTGGGTATCAGAGCCATTTCAATGGAGTGGATTAGAAAGAAGCATCTTGGGATGGTTGAAAAGTGAATGGGTGATGAATGAAGAAGTAGAGGCAATGTGCTATGAAGGGAATATGGAGTTGAGGAAAGTATTTTTAGATAGGAGATGTCTGAAGAGATAGATGAAGATGGAGGTACTTGATAGCTTTGGTAATGGGAAGCTGAGGAAATTTCTATCTGATAGTTTCTCTTTTCTCAAGTAAAAGTGCTAAGAATGAAAAATATCTCAGGAAGTGTGGCCAAGATTGGACATTTGAAATCATCCATAATATAGAGTGAGAAGAACATTGTAAGGTTGTCAGTATGGGTGAAGGTCCTGTTAAAGTTAATGATCATGAATTGGTATTAGTAGTAGCAGCAAGTTTCTTTTTCAGTGACGTTCAGATTCACACATATAGGCACTGGGAGTCATTTTCATTCAATATTAGGATTTTATCAGGGGTTATAACAAAAGTACAGAGAGCAAGAGAGTGACTGAAATTATAAACCTAAGACTCTACTAAGCTGAATAGGGAGACAATTTTATTAAGGAAGAGGTTGATCTGAAGAAGACTGAGAAATCAGTGGACTGAAGAGTCACACGAGGTTTAACAACAATTGTAGAGAAGTACTTGAGCAAAATCCTTGGAAAAACAAGAGGCTGTGATCAAAGAATGGGATATTTGAATTAGAGATTTTTAGATGTAGAAAAGTCGACGTTATGACAATAGTAGTGGGTATGACAGTAGTAATAGCAGTAGAATAAAGTAGAAGGACAATTAGAAATGAAGAAGCCAAAAAGTGAGATAAATCAGAGAAAGACAAATACCATGGGATTTCATTTGTATGTAGAATCCGAAACCAAAACAAACAAGCAAATGAAAAGCAGAAACAGACACATATATACAGAGAACAAACTGATGGTTGCTAGGGGAGGGCAGTACAGGGATGGGCGTAATGGGTGAAGGGGAGAGGGGAATACAGGGTTCTAGTTCTGGAATAAACAAGTCACAAGGATAAAAGGGAATATAGTCATTGGTACTGTAATGGCATTTTATGGTGACAGATGGTAGTTACATTCGGGATGAGCATAGCACAATATATAAACTTACTCAGTTACTATATTTTACACCTGAAACTAATGTAACAATTGTGTCAGCTATACTTCAGTTAAAAAAAAAAAAGAGGAAATGAAGCAGCCAAGAAATATCAGAGTATTGTTTAATCCTCTTAATAGTCCTTTGAGGAAGAGCCTCTTACTATCCTTATTTTACAGATGAAGAAACTGAAGTTTAGAAACTGAGTTAAGTAGCATGTTGAAAGTTACACAGAAAAGCTAGTGCTTTAATCCATCTTTGTCTGACATTAGGGCCATTTTAAAAAATAACTTAGTTGTAGCGTGGAAACAATAGACAGATGCTGATAATTGGTGTTTTATTGACTTAGATGAGTTTATTTGGGTTAATACTTAAAAATTACATGAGAGGGACTACATTCGCTAAAGACAGTTACTTTCTCAATTGAGGTATTAAGAAAACAGAGAGATTTGTACTCTTATTCATTTATTCCAAAATGGGTTATTAAAAGAAATTTAATGCTGTTATTATTGAGGACCCATTTTATGTCAGGCATTTTCCAGGCAGTAGGGCTACCAAAGATGAATTAAGTTTGGTCTTTGTAATTGAGAGGCTCAGTAGGTTTCACAAATCTAGAGAAGTTTAGGTGTAGTTCAGCATCATAGCATGGAAGATGGCCTAGATTAGAGTTACAAATACAGAACCTTTCAAGGAAAAAAAGTACTGTTTCTTATATCGCATCCTTGATATACAGAATTAAAACTAATGGAGGTCGAACCTAGAATTTATATATATATATATATTTTTTTTTCATTTTATTGAAATGTTTATCCATTTGGAGCCGTAGGGCTAAAATAGGACTGGAGTGCCAGGTGGGCAGTTACGCACGTGGACTTCTACTCCATTAAACAGGAATGGCTGGCGAGGGGCGGGGGGGGGGGGGGGGGGGGGGGGGGGGGGGGGGGGGGGGGGCGCCGGCAGGCTGCAGGAGGATGTGGGCTGTTGGCCGTGATCAGGTCTGGGTCAGCAGGCTGTAGAATGCTGAGGATTGCCTCAGACAAGGAATTTATATTTTTTAGAAGTTCCTTAGTGATTCTGATTCTAACAGTTTCTGGAAATAATGCACAAAATAACTTCTTTTTTTAGTGGAAAAAATAACTTCTTAAAGTCCTTTTCAAACCTTTGACTTTATTTCCTATTCCAATTGTGATAGTAATTATTATAATAAAGTGTAGTATGCTAGAAGCCATAAATGTTATTTTGTTATGATGGCTTATTTTTTTATATAACTTAGGAAATTCACCAGGAGACTCAGTTAGCACCAAAGTGGAAACAAATCAGACAAGAGGTTCTTTGTCTCCAGAACCAGCCCACTTGCTTTCTTCACTTTCCTCATTTCAGCCAAAAATATTTACTCAACTGCAGGTAGGTAGCCGGTGAAATAGACAAATTTGAAGCCTTTTCCTTTCTTCCTCAGTCTCTTCTCTTCTAGGTATTTTATAGAATTGTTATAGAATTATAATAATGATCAAAGATGTTTTTATTATTAATTTCCTGACTTTCTTGTATTTTGATATAAGATAATTTAAACAATACATTTTGAAAAAATTGGAGTTAACTATGCATGTAGTAAAATTTAGTTATACTACCATTTCTTTGATTCTTGCTTCTGTCTTCAATATTTGGTGGTAACTATACCATTATATTTTATTCTAATGATGTGTCAAAAGAGTAATATATCCTATGAAAAAAATTATACTTAGTAAATTTAAACATTTTGATGTAACTCTTTTTGGTTTAAAAGGGTTTGCAGTTGCAACCAAGATTCACTTCTTCTGATGGATCGCCAACTCTGATATCAGTAAATAACCACCCTTCCTCCAGTCCTTCAAGACTTCTGGATTCATTAGAAAGTACTGTAATGAATAATAATTCTCTGCTGCTTGGTCAAAGTCATAGCCTTCAAGCAGATACATGCCTGACCCCAAACAGTAGCATTATTACCTCTACCATGGGTAACCTTTCAGGACCAGATCAAAATCTGGCTGCAGTGGACCAGCTGGTGCAAGTTGGAGATGTTGAGGATACAGAGAATATGGAAGGAAGTGTGCATCGGATTCTGTTGGGAAATGTGCAGACCATCCCAATACAAATTATAGATAACCACCCAGCTATTAGTAAGTTAAAACCAACTTGTGATTTTATTTTTTTTAGCCTTCATGGACTATCAGTACTATTTTTTTTAAATTTACAAGACCAGTACTCTAACCCCTGAGCTATAGGGCCTTGTGGAGCTTTTATTTTTTTAAATTTAAATTTCAATTAGTTAACATACAGTGTAGTATTGGTTTCAGAAGTAGAATCCAATGATTCATCAGTTCCGTGTAACACCCAGTGCTCATCCCAGCACGTACCCTCCTTAATGCTCATCATGCATTTAGCCTATCCCCTCACCTACTTCCCCTCCAGCAACCCTCAGTTTGTTCTCTGATTTAAGAGTCTCTTATGGTTTCCTTCCCTCTCTGTTTTTATCTTATTTTTCCTTCCCTTACCCTGTGTTCATCTGTTATGTTTTTTTTAAATTCCACATATGAGTGACATCATATGATCTTTATCTTTCCCTGACTTACTTTGCTTAGCATAATACACTAGAGTTCCATCCACATTGGGGTTAATGGCAAGATTTCATTCTTTTTTGATTGCTGAGTAATATTCCATTGTATCATTACTAATACACTGCAGAAAAAAACTATCATTTCTACTTAGGGATTTAAAATATATAAATCAATAAAGTAAAACTACCAGAAAAAGGGGTAAATGTCATGAGCGTAACTTTTAAACTTTAAAATTTTTTTTTCTCTAGCAAAATTATTCATTCTCTAATTACCTTACTTTACATGGAAAATCTGTGATGATATGAAATCAAAGGGTCATTGTAGAATGAATGGAAAAAATGAGAAACTTTAAAAGGAAAACATTTAGTGTAAATATTATTATGGAAAATTTGTTAAAAGGTAAAATGGAATGAAGTGGGCAGCTATAAAATGTTAAAAACTTTGGGTTCTAGACTTAAATGTTGAGTTCTCTAGAAATTGAAAGGGAACTAGTTAAGTCTTTGGGGACCTAACTTAATCCAACACCTTGTTACAATCACTTTGTAACAAACCCAGTCAACCTAGTAATAAATTCTAACTCCTACTTGACCTGTGTCACTTCCATTCACACAGATTGTTCTGGATTGGGCACTTTTGTGGGAAAAGATTTGCAGTTTGCTTTGAAGAAGATAAGTTTTCATAGAAATTATCCTTAGAACATACGAGGTATTTACCCTCCATTCTTAGTCACCATTCTTCTGGGTAAGGAAAATTATAAGATAGTTCCTTTCAGAAAAGAATCCTTATCTTTTAAATTTATTGGAAACATTACTTTTAAGAAAATTTATCCAGAGAGCTGCGACAATAGAACAGAAGGAAAAGGAATATATGTAAATTAATCCTCACCCCATGAAATAGTTGATGATTGTTCTCATGGTACAGATAGGGAGACCAAGGCTCAGGTAATTGCCTAAATGATAGAGCAGGGATTTAAACCCAGATATATCTGCCTCCAAAATTTGTTTCCACTCTAACATGTTTCCTCCCTCTGTGCTGTACCAAGATATTTCTGAGAGCTCTAATTCAGATTGCTTTAAAGGAGACCCTCTTTGGATCTGGACCTGCATGATTTATCAAGTTAGATCATGATCTGAGGGACTTCTTCACCTGAATATGAATTCTCAGATTACTCAAATCCATCTTCTATTGGTTTTCTCTGTCGTGTGGGCTAAACTCTCTCAACACACCCATACGTGACATGCATTAGGTGTGTTCAACACACTTTCCACAGCAAATATTGGTCCTCTGAATCTCAGTTCCCTGTAGCAATGGAAAAACTGATATCCCTGAAAAAGATTTCATCTTAGATATCCCATCTGCCTGTTCAAGATAGTATTTCTGGTATGCTACATTCTAATTAATTTGGTCATAAGTACTTTAAAATCATAATGGTAAGTGCATTATGCAATATTTCAAATAAGCAAACACAAATTATGTAGATAAGTCAGAACTATCCATGAAGATGTGGCATATTTTTTTCTAAAGTACTCATGTAGTTGAGTTTCTTTAGGGAGGGAACATTTTTCTTGATATATGACCACGTATGGAAATCATTTGGGGGTGGTAACAAATTGGTAAATTTGTAATATATATGCCTGCTGTTTGCAAAACATCATTTTCAAATAATGGGAGGCTTCCTGACTTTTATTCACACATATTTTCATTGAAGGCAATTAAGGTTTTTTTAAACTTAAGTTACTTATTTATTTATTCTGAGAGAGAAATCATGAATAGGAGGGGGCCAGAGAGAGAGAGGGAGAGAGAGAGATAGGATCCCAAGCAGGCTCTACACTGCCATTGCGAAGCTTGTTATGGGCCTCAAACTCACGACCCAAGAGATTGTGACCTGAGCAAAAGTTCAATGCTTAACCGACTAAGCCACCCAGATACCCTAAAAGCAATTAAGATTAAAATACGAGATATTCCTCATAATTTCATCAAATTATGGACCGCTTTTTGTCAAAGTATTTTTAGAGGAAAATAACTATGATTTTCTTAGTTTCCTTTTTTCATTACCAGAAGCATACTAAAAGCATTTGTTTTTACTTCTCAACATTTAATTTTCTATTCTTTTTCTTTTAGTTTTTTTCTATTGAAGTTTAGTTGACATACAATGTTACATTAATTTAAGGTGTACATCTACTGAAAGAATTATTATGAATGACTATTAAGATATCAGAAGTACTGAGTTCTCAAATACATTGCTTTTCAGAAAACTACTGTTTTTTGCTTTTGCCTCTAAATTCATATAAAGATTCCAATGTTATAAGTTACATTAACCTTTAGGGTTTTTCTTTTATGTTTGGTTTTAAAGTTGAAGAAAATCCAGAAGGTACCATTTCTGTGAACCAAGTTAAGCAAGAACCCAAAGAACCAGCATTGTCTGTGGAAGCAAAAAAAAATTTGGACTGTAAGAAATTATCTACTACATAAATTATTGGAGCTTTTCAGAATTTACAACTTGGGTGACTTATAATGTCATAAAAAAGGTGAATATTGTCAAAGCGCATCATTGTGATAAGTGAACTGAAGACCGGTTCAATGAGCAACTTTGATTTAAAACTGCTATGTTTGTTGCCAAGTCCATATTTTTGGAAACTATTTTATTCCTCTTTTTTGTATAATTCTTATGCTTCTTGATTATCTTATAAGGCCAGTATTTCAGAAGATCATCTGAATTTATCCATGACAAAATAGTCTGAACACAAATAGTTACCTAACTAATTTCTTGGAAGTATCTGATTTGGGTTCTGAAAAATGCAAAAAAGAACAAAAACAAAAATAGTGTGTTAGGTTGTATGTGTGTGAGTATGTGCATGTGTGTTGACTTTTTTTAAAGTTATAAATGAAATTATTTCCTCTTTTAAGTTGTAAACAAATTCTTTAAATTAGCACAGGGGAGAGAATATTTGTAGTCTGTCTCACTAGGAAAGAGAAAACAATAGTAGATTTTACATCATAACATAAAGCCCAGCATTCACATCTGTGGAAACTGTAGTTGCATTTTGGTTTCTTCCATTATAATTTTTATACTTATAACTACAAACCAATAGTGTATTTATAGTTATCTAGTAGAAATTTAAAATGTCTTGGTAAGTACTTAGAGTTTTAATTTGAATAATTCAGATAAGCAACAGAAATAAATGAGAGTTGCATGGATTTATATGGTATTGTAGGTAAAACACTACTTGTGGATAGAAATATGTAGAAATTCAGAGAATTCAAAAAGAACAATAAACTTCCCTGGTGTTTACAGATAATTTGAGGAACTTTTTGATATCTGCATATTTTTTTTTCCTATTTTCTATTGAAGATTCAGCTCTGGTTAGACAATAATTTGAGTTGTGTTTATTTTTCTATGCCAGAGCTCTTACTGAATTAGTGACATTAGAATTTATAGTACTTCAAGGTAAGTATTTGTAGTTTAAAATTTAGCTCATGTTTAAAACTTTAAAACAACTAATGTGGTATATTTGCTTGGTGAGTAAGTAGATTACTTGAAATACTGAATAAGTACTAATCACTATATTCATTATAAGCTTCTGTTTTCCAGAAGGTTGGTAAACTAGACATGTCAGACGAGATCGGGCGCGTTCAGGGTGGTATAGCCGTAGACACTAGACATGTCAATTATAAGCTGTCACGAGATCAATTTAAAGGCATTTTTCACCCCAGGGACTATCTGTGGGTAAATTTAAGACTTTATTTAAAAGTAATAAGGATTTCAAATGGATATTAATGTTTATATTCATAGTATATGGAATATAATATGAAATTTAACCTTAATATTTTACGTGACTAAGTCATTTTGGCTTTTCTAAAATCCAGTCTCCGATTCTTAATTCACTTTAATTGTTGCAAGTACACAGCATGTGCCTAAGTAAAGCATTGTTAAATTGGAAGTGAGTGGAACTCTAAAAATCCTTACTCTTTAGATTTATACCCTATTTAATATAAAATTTATTATTTATACCCCTATTTAATACAAAGTTGATATTTAGTTACATATATGACTTCTAACTAGCTTTTCTTTTTCTTAAGAATTGAAAATATTTGAGGTCAGCATTTCAGGGCCAAGCTGCCAAATCTGAGTATGTCACTCTAAGTTAAACACAGCTCTTAGTTACCTCAAACCAACTTTCTTGTAGTCTGTGTATACTCAGAGGGTATAAATCTGAATTTATAGTTTTATTGCATTTAGGTAGGTCATATTCTTTTCATTATTATTTCTAATTTTTATGGAAACTTTTTCCAAGATTTTAACTCTTTACTTTTCATTAATGGCAATAGCTTATTATTAAATATTTTACCAATTGAACTATATCCCTTTGGAGACAGTCTTTTCTTTTTTGATGTTGAGTTGCTAAGGAGAAATGCTTATTAACATACAAACTCTAGTCAGTTAATGAGGATGAGAGATGTTAGAGGATTCAGACTTTGATATTTGAACAAGAACAAAATATAGTTTAAAAATATTTCTCTCACTTCATTCTATCCGAATGTCTCTTTCTGGTACTGTTTTCTTTTTTATTAGGAGGATGAAAGTTACAGTGTATCCTCCCCACAAACAAAAAACAAAATTAAAAAAGAGCGTGAAGGAAGGTTTAAATCCCTAATTGTATACTCTTTTGGTTTTTAGGTAGAAACTGGAACTATCAATATTTTCATGTAAGTATTTCAATGAGTAGCTCTTTAAAAATGGTTTCTAAATTTTTAAAAATTCATTTGTCCTCTAAATGCATGTTTAGTCACAGTATATCAGTATTGTATTTTAAAGGTGCTTAGCATCGCTTTTATAAAAGTGTGTTTATATATTTTAAATATTTGATTATTTTTTAAAGGCATAGGATATTAAACACAAGTGCATACATTTTCAGTACCTATATTTGGCATTCTCCTAACAGCTCTACAGCAAAGTTGGACATAAGCTCTTTTGTGTCATGTAGTATCAGGTGTAAGATCTGTAGTAGTAAGTTGGACATTCAAAATAAGCAGTTATAAATTCATAATTATAGTTGAGCTTTTTTCATCATTGTATTTTTCATGTTACAAAGCCTCCCAGTGAATTTTATATATGCTACAGTTAATTATAGATAAACACCACCATGGTGGGCTTTTCCCTCAGTAATTTTCTCCCTAAGCAGTTAACATGCTTAAAAGAAAAAGCTTTTATATGAAATACCTTGTATAATCCAAGGTAAATGTTTTCTAAAAGTCACAAAAATGATAGAAAATGGGATCTGGTCCTGCATTAGAGTTTCTAATTTTGAGGCCTACCAGCTTGTGTTTCATCTTTACATCCTGTCAAAATACATACTTAATCATGTGAGTATGAGAAAGATGTCATTTAATTTGTACCAGGTTTTAAAAAGTTTTAAAATGTGTGTATATATATTTATTGTAACAATGTATAGTGTCTTTGTTATAATGTAATTTTTTTCATTAAAAGAATCCTGTGTTATTTTTTCTTAAACTTGTTAGTTTTCTTTTTATACTTTTTCTGGGGATAGTTGTAGTTTTGTTCATCTTTAAGATGCTAAATAAACATCTTAATTACCTGAGAACTTTGGCTAGAGATTTATGTTCAATTTGGAACCTGAAACTTTTTCAGCATAACTACCAGTAACTCCTATTATCATTACATTTAGGGATATATACACATTTAGTACTCTGAGCTCAGCCAACCATCAGCATTTTAAAACAATGCCTGTATAAGGTATTAGTAATTTTTTTTCTCACATCTTAGCACTGGGACATCTTCAAGTACAGCTTTATATTTTTGGCATAATGACAGAAGTACGTGATTTTAAAAGGAGGGATCATTAATGTTTTTCCTCTTTGCTGCTTTTGCTTTATTCCTCCTTGCCTGTTTTATGGGACTATAGAAAATCTGACTCTGTCCAGAAGTTGTAATGGCAACATATTTGTAATAGCAAAGCCTCAGTGTAATTTTGCCACATACATGTTAGCTATGCATACTATTGTTAAATACAAATATTCATTGCTGATTGAATTCTTAAAACTTCAGGAATAAATCAGAATTAAAGAAAAATTTGCTAAGGGATTCTAAATTAAAAAAAAACATTTTTTAAATGTTTATTCACTTTTAAGAGAGACAGAGTGTAAGCAGGGGAGGGGCAGAGAGAGAGGGAGACACAGAATCTGAAGCAGACTCCAGGCTCTGAGCTGTCAGCATAGTGCCTAATGCGGGGCTCAAATTCACAAACTGCAAAATTACGACCTCAGCCAAAGTTGGACGCTTAACCAACTGAGCCACCCAGGTGCCCCTAATGGATTCTAAATCTGGTTCATGAGAGAAATAAATAAATTGTATGGTTAATATTGGGAACCTTTGAAAATATTGTGTGGGTACAAACTTGTGTTTAGTAAATATGTCCTGGAATTCTAATGTACGGCATGGTAATTCTAGTCAATAATACTGCATTGTAAAATTCAAAGTTTCTTAGACACTACATCTAAATTGTTCTCACCACAAAAAAGAAAGAATAATTATGTGGCATGATAGTGATGTTAATTAACACGATGGTGGCAATTATATTGCAAAATATAAATTACCTAATCGACCTATTGTATACCTTAAACTTAATGTTATGTGTCAGTCATATCTCAATTAAGAAAATAAAGTATTCTAAAACCACATAAATTCTAAAACCACAGTACAGAGTAGGAAACAGATACCAGCAGAGATTTTTTAAAAATATTTTTATTGAGGTATAACTATATACAACAAACTGTACATATTTAAATTGAACAATTTAACGTTTTGATAAATGTGTACATCTATGAAAGCATCTCCACAGTTGAGGTAATGAATATATCCAAAAGATTCCTAATGCCTCTTAGTAATCCATCCCCTCCTCTCCCTGCTTTCCACTCACACTTCACCATCCACAAACAACTACTGATTTGCTTTCTGTCACCAGAGATCAATTTGCTTTCTCTAAATTTTATAAAAATTATATAATATGAACCTTTTTTTATCTGACTTTTGTCACTCAGCATAATTATTTTCAGATTCATCCTGTGTCACAGGATGTATGAATAGTAGTCCATTGTATGAATATGCCATAATTTATTTACCTACTTACCTGTTGATGGGCAGCTGGGTTGTTTACAGTTCTTGGCTATTACAAATGAAGCTGCTATGAACATTTGTATAAAAGTCTTTGTATGAATATATGCTTTCATTTCTCTTGAGTAAATATATAGGAGAGAAATAGCTGGGTCATATGGTAGACATATATTTAACTTTTTAGGAAACTCTCAAATGATGTTTCCAAAGTGATTGTTCCCCTTTACATTCCTCTCAGGAGTATATGAGAGTTCTGGCCAATGCTTGGTATGGACCGGCTTTAGATATTGTAGGCATATTACAGTGCTGTGTAGTTGTCTAGTAGTATCTTATTGTGGTTTTAACTTCCATTTCTACAATCACCAATGCTGTTAAACATCTTTTCGTGAGTTGCCATCTGTATATCTTCTTTAATGAAGTTGTCTGCTTGAATTTTTACCTCATTTTTAAATGGAATTGTTTTCTTCTTATAGAGGTTTAAAAAGTATATTCTAGATATAAGTCCATTTTAGAAATGTTATTTACAAGAATTTTCGCCTCATCTGTAGCTTAGCTTTCCACCTTCTTAACAGAATCTTTCAAAGAGCAGAAGTTCTTAGTATGATTAAGTCCAGTGTGCCTCCCCCACTCCTTTATGGATCACACTTCTGTGTTGTATTTAAAAGACCTTTGCCTACCCCAAGGTTGGATTTTCTCCTAAGTTTTCATCTAAGAAATTTTATAACTTTCAGTTTACATTTAGGTGCATGATCTGTTTTGAGTTAATTTTTATACACATAATACAAGACTTTTTTTTTGGCATATGACTATCCAATTGTTTCAGCACCGTTTATTGAAAAGGCTGTATTTTTATTTTTCCATTGAATTAAATTTATCCCATTGATGAAAAATACACTAATCTCATACAATTGGGTGAATTTCAAGACTCTGTTCTTTTTCATTGATTTATTGTCTATCTCCGTGGGCTCAACCTGGGCAATTTTGCCTCTAAAAAACATGGGGGAAAGTCTGGAGACAGTTGAAGTTTTCAGCTAGGGAGAGATTATTGATTTCTGATAGAAGCCCAACCTTCTCTTCAACATTGTATGATGCACAGGACAGCCCCACAACAAAGAATTATCTGGCCCAAAATGTCTATAGTACTGAGTTTGAGAAACTCTGGTCCCTGACACCAATAGCACTGTCTTGACTGCCATAGATTTATAATAAGTCTTGAAGGCAGGTAATAGTGTCTTTGAACCTTATTCTTCCTTTCAACTTTGTTTTGGCAATTCTTAGTTCTTTGTTTTTTCATATGAATTTTAGAATCACCTTGTCAGCTTCTTTTTTTAAAAATGCCTGATGGGATTTTGACTGGGATCATGTAGAATATTATAGATCAATTTGGGGATAATAGAAATCTTAATATTGATACTTTATTTTTTTTCTCTGCAATGTTTTAGAGTTTTCAATGTATAGGTCTCATATCTTTTGTCAGATTTATCACTAAGAAGTTATAAATGACATTATTTTTTAACTTCAGTTTCTTATTTTTGCATTAATATAGAAATACAATTGATTTTTTATATGGATCTATTATCTTGCAACCTTGTTAAACTCATTTATTAGTTTTCATAGCTTTTTGGTAGATTCTTTTAGATTTTCTACATAGACAATTATGTTGTTTTATATCTTCTTTTCCAATCTGGATGCCTCATATTCCTTTTTCTCAACTGTTACACTGACTAGAACCTCAAGTGCAGTTTTGATTAGAATGGGTTAGGGTGGATATCCTTGCCTTATTTCTGATCTTAGGGGAAAAGGATTTAGTCTTTCACTGTTATGATGTTAACCATAATTTTTCCATATGTCTTTTATCAAAATGAAAGAGATTCTTTCTGTTCTTAACTTAGTGAGGATTTTTGTTAGGAATGGATACTTGATTTTTGTCGGGTGGTTTTTCTATGTATTTTGATATGATCATTTGGTTTGTCTTTTTTTAATCTCTCAATATGTAATGAAGCTTTGATTGAATTTTAAAGGGCAGAAGCCTTGTATTCTTGCATCTCTTAAATAAATCATACTTTTTCATCAGGATGCATTATCATAGTTTACATATTTTATATATTTCACAAATGGTAGATTTTATTTGCATTTAATGTTACTATTGAAATGGTTGTGTTTAAGTCTTCCCTTCCATCTTTCTATTTGTTCCGTCTGTACTGTGTTCCCTTCTTCTATCCTTTGGTGAAATTTCCTTTTTTTTTATGATTCAATTTTATCTCCTTTCTTGACTTATTAGCTAATGATTGCTTTAGTGTTTATTCTGTATATCTTTTACTATACCAGTCTACCTTCAAGCAGTATTCCATCACTTAACAGTGTAAGAATCTTTTAATAATATACTCACATCTTTTCCACCTTCTTTGTGGTCACACATTTTATTTCTACATAGCTTATAACCCTGACAATACATTGTTACTATTTATATTTTAAATAGTTATATTGTATATATTATTTTTATATATTTTCCTGCTTTTTGGCATTTCTGGTATTTTTAGATTGGATGTCAGACATAAATTTCACCTTTTTTGGGTACTGGATATTTCTGTATTCCTATAAATATTCTTGACTTTTGTTCTGAGACACAATTAAGTTTTTTTGGAAACAGCTTATTCCTTTCATGCTTGCTTTCAGGCTTTGTTAAATAGGACCGAGCAGCATTTAATGTAGTGTTAATATTGTCTCATTATTGAGGCAAATCCCTTCTGAGTATTCTACATTGCTTTTGAACTAATGAGGTTTTCTACTCTGGCTGAAGTTTTCTACTTGGGAATAGGTGCTCTTCTAGAACCTCTGAACCTCAGAAGGTTGTTCCCAAATTCTTTCAGGTTGTTCTTTTCCCTAGTCTAAATTAATTTCCTTATATTCATGCACTGATAATTAAGTATTCTGTTGAATGCTAAGGAGTGAACTTCTGCAGATCTTTGGAGTTTTCTGTATTGCTCTCTTTTCCAGTACTTTATCCTACAAACTCTAACTATTTTGGCATTCCTTGATTCCAAGTTTCATCCCCTTTACTCTGAGAGACTCTGCCTGGTTTTCCACGCCATGTACCACAGCCTGGAATCTCTTCGGATAGCTATCTGGGATAATATAGGCCTCATCTCATCTGTTTTACATCTCTTAGGGATCACTGTCCTCTCTCATCATGTGCAACATTTTGAAAACCATTGTTTCATATATTTTATCTAATTTTATAGTTGTTTCAGGCAGGAGGATAGATCTGGTCACTTTTACTCCATCTTGACTAGATATGGAAGTTCTCCAGACAATGTTGATACCATGTCACATTTGGGTTTCTGTAGGAGCACTAGAGTTGGGAGAATAGGTAGGAGATTGTTGAGGGAAGCACAAGGGTATATTATGAAATGGAGTAAGGTATAACATATCTGAGTGAGACCAGTAGGTATATCATTGTGCGATTTACAGTATAGGATCTCTAAAACTGCCTGATTGTATAGCGATCACCTTTGATGGTATAGTTTCCAGTCTCCACTGCCATGGCTCCCCCAGTCATAACGATTCAGCCTTCTGTGTACCTGACAGAGTTAGGCTATATAGGATACCAAAATGAATGATTTAAAAGTTTGCCTTACTGGAACTTAGTGTCTATTATATGAGATATATAACTTTATACAAGATAGAAAATGGTAAGTTTGAGGGGCACCAGGGTGGCCCTATTGGTTGTCTAGCTTTTGATTTTGGCTCAAGTCATGATCTCACGGTTTGTGGGATCAAGTCCCACATTGGGCTCTATGGCGACAGTGTGGAGCCTCCTTGGGATTCTCTCTCCCTTGCTCTCTGCTCCCCCCCCCCACTCTTACACATGCTCACATATGAACTTACTCTCTCTAAATAAACTTTAAAAGAAAATGGTAAATTTGATTATAGAAATATGGATAAAATTATGTAAGAATGAAGAAGACGGGGCACCTTGGTGACTCAGTTGAGCATTCAACTCATGATTTCAGCTCAGGTGGGGCCTACTTAAGATCTCTCTCTCCCTCTGCCCCTGTCCCCTCCTTGTGCTCTCTCTTTCTCTCTAACATAAAATAAAATAAGAATTAAGAAGACGACGACATTACTTACAAAGAAGAGAAATGACATTTCAGTAATCACCAGTCATTGTACTTCGTGCTTTATATTGTTGGGTTAAAGCATTGGCATTTTGCCTGGCATAAATAGTTTCTTATTTTTGTAGTTTGGACTGGTTGTTAAGAGCCTGTGCTCTGAAGTCAGATAGATTTGAATCCCACTTCCTCTTTATTAGCTGTGTAACGTTGGACAAATTACTTGAACTTTCAGTTCTTTGTATTTTTCTTTCCTCTGAATAAATAGTAGTAGCTACCTAATTGAACTATTATGAGGGTTTAATGAGTTAACCTATCTTGAGTTCTTAGAATCTATAACAGGCCACTCAATATATATTCATTTTTATAATTAATATTAACAATGACATTTTAAATCCTGAAAGGTAGGGGTGCCTGGGTGGCTCAGTCAGTTGAACGTCCGACTTCAGTTCAGGGCATGATCTCACCACTTGTGAGTTTGAGTCCCATGTCGGGCTCTGTGCTGACAGCTCAGAGCCTGGAGCCTGCTTCAGATTCTGTGTCTCCTTCTCTCTCTGCCCCTCCCCCACTCGCATTCTATCTCTCTCTCAAAAATGAATAAATGATAAAAAAAATTTAAATCCTGAAAGGTAAATACTATCCTTATTCAGAAGGTGATGTATCTGTTAGGTAGCATCTTTGTGTGCAACAGAGATACGATTATGGTGGCTTAACCAAATAAAGAGATCTTATTTTTTTTATGAAACCAAATCTGAGGACAGTCTCTCCAGGGATGTATGGTGGTTCCATGTGTCTATCAGGAACCCAGCATCCTTTAATATTTTCATATAAGCCTCCCTAATGTGGCTTTCATCTACATACTTGCTTTTTCGTCTGTGGTGGTGGTTCTACCTCCAGAATTGATCAGAGTTCAGACAGATAGAATGGAATGAGCATAGGGCCTGTGCTGGGTGAGTGAACCAAAGGTCTTTCTTAGGAGACCTATCTGCAATTTCCACTTTTATCTTCTTGGTCAGAGCTGTTAAACTGTTATATGACCACCCTGGTTACAGGGGGTGCTAGGAAATGTAATTCTTTTAAAATCTGGGCACCACCCTAAGAAAAAATATATTTTAGTAAGACATAATTCACTGACTATTGTTTAGACCACTGAAGATGACTCCCAGAAATGGGAGAACTGTAAATCAGAAATTCAATAACTTGCTTGAGGTTGTTAAACAACTATTAAGTAATAAAGTTAATATTGGTAGCAAGATCTGTCCAGTATCATTCTACATTCCTTTTGCCACACAGTCCAGAAAACAAGTGATCTTTTCATTATAGGATCTTTGATTTGGATCTTTCATGATAGGATATGGACATGAGATTAACATGCAGATGTATAGAACCTAAGGAGCAAGTAGATGGAATCACATGGCTCATTGGAGATACATTTTAAAGTTCATTTTGATGAGAACTTTAGGATTCAATGAAGGAATAAAGCTGGGGTGAAGATTGGAACAGTAAGAGAGGTTACATAGTAGAAATTCTAGAAGGCTAGACTAATAATTTACATTTTGCTTAGTATGTGCTACATTTAAAGTCTTATTGAAATGATCCATTAAAGGAGCCCATTGAATCAAAAAGCTTTCCTAAAATCTGGGTGAAACTTTAAATGTTACAGACTTCTGAAGGTAGATCCAATGACCAAATAGAAGTGATGGAGTAATTTTTTGATTACTATAATGAAATAGAATAACAAATTTCAGGCCATGACCATTGCATCTATAATTGGTTTATAGAAACTTTGGGTTTTTATATTTATATTCTACAAAGACACTCTAAAATCAAAATATGGACATTCATTTGTCCAACAAAACAGACATATATCCTTCCCTTTTGGAGCTTACAGTCCAGTAGAGAGAGATGATAAATAATAAACATAGTAAGTGGGTATATATAAACATAATAAGCATTATATATTTATATGAAAGTATATATAAGATATATATTTATATGTAAATATGTATATGCATATTACATACTATATGTTGACAGGTGATCTAGCATAAAAATGGAGCAGAGAAAGAGGGACATATGGGGTTAGTATGGTAAGAGTTGCAATTTTAAATAGGGCAACCAGAGTGGGCCTCATTAAAAAGGTACATGCAAGCAAATTCTTAAAGTGAATAAGAGAGTCATGCAGATAGCATGCAGAGTAGTGCAGTAAGGGGGAACTGCAGGATTGGGAAGTGTTTGCTGCGGGTGAAGATCAGCAACAAGGCTAATGGGGCTGGAGTGAGCAAGTGAGAGTACTAGGAAATGAGGTCAGAGAGGGAGTCAGGGAGTCAGACCATGTAGAGTCTTACAGTCCATCATAAAGATTTTGCCTTTTACTCTGCATGGAAATGGGAAGCTATAGCTGTGTTTTGAGCAGAAGAATGACAACATCATATGACTTACCCTTTAAAAGGATCATTTTGGCCATTGTGTTAAGAATAAACTTTAGAGTTTGTCTGTCTCTCCTTACTAGATTATAAAATACAGGATCAGGGATCTTTGTATGGTTTTTTTTTTTTTTTTGCTCATTGATATATGACAGTGACAGATGCTTCAAAAATATTTTTGAATGAATGACTATCCATATTTAAGATTTTGGAGTCTCCTTATAGAAAATAAATGGAAAACAACCTAAAAAGAGAGGGAAAGTTGTTGAGGGGAGAAAACTGCTGAAGAAATGTCTTTGAGTAGTAGAAAGGAGACGGGATCTAGTGCCCAGGTAAAGGGTTTGACTTTAGGTAGGACCATGGATACCTCATCTGTGGGTGGATAACAGGCAGACTACATGGGTAAAGATGCTAGTAGGGGGTATAAGTGAGAGTCTGTCAAAATTCTCTTTGGATTGCTTCTCTAGGTAACTATGAAGATGGGTGTGTTGGCGAAAGAGTGTTGGGGAGAAAAGCTAGTATGAGAGTAATTAGGCAAGTGAGATATAGTAGTATTAATGGGTCTACTTGATTAAGGGTTCATTTGAAGTTTGTGTACATAAATTGAAAATCAGATTAGTTAGCATGTTTATGTGTTCTTGTCCAATCATGATCAACAGTGGCTGAGTGTTTATTGAGAATCAGACACTGCGTTACCTGTTGGTTATACAAATGATTAATAAAATCTAATCCTAGCTCAATGGAGACTTACAGTGTGGTGGCAGACAGACAATTTTTTAATCAACAGGTTGTAAAATGGTATGATAAGTACTATCATTTCAGTTTTTTTTAACGTTTATTTTTGAGAGAGAGAGAGACAGAGTGTGAGCGGGGAGGGGCAGAGAGAGAGGGAGACACAGAATCTGAAGCAGGCTCAGCACAGAGCCTGACGCGGGGCTTGAACCCACAAACTGTGAGATGACCTAAGCTGAAGTTGGCCGCTTAACTGACTGAGCCACCCAGGCACCCCTGTTATTTCAAACAAAGGAAAAAACATTGTAAAACAAAGAAGTTCCAGGCTAGCAAACAATTCCATTTGCAAAAGGAAAACCAGATTAGTCTAAGAAGGCAAAAGATTGTGAAAGAATCACTTTCAAACTCTCACCTCCCAGTCTCTAATCAAAAAGGTACTATGTATAAACTTTGTGTAATTCCAATCAAATCCTCTGTTTTGAAAGTTAAACTAGATCCCAGAACTCTTTAGTATCCTCTCATATCCCCTGTGAAATACTAAGACTATCTGGATAGTATTCTCTTCTACCACAGTAAGCAAAAAACTCAGTTTTGCTTTATCAACAGGTTGTTTTGGAGGTATTTTAAAGGAGCCAACATTTGACGGTCATGGAGGTCTTATCAAAATCTGGTCACGTTGGAAACAGCATGCTTTTCTGAGGCCCTTTGAGCCTCCTACACAGGGTCTCTCCAATGACAGTGGTAAGGTAAGTTCATGTTGGGTTTGAGCTCTGATTTCTAATTTTTCCATCAAATACTCCAAATGCTTTAGTTTGCTGTGTTTAGTTTGAAAGTCGTATCCAGAAATAAACTCCTTTTAAAAATCTGTTGATTGAGCAGGTTTGAAAACTTCTATTTGGTAGAAATCTGCATTATTACTGTCAATACTACCATTTGTCCTTGTCATTTCTTCATTGTGCATCTATTAAGAAGAAGTTCATAGGGATAAAGATGGGTGTAAACTTGTAGGTTCAGAAGGTTTCTCTTCAGACTAGCATTCTTCGGAAAAATCATCTCAAGTCATTTATGAGTTTTATGAGAACTATGCCCACTCTTGTTTTATCTTGTCCATGAGGGTCGGGTTCTTTAGGAGGGAGTCCCTAAGATTCAAGGTTCATATTTGACTACATATTGTCAGACTCATAGGTTTATCTTTAGTCTGGTTCTGTAGCCATTCTGGGCTAGACTCCTGCATCTTACATGTATTTATACTAGAATCAAAATGTGTCTTGTTTACTTTCTTTTATTTATTTGTTTATTTATTTATTTTTAAGAGAGAGTGTATAAGCAGGGGAGAGGGGCAGAGGGAGAGAGAGAAAGAATCCCAAGCAAGATCCCCACTCAGCATGGAGCCTGATACCAGGCTCGATCCCATAACCTTGGGATCATGACCTGAGGTGAAATTAAGAGTCCAACACTCAACTGACTGAGTCACCCAGGCACTCTGTATCTTGTTTACTTTGTAAATGATAAAAGGATTATTTGGAATTAGAATTGTTTTGGGAGGGATCTTCTAATATAAACAAAATAATTCTTTTGGGGAGGTACTTTAAGGCAAAAACAAAGCAATATCCCAAACTTAAAGTTGTCTATATTTTAAGGCAAGAGGAAACTTCCAGTATAGTCGAGAGATTATGAAATTACCTCCTTAAAAGATTCTTTGGCAAAGGCAAGAAAAAAAAATGTGAAAAATTTAGAACTGTCTTTTCTAGGTCCTTTCAAATCACAATTTGAAAATGATGTCCTTTATTCTATTTTACTTTATCATCCTGTGTTCTCTATTTCCCCCTGTACGGTATCTCCTTCTAACTTTTTCTACTTCCCTTCAAAATACTCCATAAGGAGATAGTCCTATTGGTCTAAAAGAGAAAGGTCACTTTGTTTAACATAAGAAATACCCCTTTCATATTTATACTTCAAAAATTAACAATTACTGGCGTTTTAATCATAAAAATCAAATTGTCAGGGGACCTAAATTAATGTTTAAACCAGCTGTAATGACCAATTCTCTTTCCCACTTCCTCACCTTCTCTTGTGTGCATGTATGTCAGAATAGGGTTTCTTGCATCTAAATTTTCCCCTCTCTTTTTAAAAAATCTTTTTCTTAATGTTTTATTTTTATTTTTGAGAGAGACAGAGACAGAGACAGAGTGAGCAGAGGAGGGTCAGAGAGAGGGAGATACAGAATCTGAAGCAGGCTCCAGGCTCTGAGCTAGCTGTCAGCACAGAGCCTGACATGGGGCTTGAACCCATAAACCGAACTGTGAGATCATGACCTGAGCTGAAGCCAGATGCTCAACCCACTGAGCCACCCAGGCACCCCTCCCCTCTCTTTAATTAAGGGGAGGTAATTTGTCTTTTACAATGATAATTTTGTATTTGACTAAAGCTGGCTCCCTCTCATTTTTAATTCCTATTCCTTTTCTTCTTTTCCCTCCCTAAGGAAACATTAAAGATTAATTGATGAAAACAATCATTCTGTCATTATGTACTCAATCTAGGAATATCTAATGAAGAAATTTCTATAACAGAAAAATCATTAAACTGTTTTGTGTTTCTTTTTCTTTAAAATTGTTTTTAAGAGATATTTCTGATTAAAACTACAAGAAAAGAAGAAAAAAACTTCTTGGTTCCAAGATAAAAGGTTCTGAACCAGGATTTAAATAGTTTTTATATTTTAATTTATGATACAAAGTTTATATATTATACAGAAAATATTCATAAAATATTCCTGATAGAATGAGTTAATCATACTGGTTTAAAGCACTGAAAAACAATTATCTTCCTGACTTTAATATGTGAAATTAATGCCAACACAATATGCTAGTTTATATAAGAAGATTGAATATCTCATAATTTAAACTTTATGTATTTCTTACATTGGTTTTATGGGACAAATTATTATTGTCATTGTTTCTGTAAATTAAGTTACAGAAATTTAGAGTCATGGTTAACTAGATAAAATTGTAATGATGGGATCTGTAAAAAGTTCATAATCTTAAATTATTTCTATAATATCAAAATTCTTGGGATGCCTAGCTGGTTGAGTCAGGGTCATGAGGTCAAAGAGCCATGTTAAGTATAGAAATTACTTAAATTTTTTAAAAAACTTAAAAACACTTTAGTATCAAAATTCTTAAGAACTTTATACTTAACTAAAATTTCAATTTTTAGTTTCTTAGTAATAACTTTGAAACCTTAGACAAGGGTTAAACTGAGTCAGTTGATACATAGGCTTTAAATACTTGGACAAAGTCTAAAGAAAACAAGTGACATATTTTACTATTATTCTTATATATTTAAAAATAGATATAGATTGGGGTGCTTGGCTGGTTCAGTTGGTAGAGTATGTGACTCTTCATCTCAGGATTGTGAGTTCAACCCCATTTTGGGCCTAGAGCTTACTTTTAAAAAATTAAAATAAAATAAATGAATGAATAAATAAGTAAATAAAATAGATACAGATTTATAGGATGTGAAACTACTTTTGGATTTTGTTATATATGTAGTTTCCGTAAAATTTATAAAAACAATATGATGAAGATGCTCTTTAGAAATATAACTAAATTCCTCATTTTCTGTCTCTAGTTTTGTCTAAGGAGAAATAAAAGTTGATACCTAGGTTAAATGGAGAACGTTAGCACTATATTCAGTATAATTATAGAGAGATATTTGTTTCTTAAAGAAATTGTTGCACCTGGGAGGATACATTGATAGGATGCTGAAATGGCCTTTAAAAGCAGAGTTTCAGCATTAACTCAGAGGCAACATTCTGAGAGGATAGATACCATCCTTGAAGAGGTAATATATGCATAAATCAGAGACCTCTGGATGGTGCTGTGTTCCCAACAGGAAGAATACATGGGTCCAGTAACCATGGGACAGAAGGAGTAGCTCTATTTACCTTAATTCCTGATGACACACTGGGAGATTTTATTTCCCATCCTTTTAGTTCTGGGCTCTGCAGGTTTGGAGGTCCTGGTCCCCAAAGCAAGTCTACTCTTGCCAGGGGGAACACAAAGTTTTTATTCAACTGTAAGATGAGAGTGCTGTCAGTGCACTTTGAAGTCCTTGTATCCAGTCAAAAGAGGCATCAGCATACTGACAGGGATGATCAGATCAGCAGGGGGACTACATGTGGAGCCTAGATGATCCATTTGGACACCTTTTGGTCCTCCCATGCCCCATGGTAACTATGAATGGATGCATTCAGCAGTTTCAGCATAAGAGCAATATGGTCACTCAGTCCTCTCAGGAATTAAAATTTGAGTCAGAACACCAGGAAGGCTCTAAGACCTGGTGAAGTGATACCTAAGGGTGAGGGAAATTAGAATAACTCCTGGAAGTGGGAGAATATGAATACTAGTTTTAGCTCCAAAGATCAACTGCAGTGTCAGAGGCTCCTTCTGAGCTTCATTTCAGCAAAATGGGCCCAGAAGAACTATGGGAGACTGGCAATCTAACCTGTGGGAAGAGATAAATCTACTCAGCACAAGAGGTAGGCTATGGCAGCTATGAAAATGAGCCCTCAAAGTTACTGCTACAGATGGAGTAATTGACAAGTGGGCCCAGCTGCTGGCTCTCACATGCTGCTCTCAGCCAATGACTGAGCATGACAAAGGTACTAAGATGGTCCCACTTCTGTGAGGAGGACTCTTTGAGGGGTTGCAGACTTTATTGAATACTAATGAGGCCCTTGAATTGAAAAACTCAACTTAGACCCCCAAAACTTCATAAATATCTCACCTTTGCTCTTCCTTCTCAGACACACTGCTAAGACCTGTCAAAGTAGTATTCTCCTTACTATCATAAGCAAAAAACTTAGTTTTCCTTTATCAACAGGTTATTTGGTGGTATTTTTAGGAAGATAGCATTCAACAGATGAAAAGGAGCTATCATTCAGAAAGCAGAAGGAAGAGCTTCACAGGTAGGAGGAACAATCAATGCAAAGGCCTTGATGTGAAAAAGAGGTATTGAAGGGCAGAAAACAGACCAGTGTGGAGTTAGTTTAGAGGCAATAAAGAAAGAGGTATAAGCTGAGGTCAAAAAAGTGAAAAAAAACCACGAAATGCATGGTAATCATAGTGTCAATTTCATTCTGAGTAAAACAGAACCTATTAGAGGATTTCTACTGGAGAAGTGATATACCTGGGTTTATATGTTGCAGAAGAATGTGTTATACAGGGACATGAATGGAAATGGGGAGAACAATAAGGAGGTTATTAGAATGGCATGTGTGAAAGCTTAGGTGATTTGGGCCTAGAGTGATAGTGATACAAGAGGCAAAGAGAAGTGGAAAAATTCAGGATATATTTTGGAGATAGAATCATTAGGATTTGCTTATTGTTTGGCTGTTGGGGAGGGCATGTGGAGATGTGTGTGAGGGAAGGAAAGGAATAAGAATGACTCCAGCCAGGGTTTTAGCTGTGAGCAACTATGTGAATAGTAGTGAATTTTACTGAGTTGAGGAAGACTGATGGGGAGGAATAGACTTAGAAGACAAAAAGCAAGAGCTCTTTTTTGAACTTGGTTAGTTTTGACTTCCAGAGGAAAATGTTAAGTTTGCACTTAGAGATACAAGTCTACAGGTCAGGATTGGACATAAACATTTTTGTGATTTATCAACATATGGATGGTAATGAAAAACAAGACAACAGAGAGATCACCTGAGGCGGGGGGAAATGCAGATAAAGAAGAGAAGAATGCTGAGGCTCCATCCCTGAGGCCCTCAAGCATTTAGGTTAGCTAGAACAGGAAATATGTCTAAGAAGTTAAAAGGAACACCAAGAATGCTTGTCAGTTCAGTCCACTTTGGAACCTGTGAAGAAATGTCAGGGCAGGAAGTATCTCAGATTAGTTGCAAATTAAAGCAAACTCTTCAGTCCCTTATTTAACAAATACATATTCAGTATATTATAACAGTGGTATTCAAAAGACATTACAATATAAGGTGGTAACCCCTTAATATATCAAACTTATACATAATGCTCCCCTACAAGTGAGAGAGGTCAGATTTCTAGACTTGATTACAAAAATATTCCAGAAAAGTCTTTCTCTCTACTTCCTAGTCTTTTTAAAAGCAACTACCTAAAAAGATCAACTTTTTATCTTTTTTATACATTCAATTTTAGATTTAATAAACATTAAACTGTTTAAACTTATTTTGCTTTTACCTAAAATATGGTTTTAGGTGGCAGTAATAAATTTTGGCTTTAAAAAGATGATTATAATTCTATAAATATATTAACTGTTCTTAAGATCCTTCCTCTTTTTTTAGATTTGATTAACATTTGAAAATGTATTGTAATGTTTTGATATTAGAGTTATATGAATCAAAAATATAAGTGTATTTGAATTTTCAAGAAGAATTTAACCAAAGGATATAGGAAAGAACAAAACAAAACAATATCTAGCTTGTGGTAGATAAAAAACAGTTTGTGGCTTTCAGAGTAATAGACTTCTAGATCACTTGTATAATAGTGTTTACTTATTCATGAAGTCTTTTTATTTCCATGGAAACACTGAGATCATTTTAATTTTTAATTACATAAGAGTTTACAGTTCCATAGATTTTAACTGTAGTAGCAAGCACAGAAGCTAGAGCTTTACCCATTTCCACTTTAAAAAATATAAAGGAGGAAGAAAAGGTTTCAAATGATCATAAATTTCACTTAGTCATAACCTTTAACTATATATTGATTATTTCTAATTTCTCGTAAACCTGCCCTGCAATTTTATGTCCCAATTAATTCTTCCATTTTTTGTCTATTTTCTTCAGGTAAAAGTATTTTCACAGGAAATAACTGCAATGCAAAATTGAGCAATGGATGCTGGTAAAATAAGTAGTTTCTGAAATAAAGAAAATAGTTGTGCAGTAATAGAAAAAGTAGAGGACTAACTCTGCCACTTAGCTGAATTATCTCAAGTGAATCACTTCATTCCTCTGGCCCTCAATTTCTTCATCTGCACCCTGAGAGACTGAGGTTGAATGATAGAATTCAGTGGTTATATGTAAGTGATGAATCACTGAATTCTATTCCAAAACCGTGTTAACTAACTTGAATTTAAATAAATAAATTGAAGGAGAAAAAAAAAAGAATTCAATGGTTCTGTGAAATAGCTTGGCTATATGGAGCTAAGGACTTGTGGGAACTATCCACATGGGCCCTACAAATATGTTGATAATATTTCTCATCATATGAATATTTGTCAAAAGGGACTAGTTGGAAGGTTTCTTCAAAACTGCTTTTAATTGATGCATAATCTTGCATAATATGTTTTTACATCTATTTTATTCATCCCCAGATTGTTGAACATTTAGATATTTTCAATATTTTTAACACCAAAAAATTTTTGTATAAAAGTCATTTTTTGCATCTCTGACTACTATGGTTTTGGTTTGGATTCCTAGACACAAAGTAACTAAACATCAGAAGCATTTTTACTCTTGATAATATTATAGAATTTCTTTCCATAAATGTTATATTGTTTTAATCTATCCCAAAGTAATTTTTTTATTTTAATTTTTTTATTTTTATTTTTTAATGTTTTTTATTTATTTTTGAGAGACAGAGAGAGACAGCGCTAGCAGGGTAGGGTCAGAGAGAGAGGGAGATACAGACTCTGAAGCAGGCTCCAGGCTCTGAGCTAGCTGTCAGCACAGAGCCCGACGCCGGGCTCAAACCCACAAACTGTGAGATCATGACCTGAGCCGAAGTCGGATGCTTAACCAACTGAGCCACCCAGGCGCCCCTGTAATTTTTTTTTTTAATTTGAGAGAGAGAATGCGGATAGTTAGGAGGGAGAGAGAGAGAGAGAAGGAAAGAGAATCCCAAGCAGGCTCCATGCTCAGCCTCGATCCTGATACAGGGCTCCATCCCATGACCCTGGGATCATGACCTGAGCTGAAATCAAGAGTAAGAGTAGGACACTCGACTAACTGAGCCACCCGGGCACCCTATCTCAAAGTAATTTTTGATTGTGAGGCTGATCATGTCCTTGTGAGAATTAAATATTAAATTGAAACACCTTTTATTCAAATTAGCGTTTTTTATTAGTTTTTTTATTAGTATTAGTTTTTTATTAGCATTTTTTATGTTATTTTATTAGTGAGTATTACAATCTTTTCACTAGCCCATTTTTATGTTACAGTTTAGTTTTAAAAAAATCAATTTCTGTTGCCCTTGTACTTAAAAAAATGTTTAGGGGTGCCTGGGTGGCTCAGTCAGTTAAACATCTGACTTTGGTTCAGACCCTCACCAGAGTCTTAGCTCTCAGCGTGGAGCCTGCTTCAGAACCTCTCTCCCCTTCTCTCTCTGCCCCTCCCCACCTCTCCCTGAACCTCCCCTGACTGCCCCTGCCCCACTAGTGCACATGCTTCTCTCTCAGAAATGAACATTTTATTTTTATTTTTTAAGTGTGGTTTTTATTTATTTTTGAGAGAGAGAGAGAGAGACAGCGTGAGCTGGGGAGGGTCAGAGAGAGGGAGACAAAGAATCCGAAGACAGGCTCCAGGCTCTGAGCTGTCAGCACAGAACTGTGGGATCATGACCTGAGCCAAAGTCAGACACTTAACCGACTGAGCCACCCAGGCGCCCCAGAAATAAACATTTTAAAAATGGAAGAATATTATAATAATTTGGAATCTAGCAATATGCACTTTCTTTTTTTTTTGTTGTTTTGTTTTTGTTTTATTTATTTATTTATTTATTTTAATGTTCATCACGCACCCACGAGCAGGGGATGGGCAGAGAGAAAGGGAGACACGGTATCCAAAGCAGCCTCCAGACTCTAAGCTATCAGCACAGAGTCTGACATGGGGCTCAAACCCACAAACAGTGAGATCATGACCTGAACTAAAGTCCGATGGTTAAATTGACTGAGCCACCCAGGCACCCCTGCACTTTCTTTTTAACTTGCCTGCCCTATCCTTCCCCAAGTTATGCAGCACACATACTGTCAGTAATGGTGGAACATAGTCATTGTTTATTTTGATAGAGTAGGCAGTTAGTTAGTATCTAGCAGGAGGCCTAGAGGCCAGCAAAGAAGTACAGCTATATGGAAAGTCAGAGGCCTGTCCTAGCAACACTCCATAAGAGGCTGGATCAGACCAGACAGATCAAGATGGCAGGTGCCATGACAGAAAATCCCTGACCAGATAAGGAAGAAAAGGGCCAAAACCCTGCTTCCAAGAGATCCTCAGCCCAAGTAATCTATATCCCATCCCCTAGTTAACAACTGTCAGTAAGAGATAGAAACCCAAACCCAAGATCACAGTTCCTGTGCTTGCTCTTTCTTTTGTGCTTCTTTTTTATTTTAGTTTGAGTATAGTTAACATACAGGGTTATAACAGTTTCAGGTGTATAATATAGTGATTCAACAATTCGACACATTACTCAGTGCTCATCATGATAAGTGTACTCTTTAACCCACCTATTTAACCCATCCTCTCACCCATTTCACCCATTCTCCCACCCATTTCCCTTCTGGTGACTTTCAGCTGATTCTCTATAGTTAAGAGTCTATTTCTTGGTTTGTCTTTTTTTTTTTTAAGTTGAAGAATTCACATTTATTGAGTGTTGTGATACAATCTGGAATTTCTGAATTCCAAATAAATAAAATTCACTTTTTGAACATTTGATCTGTTATTTTTTAGCACCAACAGGCTTGGCAACAGCCTTAAGTTCACCTGACAGTGGGCTGATGACCTCCCCCCAGTGGCCCTTCAATCTGTTTAACAACAAGTCCTTCGCTTCTGTCATTCTTCCAAGGGATGGCCTACTGCCCTCCTTTCTGGACAATCTGGGCAAACCGACTGGTGATAGTAAGAGTAGTGTCAATGAAGCGGTCCACACAGCTAGAAAGACAATTTTCAGTGCGAGAGTCTAGGTGATTCCCTGGCTTGTCCACACATTTATCACAGCATAGCTCCATGAAGTGATGCACCTGTGCCGTGAACTGCCCCTTCTGTTGTTTGGCTGCCACCAACTGCTGCAACTCCACTTCATTCACCTCACCCAGCTCCACCATTGTCTGCCTCAAGCTCTTGGTTTGTCTTTCTCTCTCTCTTTCCATTTGCACATTTGGTTTTTAAATTCCACATATGAGTGAAATCATATGGCATTTGTCTTTCTCTGACTGACTTATTTCCCTTAGCATTATCCTCTCTAGCTCTACCCATGTTGTTGCAAACAGCAAGATTTCATTCTCTTTATAGCTGAATAATATTCCATTGCGTATATATACACCACATCTTCTTTATCCATTCATCAATTAGTGGACACTTGGACTGTTTCCATAACTTGGCTATTATAAATAATGCTGCTATAAACATAGGGGTGCATGTATCCCTTTGAATTACTGTCTTTGTATTCTTTGAGTAAATTCTCAGAAGAGTGATTGCTGGATTGTAGAATAGTTCTATTTTTAACTTTTGGAGGAACCTCCATACCGTCTTCCATAGTGGCCACACCAGTTTCCATCCCCACCGACATTGTACAAGGGTTTCTTTTTTCCATATCCTCTCCAACACCTGTTGTTTCTTGTGTTGCTTATTTTAGCCCTTCTGACAGTTGTGAGGTGATATTGCATTATGGTTTTGATTTGCGTTTTCCTGATGATGAGTGGTGTTGAGCATCTCTTCATGTTTCTTGGCCATTTTATGTCTTCTTTGAAGAAATGTCTGTTCATGTCTTCTGCCCATTTTTTTAATTGGGTTATTTTATTAGGTATTGAATTATATAAGTTCTTTATATATTTTGGACACTAACCCTTTGTCAGGTATTTCATTTGTACATATCTTCTCCCATTCTGTAGGTTATCTTTTAGTTTTGATGATTGTTTCTTTTGCTGTTCAGAAAGCTTTTTATTTTGATGTAGCCTCAATAGTTTATTTTTGCTTTTGTTTCTCTTGCTTCAGGAGATGTAGCTAGAAAAAAGTTGCTATGATTAGTGTCAGAGAAATTATTGTCTTGGTTCTCTTCTAGGATTTTTATGGTTTTAGGTCTCACATTTAGGTCTTCAAGCCATTTTGAGTTTAGTTTTGTCTATGGTGTAAGAGAGTGGTCCTGTTTCTTTCTTTTGTATGTAGCTGTCCAGTTTCCCCAACACTATTGTTGAAGAGACTGTCCTTTTCCCATTGGATGTTCTTTCCTGCTTTGTCAAGGATTAATTGACCATATAGTTGGCGGGGAGGTGTATTTCTGGGCTTTCTATTGATCTATGTGTCTACTTTTGTGCCTGTACCATACTGTTTTGATTACCTTGTTATAACTTGAAGTTCAGAATTGTGATGCCTCCAGCTTTGCTTTTCTCTTTTGAGGTTGCTTTGGCTATTCAGGGTCTTTTGTGTTTCCATGCAAATTTAAGATTATTTTTTCTAGTTCTGTGAAAAATGGTATTTTGATCAGGGATTGCATTAAATATGTAAATTGCTTTGAGTAGTATTGACATTTTAAGAATATCTGTTCTTACAACTCAGGAGCATGAAATATCTTTCCATTTCTTTGTGTCATCTTCAGTATCTTTCATTAAAGTTTTATAGTTTTCAGAATACAGATCTTTTACCTCTTTGATTATATTTATTCCTAGTATTTTACTGGTTTTGGTGCAACTGTAAATGGAATTTTTCTTTTCCATTCTTTTCTTTTCCTCTTCCTTTCTCTCTCTTTTCCTTTCCTTTCCTCCTTTTCTCTTCCTCCCTCCCTCCCTCCCTCTCTCTCTCTCTCTTTCTTTTTTCTTTCTTCCTTCCTTCCTTCCTTCCTTCCTTCCTTCCTTCCTTCCTTCCTCTCTCTCTCTCTCTCTCTCTCTCTCTCTCTCTCTCTCTCTCTCTTTCTTTCTTTCTTTCTTTTCTTTCCCTTCCTTCCTTCCTTCCTTCCGTTTTAGTAAGAGACACCACACGAGTAGGTGATGGCAAAGAGTGGGAGACAGAGAATCTAAAGCAGGCTCTGTGCTTAGTAGACAGCCCAGTGTGGGGCTCCAGCTGAGGAACCATGAGATCAATACTTGAGCTGAAGTCAGATGCTTAACCAACTGAACCACCCATGTGCCCCAATGGGATTGTTTTCTTAATTTCTCTTTCTGCTGCTTGATTTTTGGTGTATAGGAATGCAACAGATTTCTGTACATTGATTTTCTATTCTGTGACTTTACTGAATTCATTTATCAGTTTTGTAGTTTTTGGTGGAGACTTTTGGGTTTTCTATATATAGTATGTCATCTGCAAACAGGGAAAGTTTTTCTTCTTCCTTACTGATTTGAACTCCTTTTATTTCTTTCTGTTGTCTGATGGCAATGGCTAGGACTTCTAGTACTATGTTGAATAAAAGTGGTGAGAATACACATCTTGTCTTGTTCCTGACCTTAGGAGAAAAGCTGAGAGAAAAGCATTTCCCCATTGAGTATGATGTTAGCTGTGGGTTTAAAAAAATTTTTTTTAATGTTTTTATTTATTTTTGATACAGAGAGAGACAGAGCATGAGACAGAGCAGAGGCAGAGAGAGAAGGAGACACAGAACCGGAAGCAGGCTCCAAGCTCTGAGCTAGCTGTCAGCACAGAGCCTGACACGGGGCTCGAACCCACAAATGTGAGATCTGACCTGAGCCGAAGTCAGAGGCTTAGCCGATGAGCCACCCAGGCGCCCCTAGCTGTGGGTTTTTAATATAAGGCCTTTATTATGTTGAGGTATATTTCTTTTAAGCCTACCTTGTTGAAGGTTTTTTATAATAAATTGATGTTGTATTTTGTCAAATGCTTTTCCTGTATCTCTGGAAGTGATTATATGGTTTTTATCCTTCCCTGCTGCGAGGTGACTGGCTCAGTCAGTTGAGCATCTGGCTTTGGCCCAGGTCATGATCTTACGGTTCATGAGTTCAAGCGCAGAATCGGGCTCTGTGCTAACAGGTCAGAGCCTGGAGCCTGCTTCAGTTCTGTGTCTCCTCTCTCTGCCCCTCCCCTGCTCATGCTCTGTCTCTCTTTCTCTCAAAAATAACTGAAAACATTAAAAAAATTAAAAACTTATAGATGGTTTCTATTACTTTTTTTGTTGGGATTCTGTATATATTCTAAATAAGAGTTTTTTATTAAAAATACGTTTTACAAATAGATTTTCCCATTCCGAGGTGTTGTTGCTTTCTCTGCAGTGCTTTTGAGGAACAGGCTTTTTATTTTTTATTTTATTTTATTTTATAATAGTTTATTATAATTGTCAAATTGGTTTCCATATAACACCCAGTTCTTCTCCCCACAAGTGCTCCCCTCCATGACTATCACCCCCCTTTCTCCTCCCCCTCCCCCTTCAGCCCTCGGTTCGTTTTTGGTATTCAATAGTCTCATGATTTGTGTCCCTCTCTCTCCCCAACTCTCTTTCCCCCTTCCCCTCTCTATGGTCCTCTATTAGATTTCTCCTGTTAGACCTATGAATGCAAACATATGGTATCTGTCCTCCTCTGCCTGACTTATTTCACTTAGCATGACACCCTCAAGGTCCATCCACTTTGCTACAAATGGCCATATTTCATTATTTTTCATTGCCATGTAGTACTCCATTGTATATATATACCACATCTTCTTGATCCATTCCTCAGGTGATGGACATTTAGGCTCTTTCTATGATTTGGCTATTGTAGAAAGTGCCGCTATGAACATTGGGATACATGTGCCCCTATGCATCAGCACTTCTTTATCCGCTGGGTAAATCCCTAGCAGTGCTATTGCTGGGTCATAGGGGAGTTCTATTCATAGTTTTTTGAGGGAACTCCACACTGTTTTCCAGAGGAGCTGCACCAGTTTACATTCCCACCAACAGTGTAGGAGGGTGCCCGTCTCTCCACACCCTCACCAGCATCTATAGTTTCTGGATTTGTTCATTTTAGCCACTCTGACCTGTGTGAGGTGGTATCTCAGTGTAGTTTTGATTTGTATTTTCCTGATGATGAATGACAGCATCGTTTCATGTGCCTGTTGGCCATCTGGATGTCCTCTTTGGAGAAGTGTCTGTTCATGTCTTCTGCCCATTTCTTCACTGGATTATTCGTTTTTTGGGTGTGGAGTTTGGTGAGTTCTTGTAGATTTTGGATACTAACCCTTTATCTGATATGTCATTTGCCACTATCTTTTCCCATTCTGTCAGTTGCCTATTAGTTTTTTTTTTTATTGTTTCCTTTGCCTTGCAGAAGCTTTTTATCTTGATGAGGTTCCAATAGTTCATTTCTGTTCTTGATTCCCTTGCCTTTGGGGATGTGTTCAGGAGGAAATTGCTGCAGTTGAGGTCAAGGAGGCTATTTCCTGCTTTCTTCTCTAGGGTTTTTATGGTTTCCTGTCTCACATTCAGGTCCTCTATCCATTTTGAGTTTATTTTTGTGAATGGTGTAAAAAAGTAGTCTAAAACAGGCTTTTTAAATCTTAATGTAGTTAAAAGTTATCAATTTTGTCCCTTGTCGCTAGTGCTTTGTTTCTTGTTTAAGTGTGGAAGCCTAAACAGGCCCATGCAGACAGAGCACATTTAACAGGTTTTGTGGGTTTTTTTGTTTTTGTTTTTAGAGAGTGAAAGAAGGGTAGGGGTAGAGTGAGTGAGAGAGAGAGAGAGAGAGAGAGAGAGAGAGAGAATCTCAAGCAGGCTCCATGCTCAGTGTCATGCAGGGCTCAATCCCACAACCCTGTGATAATAACTTGAGCCAAAATCAAGAGTCAGACACTAATCCAACTGAGCCACCCTGGTGCTCTGTTGGGGCATGTGTTCTGCATTGACAGTCCAGTGAAGTTCCGAGTCAACAAGCAACATCAACCACACATTTGTAAATGAAGATGTCTCCAGATTATTTCAGCCCTCAGCTATTAAGTCACACCTATCCTTTGAGTCTTGTAGCTAAAGCCCCAGATATGGTGGAGTAGAGACTAATCATCTCTTCTTTGCTCTACCCAAATCCCTGATCCATAGAATCTGTGAACACAGTAACATTGCTGTTTTATGCCACTAAGTATTTTTTAATGATAGCATAATTTTATTTTGTTAAAAATCATATACTAGCATCATAGAATAAAGTTAGAAAAATGGGGAAAATACAACTGAGTTGTCTCTGGATCATGCATATTTATAAATAATGACACAAAGTTGGCTGAATGGAAGAGAAATTTCACCTACATTTAAGGATACCTGATGATCTTCCAAATATTTATTTTTTATTTAATTTGTTTAAACAAAACAATAGCAACAGTTCATCTATGTCTTCCACCCCAACCCCTGCCTCTAGCACCCACCAATCTGTTCTCTGTATCTATGAACTTGTTTTTTATTTATTAAAAAAAAAAAAAGATTGTACAGTGTTTGTCTTTCTCTTTCTTCACTGAGCATAATGCCTTCGAGGGGTACCACAACATTTTAAGATGATTTATGTAAGAACTGTGGAATAAAAAGATCATGGGAACTTTTTAGAAAAATGTTGTGATTGATGCAGCCTAACAGTTTTTAGTCTCTGATGATATTGATATTATAAGAACCAAATAAACTATGCTCAGTCACCTAATGATGTTGGGAATAAGGTAATGTCCAGACTACACATTGTTCTCCCCAAATCCATTTTCCATAGTATTACCTAGGGATATAGACTCCTAGTGAGAAATAGTATTTTCCAGTATCCTTTCTAGCTGGATGTAGGTGTTGACTAAGGTCTTGCTAATGGAATTTGAGAAGTGAGTGCAACTTCTATGTTACCAAATGGAAATGGCCCTTCATTTCCGCTTTTTCTTCCTTCCTGTAAGCTGGTTGATAAGGACAGTATCCTTCAGGTTAGATGAGCAATGAGAAGTGGAGAATTGGGGGTCCTTGAATCTCACTGTGGGACAGAGTTGTCCTACCTACCTTAACACTGGTATAAGAGAGGGGCACCTGGGTGGCTCAGTCGGTTAAGAGTCTGACTTTGGCTTAGGTCATGATCTCATGGTTAGTGGTTTTGAGCCCCATGTCAGGCTCTGTGCTGACAGCTAGCTCAGAGCCTGGAGCCTGTCTTCGGATTCTGTGTCTCCCCCTCTCTCTAACCCTCTCCTGCTCATGCTGTTTCTCTCTCTCTCTCAAAAATAAATAAATTTTTTAAAAATTTTAAAAAATTAAAAAAGACCGGTCTAAGAAAGATTTAAAATTCTCATCTTATTTAATCCATTGCATTTTATATCTATGTAACATTAAACTCTCCCCCCCTCCCCCGAACTTACACAGGTAGTTAAGAATAGGAGTGGAGAGACTGAAAGATAATATAATTTGCAGGAGCACAGCCCAGGAAGTTGGCAAAGTTGGAAATTATCAAGATATCACTTTAAATCAAAATCTGAAAAGGGTGGATCAGGAATCTAAAAGAGAAAGGAAGGTGCTGTCTTTAATTAATCATATGCTGACTCAGCTGGTCAGTTACTGGTCACTCAAGTATCTGGAATTTATAATCCCTTCCATAACCTCTGTTGTTTTTAATAGCTATTACAACATTCTGATGAGAAATAAAATTTATCATGCATAAATTATTACATAAAATGTGTACTTTGACTTTTAACATTTTTGCCTTTTTATCATATCCTAGTCAAGTGGAATAACTGCACCTCTCTCTGCTCTCTCTTTAATGATAAACTATATGTAAGGTAAAGTTTACCTTTTTAACTATTAAGTGTACAGTTCTTTACCATTCAGAACATTCATACTGTTATGCAACCATCCCTATTATCCATCTTCAGAACTTATTCTTCATCTCTAACTTTATAACCATTAAATAATAACTCCTCATGCTATATTGCCCTAAGTAGTTCTCTTTTTGTAATAAAATATCCACTAAAACATCAGAAAGCCTTTAATGAGACTGAGTGGATCACTGTAAAAATAAGATATAATTGGGAAAGTAGGCATTTGATGTTAATGTCTTTGTTTTGTTTGTTTGTTTGTTTTTTGTTTTTTTTGAGAGAGACAGAAAGCATGAGTGGGGGAGAGGCTGAGAGAGAGGGAGACAGAAGATCTGAAGCAGGCTCTGCCTGACACGGGGCTCCAACTCATGGACCTTGAGATCATGACATGAGCTAAAGTCAGAGGCTTAACAAACTGAGCCACCCAGGTACCCCAGGATAGTGGCTTTTCCACTTCTATTTGCAAAATTATTCAACTTGAGGGTATTTCCTTTACAGAGGATGCTTGATTTCTCATCTGGAAACCTAAAAACTAAATTGAAATTTTTTAAATTTTCTGTTCTTCCTCTGAATTTGTACAGAAACAAGCTTTTGTTACATTCATACATATCACTTTAAGGTACTATATTTTCCAACTGCTTATTCACAGCTGGAAACCATAATCTTCTTGATCTCCTAATGTGTTGCACCATGATGAATCATGTGATAAGCAAAAGCTAATGATCTTTTTGGCAGGAAATACAAGAATGGAATGCTCAGTAAACAAAGATCTTTCTCCTTAATTAAATACATTATAATAAAATAGGAAAAGTAAAATATGTAACTTTTTTCATAAGTTTCTTCAAAACACTGTGAACCATTTTGTGTTTTCATCATTGTTGACTGCCTTTAATATGTATTAACCTTTATGAACTACCTGAGCTCAGATGTTCTAACAAGTGTTACTTTTTAATTACTATTAAATTTTTGTTGTAATATGAAAAAGCCCTATGAGTGAGTTATAGTCATTTACCTCTCACACTCTAGATTTCATAATCTTAATTCCAAATATGCTTAATTCCAAATATTAATCCACTTTGTTACTGAAACAGAAAAAATATAAGGAGCCAATAAATCAAATGAATATACAAATCAAAAGAACTACCAAAAAAATCTGAAAGCCACTTCCAGATGTAGTTCCTAAGGATGCTACTAGATTAATGTCAGAAATATCATACATTTGTTTTTTTTTTTTAATTTTCTTTTAGTGTTTATTTTTGAGACAGAGCATGAGCGGGGCAGGGGCAGAGAAGGAGGGAGACAGAATCCAAAGCAGGCTGCAGTCTCTGAGCTGTCAGCCCCAGAGCCCAACATGGGGCTTGAACCCACAAACTGTGAGATCATGACTTGAGCCAAAGTCGGATGCTCAACCGACTGAGCCACCAGGCATCCCTCAAACATTCTTTACTATGAAGAATGTAGGGGTAAAAAAGTAATTGAGATGTGTGCTGGTATAGCATACATGGGGAGAGATTACATGGAGGGTTTTTTAATTTTCTTTTTAATTCATATAGTATTGTATTGTTGTAAGAAAGAAATAATCCTTGATACATAACAACAAAGAGATCTCAGATATTGATTAATGGAATTTGAATTAGAGCAATTGGATTTCAAGAAAGCTGCTTTCTTAGAAAATCTCTTCCAGCTTCAAATATTTATTTTATTCACATTTAAGTAAAAGGAAATAATAATTTTAGAAAGAGAAATTGCTAATTTATAAGTAAAATTTTCCTGTAGTTTCTTTTTTCTTCTTGATTATAGATTTTTTTTTCTCTATACTGTGGAAGTCTTAACTTTTAATTAACTTTCCAGCCATCATCAAAAGTTTATTTACATGAAAGGGAAGTGGTTTTCTTTCATGTTTCAACTAAATTTTAATTAATGTATTCTGTATGTTCGAAAGTGTAGGATTACATGTTGCCTTGGGAAAGATATCACAAGGTCTAGGACAAAAAATATGATTTTATTCTAGTTGGTTTGAGACAGAGCTTTTGCCCTGTCTCTTCTTCCTCTTCATGGGTTCCTCTTGTTTTTCTTCTTTTTCTTCTTCCTCTTCCTGATTCCAGTTCTTGCTTTATTTGTGGTTGTCTGCACCTTTCAGCCTCTTGTTCCATCCTCTGGAGCTCTGCATCTGGATCCAGATGCCCTTCAGCCAGAAGGTGCTGCCTGATTTCCTCTAGCTCTTCCTTCTCTCTGTTTCTGTCCTATTCATCTGCTTCCATTTCCTTTTCCATACCAGGCAAATTGTCTGAAGAGCACTTCCTCTGTAATATTTGGGATCATCTCTATCTCATCACAATCTTCTAAGAATTCCTTTAGTCATTTAGCTTCTTTTGCCATTTCTCTTCTTTTTTCTTCTCTTTTGGCCTCTTTCTCATACTCCTGGGTTTTCTTCTGTTCTCAGATTTCCCAATTCTTAAGGTGCTCTTGGAGAGCAGATTCTTTCAGAGTTTTCTTTCAAGTTTTCTTTGTTCATAAACATCTTCTTTGTCCTCATCTCAGTCCCGCTTCTTATCTCTCTCTCTGTCTTTCCCATTCCTTTTCTCACTCTCTCTCTCTCACTCTCATTCTCTTTCTCATTCCTATTCTCTCTCTCTTCCCCTGCTCCAGTTTGCTTTTACAATCTTGCTCTTTTCTCTTAATTGAATCTGATCCACTTGTGGTCCTTATCCCTATCCTATTTTCCTTCCTGCTCCTGTATCATATTCTTGAAGTTCTCATTTCACTGTCAAGTTGGATCTACCCTGCCTTTTACAGGGGTCCTGAAGGACATCTTATGTGACTAGGAAGTCCTAGGAACCTGAAGTTCTCAACAGGAGATACTTTTGCCCCCAGTTTTGCCCCCAGGATATATGGCCTTGTCTGGAGACAGTTTTGTTTGTCACAGCTGGAAGACACTATTGGTATTTACTGGCTAGAGGGCAGGGATGCTGCTAAATAGTATCCAGTGAACAGGACAAAAAATTAATCCAGTCCAAAATGTCAATAGCACTGAGTTTGAGAAACCCTGCTTTAAATTCATTATCCTTTGGACTCTAAAAACACAGCACAGTATAGTTGAAAAAGCCTTGGAGTAATTCTGGGTTCCAGTTTCAGTTCTGTCGACAAGCAGTACACTGCAGGAAGAGTCATTGAACTTACTCCTCTGTCCTCTGTACTTCCTACAATGGAAATTAGCTTTGGATCTATCCAGTAAGTAGTCATTAGCCACATGTGTCTATTTAAGTTAAAATTAAATAAAACCAAGAATTAATCACCCTATTGCACAAGTCACATTGCAGTTGTTCAACAGCAATGAATGGCTAATGGCTACTGAACTGAACAACACATATGTGGAACATTTCCATCATTGCAGAAATTTCTATTGAACAATGCTGGTCAAGAGTTTTGGTTACATTCAGATTCAGGCCTTGATTTTTCAGTATTTAAAATGGACATATTGAATTACATGATCTGTAATATAACTTCCAGCTCTCCAGTTTTGTGACCCTAATTTTTTAAGTAAATCCTATGCCACATATGGGGCTCAAACTCATGACCCTGAGATCAAAAGTCACATGCTCTGCTGACCGAGCCAGTTGGACACCTCTAGTTTTGTGATTCTAAAGGAGAATACATAAGTAATGTACCTTAATAAAGTAATTGTAAATGGGTGGCTAAGGAATTTTGGAAACACCTATGTTCTGATCAGTGTAATCATAGAGTGTTTGTATTAGCATGTCTGACACTGAAGCTTAAGCAATTTTATGGTATCTACTGAACAGGTATGGACAGGACTTCCAGTTTCTGGATCAGCATGTAAAGATTTTGAAAGTCATCATTCCATCCTAATACCAGCTAAAAAGCTGAACAAACTGAAAACTCGACAACTTAGCTCTATCAGAGATGTGAGGCCACAGGGCAAAAAACTACCCCCAAAATTGAAGAGACAGGCAAATATTGAGAATTATAACTTACCAGAGCAGAAATCCTGAGCAGAACCCTGGGACCCATACTGTGTTAGGAAAATCTAAACTATAAGTCTTCGGAGCAAGGAAATATATCAGGGATAAAGAGGGGCATTACATAATGATAAAGGGGCCAAGTATCCAAGAGGACATAATAATTCTTAATGTGTATATTCTTAACAAGAAAACATTAAGGGGCACCTGGGTGGTTCAGTTGGAACAACCAAATTTGGCTTATGTTATGATCTCACAGTATGGGTTTGAGCCCCAAGTTGGGCTTTGTGCTGACAATGAACAGTCTGTTTCAGATTCTCTCTCTCTCTCTCTCTCTCTCTCTCTGCCCCTTCCACACATGCTTTCTCTCTCAAAAATAAATAAACATTAAAAAAAAAGGGGGGGGGAGTGCCTGGGTGGTTTAGTCCAATTGATTAAGCATTTGACTTTCAGGTCAGGTCATGATGCCATGGTTGTGTGTTTGAGCCCCACATTGGGCTCTCTGCTGTCAGCCCAGAACCCGCTTCGGAACCTCTTGTCTACCTCTCTTTCTCTGCCCCTCTCCTGCTCCTTCTCTCTCAAAAATAAACATTAAAAAAAACACCAATAAATAAATAATAAAAAAGAAAGCATCAAAATATGTGAAGAAAACCTGATAGAACCGGAAGGAGAAATAGATAAATCTCCAACTATATCAAAAATGGACAAATCCATCAGCCTACATGTTGAACTCAACATCACTATGTTGATCATATTGGATATAGTTGACATCCATCAACTGCTTCACAAAACAAGAGCAGAATACACATTCTTCTTAAGTTTACATGGAAAATTCACCAAGATAGACCCCATTCTGGGCCATAAAACACACCTTAACAAATTTAAAAGAATAGAAATTAGTGGAAAAGCTTTTCCTCTAAGTTCAGGAACAAGACAAAGATATCCACTCTTACCACTTTTGTTCAAATAGTACTGTAAGTCCTAGCCATAGCCATCAGACAACAGACAGAAATAAAAGCCATCCAAATCGGCAAGAAAGAAGTAAAACTTTCACTATTTGCAGATGATGTGATACTATATTGAAAGCCCAAAAGGCTTCACAAAGAACTACTAGAACTGATAAATGAATTCAGTAAAGTCACAGGATACAAAATCAATGTACAGAAATCTGTTGTATTTCTATACACCATAATGAAGCAGGAGGAGAAGAAATTAAGAAAACAATTCTATTTCAAGTACACCAAAACCAACAGAATACTTAGGAAAAAATTTAACCAAAGAGGTGAAATGTCTCCAACTCTGTCCAAGGGAAACTGTGTTCTATCTACTGTAGTTAAGTATCTGCTTCAGTTGGCAGGTTGTCCGTAATAGGAATGATTGCATGTAGGTTACTATACAAGCTATCACTACCTATCAAGTTAATCTAATTAGTTTTACTTGCTCTGAACCATGATGAAAAGGCAACTCAAAGATTATAATTTTCCTCTTTCTTATTTTTTATTTTTTTAAGTTTATTTATTTATGTGTGAGAGAAAGAGAGAGAGAGAGGGAAGAGCATGGAGAATCCCAAGCAGGTTCTGTCAGTGCAGAACCGATGTGGGGCTTGAACTCATGAACTGTGAGATCATGACCTGAGCCGAAATCAAGAATTGGACACTCAACTGACAGAGCTACCCAGGTGCCCTGATCTATGTAATTATTTTTTTGAGGTGATAATGCCCTGACTGATTTACATAAGTAGTCCAATTATCTTGGCAGACGTAATTTTCATTGTTAATTTAGTAACATTCTAAAGTTATACAGGTGAAGTGAACAGAGACTCTTAACCCTGTTATCAGACTAGAAACTATTTGAGCACAGGACCATCTGGGAGATTAGGTGGCGCCATTTCAGTTCATGAGTCTGCCTTGGTGAAAATAAAGTGAAACTTACTAAAGTAGAATAGGAAGGATATAAAAGGAGGTTAGAAATGGAGCCATATCACTCAACATCCAATTATAGGAAGAAATGTCAATTATGAACCCCAACAGAAGAATCTTAAATGGGAAAGAATCACAAATTATAGTCCTCAATGGGGAAAGAGGTACATTGCATCTTAAGAAATCAACTACCCCTGCAATTCAGCCAACGAGAAACTGTCATCATGAAGATCCCATGCTTTTGTCCAATCAACTTTCATTTAGAACAATCCCTCCTAACATCTTCCTGCTTCTCCATAAAATAATGTTCCTTTCCGTTGTTTGTTGGACTTGCCTGTGGTTTGGCCATATTTGCATATTCTGAATTGCAATTCTCTGTTATTCCTGGGTAAAGACATTTTTACTGGCTTTATTTTCAAGGTTAAAACATTTTGTCATGAAAATTAGGCCAGAAGTATGATTTTAACATAACAAGGCCATGTTGTTTTAGAAGGTGACTGAGTAACAGTTTTACTAAGAAAATATGTTCTCCAGGTGACAAATGTGTTTGCTTTGAGGTCTGCCTGAAGAAAAAGTGACTATAGCTTCACTGGTGGAGACACGTAAGTGTTGGTGAAAGGCCCACTCATAAAACCAAAGCTTATCCCCACTCCAGGGAGCTACCAGAAGTCTCAGCACAGGAAAACTCTTGGCATCTAGCCAACACCTAGATGCCACTTAAATGCAGAATTTGGCAGACTCAAGAAGGGACATGGAATAATACACAGACATAGAGTGAAATAGATAATTTATTCCTTTCATATTATAGTATGCAAATATTTATTGGGTGTCTCTTGTGTATAAGATACTATTTAAGGGTCTGAAAGTTTATAAGAGTGAATAAAGTCCCTGTGTTCATAGTACTTACAATAGGGGAAACACACAATAGACAAATTATAAGTCAGCTGTTAAGTGTTACAGTGAAAAATAGAGAAAGGGAAAAAAGGATTGTATTTTCTAAAAGAAAATGAGGGAATGCTTTACTGATGTCTTAGTATGTTTGGGCTGCTGTAACAAAATACCACAGACCAGGTAGATTACAATTTCTTTCTTCCTGCTTCTCTTCCTTTTTTTTTCTCTTTCTTTCTCTCTTCTCTCTCTCCCTTCCTTCCCCTTTAAAAAATTGTTTTTACATTTATTTATTTTTGAGAGACAGAGACAGAGCAGAAGTAGGGGAGGAGCAGCAAGAGTATGAGACAGAATCTGAGGTAGGCTCCAGGCTCTGAACTGTCAGCACAGAGCCCGATGTGGGGCTCAAACCCACAAACTGTGGGATCATGACTTGAGCCAAAGTCAGATGCTTAACTGACCGAGCCACCCTGGTGCCCCTTCCTTTCCCATTTCTTTTCCTTTTCTTTTCTTCTCATGTGAATGCCATCTTCCAGACTTGTTGTATTCTTACATAGTTGAAAGGACTAGGGAGCTCTGTGAGATCTATTTTATAAGACTATTAATCCCACTCATGAATGCTCCTCCCTCATGATCTAAATACTTTCACAGGCACCACCTCCTAATACTATAACCTTGGAGGTTAGGATGTCATCATTTGAATTTTGGGAGGCCCCAAACATTCAGAAAACAGATAAAGTGATTCTTCAGCAGAGACTTGAAGATTGTGTGGGGACATTTGGGGAAGGAGCATTCCAGGTAGAGGGACAGCTTATGTAAAGTTCCTGAGAATGGAATATGCTTTGTGAATTTTAGGAGCAGCAAGGAAGCCATTTTTCTGGACTGAAATAAGGAAAGCCCAGAATTGTTGGTGAAGTTAAAGAGGTTAAGTGTGGGAGGAAAATACAGGTACTTTGGCTGTTTCAAGTGAAATGGGAAACCACTAGAGAGTTTTTAGCATAGGAGTAACATCTTAGTTCTATGTTAAAAGATCACTCAGCTTACTGTGTTGAGAATAATCCCATGGGTGGGGAGAGGACATAGGCAGAGACAGTGACAAACTGGTATGAGATCATAATAATCTGGAAAATATTTAGTGATAACTGACATCAGAGTGGTAGTGGCAGTAGGGTAGAAAAATGGTTAGATTCTGGATATATTTTGAAGCTATAACTGAAAAGATTAGATTGGATGTGAAGTATATGCAAAAGATGGCAAAGATACTTCTTAGGTTCTAGGACTGAGCTGAAAAAATGGAGTTCTTTATTACTAAAATGGGGAATCCCAAAGCAAGAATAATTCCTCTCCTTTTCCTTGGTTTTCATATATGTTCTGCACAACAAACAGGGATGTTGAAAAGACATAATTGGCAAGTAACTACTGGAAATTATTCTCAACTCTGCCCTCTTGCAGTGAAAGCAGGTATTAATAGTAAAGGAGGGGTACATAGCCGGCTCAGGCTGAAGAGAATGTGACTCTTAACCTCAGGGTGGTGAGTTGGAGTCCCACATTGGGACTAGACCTTATTTAAAAAAAAAAGGGCTATTAAAAAATGGTATAGTAATGGGCATGGCTGCGTTCCAATAAACTTTACAACAGTAAAACTTGAATTTCATTTAATTTTCAAATATTACTAAATATTATTCTTATACTATTATTAAAAATTTTTGAGTTCATTTATTTCTTTTGAAAGAGACAGAGCGAGTGAGGGAGGGGTAGAGAGAAGGGGGGTAGACAGAGAATCCCAAGCAGGCTCTACGATGCTAGTGCAGAGTCTGATTGGGGGGTGGGGCCTCAAACCCTGATACTGTAAGATTATGACCTGAGTCAAACCAAGAGTTGGAGGCTTAACCAACTGAGCCACCTCAGTGGTCCACTTTTCTATGACTTTTAAAATACATACCAAGGAAGACAGTCTGCAAAACCTAAAACATTACTATTTACAGTTTGCCATGTTTTGGTAGAAATGAAAACAAGATGGGACATTACTTAGCTGATAATCTTTGTATGCGGGGTTTCACTATGCTAGTTATTTTTGTATATAATTGAAATTTTCATAGTACGAAGTTTTTTAAATGTTTAGGTGTACCAAAAGTGATTTATCTTATGTCTTCCTTCCCATCCCCATCCGACAAAAATCTGAAAGTTGTCTGTATCTAGTAAACGCAGCCGTTTGTTTTTGTTTTTCTGAAAAAGCAAAAACTTTTTGAAGCCTTCAGTAAGTGTTACAATAAGCCCTTTGGACTAGACGTTTCGCGACTGCGGAAGTAGAATGCACAAACGCGATTAGGAGACTTTGTTGTTCTTTTTGAGAGTGTGGGGGCAGTTGTCTGTTTTCTTGTTACTATACGCTACCAGGACCAATCCCCTTCTTAACAGGAAATCAAAATAAAAATCCCCAGTGATTACTCCAGGATTCTCCGCCCCCTAAATCAGTCCCGGAAATGACGCCATCAACCAAATGGTACCTCTGCCCCGCCCCAGTAGTGGTAGGGCATAAACGTCAGCACGTCGGTCATCATACACGACCAGCCTGGGGAAGACTGACTAGAAGGTACCGGCTGGCGCCAGCCCCCGAATCTTCCGGAGCCTGGCCGACTGCGAATGCGCAGGAATGTTGGGGCGGGGCTTAAAAGTCACTCCGCCCCCTCCCTGCCCGCGCCACCAATGAACAGCGACTGCCCCGGGGCCGCGTAAATCCTTAGAGGCCGGAATTATTAGCCGAGAGGATAGCTCCGCCCTTGGCTCCTCCGGGCCCTCGCTCCCCGCCTCGCGCTGTTACCGCCCCGCCTCCATCTCCCGCCCGCCTTCCCTGCTGCGAGGTGACTCGGGGCTTTGGCTGGGGAAGGGGGCGAGGGAAATAAGTTAGACGTCGGCCTGCCGGCGTTGGCGCAGCCCCCAACGTGAGCGTGGTGACGGGGAGCGGGTCGTAGCGAAGAAGTGGCCGCGTGGCAGATGTGGGAGGGCCCCCGGTGCGTGGTGGGGAACGCGCTGTAGAGTCGGGCGGCTGGCTGTGAGGGGGCGAGGTTGACCCGGGTGTGTCCGAGGGCAGTCTGCAGGGTGTGGATAGCGGGTCGGAGGATGCGAAGCCCGCACTGCCCCATTTGCAAAGCTTCTCTTGGCAGCTTGCATACCTTAGGTTTGCCTATGTTTCGGTTGTCGGGGTTGCGAGGAGGAAATTTAAAGATCCCTAAAAACACTGGGAGGCTTTCCCGGGGTGTTTACTGTGCGTGCTCGCTCCTTTCTTCTTCCTGGATGGAGAGGTAGAGAGGCAGGTGGGCAGGTCGGCTTTCATCTGCAAGGATTGTTAAAATAAACAAACCAGGAATTCCTCACCCTCCTCTCCACGCCCTGCCCTGCAACTCAACGACGAACATTCTCTACAAGTTTTAAGAAGCAGACTAGAATATTCTAAGGGATTCTTTGTCTTTGCAATAAAGCACTAGTAAGTGTGGTTTTCTATATGTTTCTAGAAAATATGAGTGGCAACGGCGTCTTGCGGTTTATTATCACTGGACGCATTTTTGGTTATGTGTACTCCTCTCTCAGGGTCTGCCTTAGAGAAGTTTAAGTTTATATTGATGTGAAGTAATGTGTTAGAGTGATGTTTTACTGAAGCACTATTTTCTATGAAATCAATCAGTATAAAAAGCTTAGCTCGTTGTTTGTAGGAACTGAAGTAGATAAATCTATGGTTATGATAAATCTGCAATTTTTAATATGACCCTTTTGTCTAGCAAACTTATTGCATATTTTTGTGTTTCACAGATTTAACCGCCCAACTACTATGATGAAGATAAATTGGAGTAACTGCTTGAACTAAATTTTATTGACCAGAAGACAGTATTTGATTTCACTTATTTTGGTTTTCCCTTCTGCTTTGAGCTTTACTGTAACGGCTGAGAAACTTGGAAAATAAAATGAACATGCTGTGGTCTTGAACATAATTTTTATTTTTCTGGAGGAAAAATTAAAGTGCCAGAGTCAAAGCCAGAATGGCATCCAGAGAGAGACTCTTTGAACTTTGGATGCTTTATTGTACGAAGGTAACTGCTTTTCTTTTTATTTGAGTTTTAAAATACTTTGTTGTAAAGTTTTGTGACTGGCCTTATCACTTTAACTTATAGTATATTTTTATTTATAGTAATGACCCAGAATTTAACAACATGGATTTTTCTATTTTCCAATTTTCCCAGGTTTGAACACATACACTATATTGACAACTTTTTAAACCTGTGAGGTGTGGTTTTTATTTTTCTTCAGTGATCTCTAAGTTCTATAAGTAATATGACCTTAGGAGAAAAATGAAATATATTTATTTTTGTGCTTTTCTTTTTCTCCCACAAGTAAGGGTAGGGTAAAGATATTTTTGTGAGAAGAGTATTTAGCATTTTTCCTATAATTAACCTTTTAAATGGTATAAAAATGTTATTGATTTGAGGCAGTTACTACAAGCTCACTGTGATGATAGTACCTTATGAATAATCCTCACAGCAGTCCTGGGAGATGGCCATTGTAATTATCCCCTTTTACTAGTAAGAAAATTGATGTAGAAGTTAAAGGAGCTGTTGAAAAGCAGAGTCAAGTTCATGTTTTTATCCAGTATGATTCCTTAGTATTTTTTATTTTCTCATTCAAAAATAATGTTTTCTGTCTTGGTGTTTATGTGAATTTTTACATGTTAGCTTTCATATTAGGTTATTGGAGGAGAAGAGTACTACTTAAAAACATGTTTTTCAAGAGATGATCTACATTACTGCTTTGAAGATATTGGCAAGGGTCAGAGAAACATCTCTAATTTACTACTTAAGTTACTTAGGTCTGTGGTGAAGTTCTCAAGTCTCAGCTTCTGTTTCTGCATTATCCCTTCAGGCTCCTTTTTTCATACTTTCAGCTTTTTAAAGAGCAAGTTATTCTTTAACAAATGATCTCAGTTACCTCTAATACTAAATTTTAGAGGTCACCCTGGAATTTTCTTTGACTTCCTGGTTGGTGTGTCTTATGATTAGTGAAGGATATACTTTGAAATATTTGTTATGGATTTTTTAAAATAGCTTTTTAGTCTTGTGTAATTGAATGCCAGAAATGTCTTTTTAAAAATAGACCACTTTTCTAATAAAAAAGGAATCGAATTCACCACTTTTGGAAATAGTCACTAAGACATGTCAGCCAAATATTAAAATGCATTTTAGTATGAATGGTAGTTTAAAAATGACTTATTTAAAAATACATCAGACATACTAGATTTTACATTTTCAGAAGGACAGAAGTTAAATGCAATTGCATTGTCTTACTAATTAGTTTTGTTGTTTATACATGAAGTTAATGTTTTATTTGTCATTGTGTTTATTGAAAAAATGGTATGGGGTGCTTGGGCTGGCTCAGTTGGTAGAGCTTGCAACTTGTGATCTATGTTGTGAGTTTGAGCTCCATGTTGGGTGCAGACATTACTTAAAAATAAAACCTTAAAAAAAAAAAGAAAAGAGAGTATAATTTGTTGGCATACACAGAGTTTTATTCTTTATAACTTTTAAAAAATTTTTTATTAAAAATTTTTTTATACTTTATTTATTTTTGAGACAGAGACCAAGCATGAGTAAGGGAGAGGCAGAGAGAGAGGAAGACACAGAATCTGAAACAGGCTCCAAGCTCTGAGCTGTCAGCACAGAACCCAGTGCAGGGCGAGATCATGACCTGAGCCAAAGTTGGAAGTTTAACCAACTGAGCCACCCAGGCCCCCATCTTTATAACTTTTAACATAAATATGAATCCTTACTCTTCTATGAAAAATGTCTAAGTACATAATGAAGACCCTTCATGGTCAAATTTTAAAGCCTATTTTAGACAGGAAGATAAATCCCATTTCTTTTTCTTATTTTTTATTCATTTTTGAGAGACAGAGAGAGATAGAGCGTGAGTGGAGGAGGAGCAGAAAGAGGGAGGCAGAATCTGAAGCAGGTTCCAGGCTCTGAGCTGTCAGCACAGATCCTAACATGGGGCTCGAACTCACTGACAGTGAGATCATGACCTGAGCCGAAGTCAGATACTTAGCCCACTGAGCCACCCAGGTGCCCCTGATAAATCCCATTTTCATGCTTAAATTAGTTGTGTACTTAATAAGATTTAAACTTTTTAAACTTTTTTCAAAAATTGTTACTAAAATAATGATTTTTTTATGTTTCATCAGTTCATGTTTAAGCTTGTAAGCCAGATGATAATTTTCTTTTTTTACAAACACCTTGAATTCAAGTAATTTCCAAACATACCTAATAGATACAACACTTCTGCTCCATGGTGAGGATGAGTGCCAAATACCCAGTTGTACTCCATACTTCTCTCCAGCCTTATTACTCACTCAAGCAATTGCCGTTCAAACCGCTGGATTGTTTTTTTCACCTAACTTTTAAGATCTTTTCCTTATACCTTTCATGGGCTTGCAGACCACTTCAGGACTTCTCGGATCTTCTTTTAACTTAGCTCCAACTTAGACCTCTTTCTGGCCTTGCTATTGTGAGTTCTAGTTTTGACACTGTTCCTGTTTTATTCTGTGACCTTGAGCAAGATATACTCTTTAGGTCTTACATTTTCTCATTTTTCTTGTAAGAGTGTGTGTGTATATGTGTATGTGTGTGTGCAGCGAGAATGCTTGCCTAATTTGCCAGTAAGATTTTCATTTGTTTGTTTTGACATCTGAGGGACATGAATATATTTTGTCATCCTTCTTAATGGATTGTCACATAGACCTTTTTAGTTCATCTTCCCTTTTAAGTTTTGTTAATGGAAAATTTCAAGGGAACATAAATAGAGAAGGTAGTATAGTGAATTCTTGAATCTGTCACCCTGCTTCAATAATTACCATTTCAGGTTCAGTAATGTTTCATCTATAACCTTCCATTACCCCTGAAGTATTAAAAAATTTTTTTAAACATTTATTTATTTTTGAGAGACAAAGAGATGGAGTGTGAGCGAGGGACAGGCAGAGAGGGAGACAGACACAGAATCCAAAGCAGGCTACAGTCTCTGAGTTTTCAGCACAGAGCCTGATAGGGGTCTCGAACTCACAAACCATGAGATCATGACTTGAGTTGAGGTTGGACGCTTAACTGACTGAGCCACCCAGGCACTCCTATCCCTGAATTATTTTAAAGCATATCCCAGACAACATGATCTTATCTATAAATATTTAAAAGTATATTTAGGGGCACCTGGGTGGCTGCATCGGTTAAACGTCTTACTTCAGCTTAGGGCATGATCTCCTGGTTTGGGAGTTAAACCAGGCTTCTTGGTGGGGATTTGATTCTGGAGCCTGGAGCCTGCTTTGGATTCTGTCTTCCTCTCATGCTGCCGCTACTGTGCTCATACTCTTGTTTGTCTGTCTGTCTGTCTCTCTCAAAAATAAAAATAATAAAAACATTGAAAAAATTGTAAAAAGCATATCTATAAAACAACTCTTCTTAAAAACATAAGCCCAAGGGCACTTGGGTGGCTCAGTTGTTTGAGCATACAACTTCAGCTCAGATCATGATCTCACAGTCTGTGGGTTGGAGCCCCATGTTGGGCTCTGTGCTGACAGCTCAGAGCCTGGAGCCTGCTCAGATTCTGTGTCTCCCTCTCTCTCTGCCCCTTCCCTGCTCGCCCTCTGTTCCGTCTCTCAAAATAAAATTAAGACATTAAAAAGAAATTAAAAACAAAACATAAGCCCAATACAATAATTCTTTAAATCATCAAATATCTGGTCAGTATTCAAATTTTTCTGGGAGAATCATAAATGTGTTTATTTTCCTGCTGTTTGACTCAATATTAAACAAAGAATACACATCATATATTGTTGAAAATACCTATTAAATCTTTTAATCTATAGGTTCCCCCTCAGCATACTTTTTATTCCTTCTATTTATTTGTTGAAGAAACCAGGTTTTGTCATTAGAGTTTTCCTCAGTCTCAATATTGCTGGTTTAGTTCCTTCATTTTAGTTAATTGTTTCTTTCTCCTGCTATCTGGAAACTGGCATAGAGACTTGGCTGATTCACATTCTGTTTGGAGGGGGGAGGCTAGAATAATTCATGTGTCTCCACTATCAGTGGGTTTTACCTACATGTAATTATTTCATTAGAAGTTTACAAACCTGTGATATTTCAATTCTGTCATTGCTTTATTAGCAGAAAATATGTAGAAAAATGTTCTCTCATCAATTGATTGATGACAGTTCCTTAAAGAGGGAACCCAGGCAGACTAAATTCTTGATTCTTTCTTTGTGTTCAGAATAATAACTTGATTTACTAGCCTCCTCCTAAGGTGATTAGCTATTTTTCTTGAGTTTCAAATTCATCTCTACTGATTACAATTTAAATGTTGTCTACCATTTTGCTGCCCTAGTTGGTAAGTTATCCATACCAAACATTGTATACATATCTGATTAAAGAAGATGACTTCGAAGATTTATGAAAGTCAGCTTCCAAGCAGCAAGGTTAGGACATCCTCCATATTTGTCACAACACTGACCAGCATTTGTATTCTGCAGTGTTTTAGCCAAAGATCAATATGGCTAAAGGTATATTGGTATCTATATTAAGGTACTATCTTAGTGTTTCTACATAATGTGATGTTTTAAAAGTTGCCATTGAAAATTATAAGAGGTTGAGTAGGTGTTTAAATAGGGTTCTCTCAGAAATCATGCTTGGATAATACTGCTTAGGCAAAAGAAAAGAGATTGTATAAATATGTTTTCTACACTTTAGGTTCAGTTATAAACCTTAATGCTTGTGATTAAAGTCTTTCAAGTACAATTAAATTACTGGTTTCAGTTTTTGACAGATGGCTTCTCACATATTAAACTTGATATTTGAAAAGGATTTGGGTACAAAACTTGGCAGTTTTTTTAACCAGACTTTTCAGGTCTAACTTTTCACTTTCTCCTTCTAGGAATAGGATTTAATTGCATCGTTAGAAACATGCATCTTTCTAGTAGGTTATTTATTAACCTCATGTAGTTATTATATAATATAAGCAGGATGATTTATGAATACCCAGCATTCCTGCTTTCTACAGATTCTTTTGCCAGATTATGTAGTCTGACCTTTTCTTCTCTCCAAATGTTCACCCAGAGTCATGGATTTTATTAACAGTGCATTTCATATAGCTCTTAGAAGTTAAACATTAATTTGAACATGTTCAATCATGTATCTGGATTTTAGTTTAGTAGTTAACTACTTGTTGTCTGAGCATATTTTTCTTAAGTATTGAAGGCAGTTTGATTTACTTTTTAAGATCTAAAGATTTTAGTTCATGTTACCTGTAGCAGATACCATATTATTCCCTGTATCTTAAACATTCTTTTCTCACATAATGTGCTTATGGTAAAGGAGACCGTGCTGAGCACGATTTTCATCTCTACATCAGCCTAAAACATTATGGAATTTGTATATTGCAAATAACAACATATATGTCTCATAAAGTCCATATCTCAACTCCCCTTGGATAGTTATTAAGATATATTTCTGTTCAACATTTAGTCTCTGGGAGTCTATAGTTGATCATCAGACTCTATAGAAGAGAAACTGAGCCTCTCAGATTCCTTGATAAGATTAAGTTATTTTTGTTCTGTGTAACAGTGGAAAGTATCAAATACATTAACTCACTAAAAAGATACAGGGTAACTCGAAAGCATCATGACATTAGAAATGTGACAGTGTGGGTTGAAATTCAAGGTTCATTTTTTTCATTTGCTTTTTTTTGTTTTTTGTTTTTGATATACATTTTATACTGAAAATGTTTGTGAAGCTACAGAATTAGAGCCAAGATTTAGTCCCAATTCTGCTTCTGATCTTAAGGAAGGATCTAAAAACAGGTTACAGATGTTTCTCATCTGTCAAATGGAAAAAACCAACCATTTCTTAATCTGTCTCAAAGTTCTTGAGAAAAAAATGAATTGGTTTTATTTAAACGTACTGTAAGGGTAAGAAATAAAACATCTTTACTAGTAGTTAAAAGATATATATATAAACTCAAGAATATGTATCGTTACTTCTATTTTGCCTTTATTCAATAGAATAATAGAGAAGTATTCTCACATTATTATCTAGTGATAAAAGTATACTCCTCACTGTTAGTTTTTTCATTTTTTGTTGTATTGCTTTTTTGTTTTTATTTTTGTTTTAAACATAGTGCTTAATTGTTCCTAATAATGACATGAGATTTTTTTTTTACTCTAAACCAAGTTTGTTTTGGACCTTGGTGATGCTCCATTTCCTGCTGTTGCCCTTTGTCCTGCTAAATCTGGAATATGACTGAAATAGATAGTTTTGCAATGAGCTCAGAGTAAACTTCCTTTTCAGAATAAAAGTTTTGCTTCATAAAGAAAATAGAATTTAGAAGTATTTTATTCAGATGAAAAAGCAAGTACCTCTTTTTATACATAGATTTGGAAAAAATGAACATAAACTCTTCTAATGAGAAAGTTAAAATTTAATTAAAATCCTAAATGAAGCTTTTAGTAAGATGCTTCAATATACATCAACCCTTATAATTTAATCTACATTTAATAAGTCTCAGGTATGTGCAGAGTATAAAATGACTTAATTTTCTGTGGCTTAATAATGACTTTGTATGTAAGGAAAGTAATGTTTGACCTTAAGCAAAACAAAATTGTTAGCAGCTCAGTCATAGTAGTTACCACTTACATGTTTGTTTTGGGAGATGTGAAAGCAAAAAAATGAATATTTTATATTAGCAGACCTGGAAGTAGCCTTTAGGAACGGAATATTACCTTTGTGATTTGACTTGAGCTTATGTACTTAGGGCATGAATACTTCTTACTCTTTTTGAATACCAAAATTTAAATTTCCCTGTTAGAAAGTAGAATTGATAGCATGTAAATGTGTAGATAGGAGTATGAGTAAAAAATAAAACTCCAAAATAATCTGCAGGGTTTTTTGTTGGCACATTCAGGTTTTATTGGCAGTTATCGAAGTTATATGAACATTAGAAAAGGTCATAGTGCGGGAGTCTTAGAGAACGTTATGACTTAACAGAAGGAGAGAGGAAGAAGAGTTTGTAAGGAGTTTGAGTGGGAAGGACAACCAAGAGTGAGTGAGTTCCTCAAGTAGAGGGCTTTTATAAAGAAGGGAATAGGCAGTACTATCATTCAATATGGCAATAAAGAAAAGCATTATGGAGCATATATTGGATTTGATATTTAAGAGATTGTTGGTGGCTTTAGCAAAGTAGTTCTTAAACAAGTGGGGGAAAAGATGTTAAAAGTAGAACTCCCCACTTCATTAATTTTTAAATTAATAGCCTTAAAATTACTACCAAACTGCTGCTATTGAAGTTTTGAAAATGTTTACTTTTGATTTTTGTACTTCTCTAGCCAAGGCATTTTATTGGTTTTTGTACCACACTTTGCGTGGCATGATTCCAGACATATGAACATTTTCACATTGCCAAGATGTCATCTGTAATTTGAAAAATACAGCTCTACAAGTTGAGTAGTCACTGATGATCATTTAGTAGGAATACAAATGTGACCATTGAAATTGAGTAATAGCTACAAGATAGTCAACTTTGATATGTTTATATTAACTTGAAAATTAATAGAAATGAGAATATAAACTTAAATTTTTATATGAAACGTATGGACCCGGAACTATTTCTGATAACTCCCAGAGTTCTTGGACCTGTTTCAGAAACAAGCCTTGATCAATATCTGACATACTGCTGCTATTTTGCCTTTTCTACATCTTCCTTTTCCTATTGCAAAATTACATGACAAATTTACTACAAAGGAGTGAAATTTGGAACTAAGAATCTAGTCTATCAAAGTCTGTTTTTTTGGTTACAATTATTCATATCTCTCCTATATACAAAATCTACTTCATGCCCAGTATAAGAATTACAAAAGTCTCATCCAATCTTGGGTTTAAACCCAAGATCTGATAATATAAATCAGTCTCAATTCAGGTCTTTATTGATACTGAGACCTGTGACCTCAGAGGACACCATTGATATCTAGCCCCCGCAAATCCAACATATAGTGGTGAAACTGATGGTAATGCCACAGTAAAGACTCTTGAAAGGAGACAGATAGGAGACTTTGATCCATAGCAGTTCTAAGAACTGGGCTAATGTTGCCTGGTCCTTCTACTTTCAGAGAAGGAATGTTCCATGATTTGATTCTGGTTCTGTTCCTTGGAAGTAGCTGCAAAGACTACTGTTCTCTATTGATCTTTGCACTGTACTTTTTCTGTCATTATTCTTTTGGTACATCCAAAGAGAGCATTGGAGACTGTAGTTTCTTGTGACTGAACAACTCCCTCATCTGGCTTCTTGCATATAGAAAGTCCCCTATAGTAAATGGGGAGTCTACTTTCTAATTCTTCTGTCTTCACTTGTTTTCTCTCATCTAACTATATTGTCTAATAATTCCAGCATGATGATCTGTAGTATTTGAAGTAAAAGACATCCTTGTCTCCCTCCTCACTGTAGTGGGGAAAAGATTGAGGTTTTCTATTAGGTTAGCTTCAGACTTTGGGACTGAGATATGGGTATGTATAACCTGTTTTACTCAGAGATCACATTTATGGTAGGTAAATGATGGATGTTTTACTTATTCATTTTTAGGTATACTTTTGACATTTTTTTTTTAAGTAGTTTATTGTCAAATTGGTTTCCATACAACACCCAGTGCTCTTCCCCACAAGTGCCCTCCTCCATCACCACCACCTCTCTGCCCCCCTCCCCCTTCCACCCTCAGTTCGTTTTCAGTATTCAATAGTCTCTCAAGTTTTGCGTCCCTCTCTCTCCCCAACTTTTGACATTTCTAATGCAGATTTTCTCTATTACAGTATACAATAAAACTACTTAGAATATTTTTGTATGTGTACATGTTAAGATGTGGATAATTAGACTATTCCTAAGTTCCAGAAAAATAGTAAGACTTAGTATGAAAAAAATCATAACTTGATTTAACCATTGGTAGTAGTTGCCATTTAAAATATTCTCCTTCATTAGAATCATTATGAGTCATTAGCAGTCAGGTGCTGTTGCCTTTAATTCTTAGTAGTCCTTCATTTAAAAATATGTAAAATACAATGCTTATAGATCAAAGTTTAGTTCCTTGTAGTGTATGAATTTAAGTGTTTGGCCTACTTAACTTGCTTTCCTGTTTATACCCAGAGGCTTTCACAAAAACTTTTGATTTATTTTGTGAAAATAGAATTTTTTTTCTGATAATTTTATTCTGGTCATTCAAAATTTATTAAGATGTCAGTTATTATGTAAAATGATTGAAATCTGTCATAACTCCTTTGATGATGTCAGTATTCAGACAGTTATTAGCAACACTGATTTCTTCATCTTTTCCTCATCTTTTCCTAAAAAGAATAGACTTTATATTATGCCATTTCCTTTTTAGTGGGGAAAATGGGGAGCTCTGCTTTTAAGTATATTTATATGGACTATACTGTCTTTTAATGTTTATTATTTTGAGAGATAGAGTGAGAGAGAGACAGAGAAGTGTGCAAGGGGCAGAGAGAGAAAATCCCAAGCAAGCTCTGTGCCATCACCATAGACCCCACCATGGGCTCAATCCCATGAATCGAACCATGATATCAAGTGAGATGAAATCAAGAGTTGGACACCTAACCCAGGTGCCCCTGGACTATACTCTCTTCTAAAATATTAAAAATAATTTGTTGTTATCAATAGGGAGAATCAGTATTTTCTTTTATGTTTAGATACAAACTCGTAGAGTACTCACATTGAACCAAAGGATTAACTGATCCATGCATTTGTTTCTCACAAAAGTCATTCAAGCATTTCACAACAGTTTACCTCTATAAAAAAAAATGTAGTTTTGGGGCACCTGGTGGCTCAGTTGGTTAAGTGTCTAACACTTGATTTTGGCTTAGGTCATGAACTCATCATGAGATTGAACCCCGCATTAGACTTTGTGCTGAGCATGGAGCCTGCTAAAGATTCTCTCTCTCTACCCCCTACCCTACTCATTTTCTCTCTTACGTGTGCTCTGTTTCCCTCTCTCTCTCTCTCTCTCTCTCTCTCTCTCTCTCAAAAAAAAAAAAGTTTTAAAAATGTAGTTTTGTATGATACATTTAATTACTATATAATCTTTCCTGACATTAAACATTAAACATTTGAGTAGTAGGAAAGAAAGGTATTATTTTAATTTATGATATCATTGTGAGGTGAATTTATACTTTTTTATTGAATAATTTTGACTTAGGATTTTTGTCAGTATATTTAAGTACAGGTGTAAAATTTCAACTTTCTAGTGAATGAACTTTATTTTAGGGCTAAAAAATGTAAATTTTCCAATTTACTAAGAAAAGTAGTAATGTTTTATGCTGAGATTAAGTTTTTTTAAATTTAAGTTACAAGTTAATTATGGAAAATACAAACATACAGAAAGTAAACATTACATTATTCTGACATTTTTTCAGTTAAAGTATTTTATGGATGTGATTGAAAAGTCTGTAAATTATATTTACTATTACAAATTATATTAAGATACTAAATTAGTAAAACTTCAGCCTGACATGAAACTTCAACATTACTTTAAACTTTTAAGCTCCATTTAAAAAGTATCAGTTTTACAGTTAGCTAATAGATACATAGTGGTAGGCTCTTCTTTTTTTTTTTTTTTTAATATTTTATTTATTTTTGATACAGAGAGAGACAGAGCATGAGAGGGGGAGGGGCAGAGAGCGAAGGAGACACAGAACCGGAAGCAGGCTCCAGGCTCTGAGCTGGCTGTCAGCACAGAGCCCGATATGGGGCTCGAACCCACGAATGTGAGATCTGACCTGAGCCGAAGTCGGAGGCTTAGCCGACGAGCCACCCAGGCACGCCTAGGCTCTTCTTTTTTAAAGAATTCGCTGTAGTCAGGAGCACTTGGCTGGTTCAGTCAGAAGAGCATGTGAAGCGCAGTCAGGGTTGTTAGTTTGAGCCCCATGTTGGGTGTAGAGCTTACTTAAAAAAAACTGAATTAATTAAAAAAAATTCAGTCTAGTCCATTTCACCTAGTTATTGGGTGCCTGCTGTATGCACCTGCTATTTACTATAATCTTATCCCTTGAAGGGTATATATTCCTCTTAAAAATTTTTTAAATTAATAAACATTTTTTAAAACAGTTTTAGATTCATAGCAAAATTAAATAGAAACTACAGAGAGTTCTTTGTATTCCTATATATGCACAACTTTCCCTGCTATCAACATTCAATACCATGGTAGTACATTTGATCACTTGACTGATTTCCCAAAAACACCTGAACCAGAAATTTCTTTAACAGTCTACCATGTGTGAAACTTCAAGATGAACACAAAATTAATGCAACAAGTCATGTTATACTTACCATTTCAACAGTCCAGTTGTTGACTTTTTCAAGTCTTGCTTATTTTAACTGTTCATTTTCTACATTATATTGCTCAAACGTAGTTACCTGAATGACTAGGTTTTGTTTGTTTTGTTTTGTTCTTAAAGAAATACCTAAAGTAAAATTTGAAACCTTTCTCTCTAGGGATTGGTGTATTTCTAAGCCTACTTTTCATGTAGACTTCTATTTGAATATTGTTTTTTTGCTTATGTTAAAATGACTTCCAAATCTTTCAATATGTGACAGACTTTCCTTTCTTCAAAATTTGTATCTTTTATCTACTTGAGTGACTTCCTCTGTGGGCCTGCTTTTCTAACTAAAGTCAGTTTCCCATTTAGATTGTAGTCCCATTTAGATTGCCTTGATGTGAGACCTTAGGGAAGATGCATGTAGTCATTTGGGATTGCTTAATTAAAGAGATAGGATTTTGTCAAGATTTTAAAGAATGGGTAGTAGTGTAATAGCCACAGAACATGTTCTGGGCACATATAAATGATACAAAGGAAAAGTGACCTAGTAAGGACAATCCTTTTGGTAATAAATTAGGCTAGGTTTTTGGACCAACTCTTCTTCTGAAAATCATTTACATTTTGAATAAAATTTAAGAAACATCTTAATGGCATGGAAAAGCTTGCAAGATGGTAAGGCATTATGAAGCTAAATCTTAATGAAAGCAGGAACTTAGATGGAGAATGGAAGCCACTTTTCCTGGTGAACGTGGGGTTTTGTTTTTATGGTCTAGTGTTTGGAAAGCCAAGGGACTAATCAGAGTGAAAAGTCTAAGGTTTTCCCTTATTACCTTGAAAGTTGTACACCGTTGGGGTAATGATCAACTGAAAGCAATCCCACCTCACTCTTCTACCTTAAGCAGAGCCAAAAGGTGTAAAGTTCCTGAGATGATGTTTCCACAGGTTGATGCTTTTATGGATTTGCAAATCAAATTTATCTTTTGTTCTAGTTCAAAAAGCCTCAAGTCATGTGGACTAGTCTGGTGATTGGTAAAAGCAAATGCAGTCCCTCTGGAAGAAGAAACTTGCAGTGCAGATACCAAATATTTTTCACATTGCAGCTTAATACTTGAATACAGATATATCAACCATCCATACCAGGGTCTCATTGTCTTGAAATTTCTTTCATTTTTTCCAATGGGATTTGGCAGATACTCTTGTCTTTATTTGAATTAATTGCCATATGGTAGCTAATTTTTTTGCATATATTTGTTTCCTCTATTTGAGTGTATCTCTCACTGTCAACTTTATAAAGCACTTAGCTGTTTTCTTGCCCTAAAACATAAAATTGTGATTATTTCTACAGTAACAAATAATTGTATCATTAATGTCAAGTTATACCTGCTGCTGTTTACATGCCTGTTTTTGTATACACAGTAACTTTATTGCCTAATCATAGTATAATTTTTTGACCATTTTGAAGAGCAATTAAACTCAACATGTAGTACTATGTACATAAATCTAGTGAATGGTTATCAATATGAAACACATGTTACTAGTTTTGCACAGACATAGACAAATATGTCTTAATAGCATCCTCTCTCAGAGCAATTGTAAGATTCATTTAGATTTCAAAGATATCAAAATGTAAAAAAAAATTAGAATCAGATAAATATGATATAAAATGTGAACTTTTAAAAAGAATTTTAAAAAAGAGACTGTCTAGAAATTGGGGGAACCCAATAATAATTAAAAACCAATAAGTGTGGTTAATATGAGTTTAGACAGCTGAACAGAATTAGAGAATTGGAAGGGGGATCATAAATACTTTATGAATATAACCATGTGGGGCTATGCTGACAGCTCAGAGCCTGGAGCCTGCTTCAGATTCTGTCTTCCTCTCTTTCTGCCCCTCCCTGGCTCGCACTCTCTCTCTCTAAAAAATAAATATTAAAAAAATAAATATAGGAAGTAAAAGAAATGGAAAATATGGAGTGAGAGTTAAGAGATATAAGAAGGCTAGTGTGAAAAGGTTTAACACATGTTTAAATCAACTCTGTAAAGAGAGGAGATGAAGACTGAAACAAATGTAGTATTTGAAGAAATTACAGGTGAAAACATTTCAGGATTAATGAATGGCTACTGAATTTTAAGGAGCATAAGTAAAACTAACTCCATTCCAAGATACAGCATAGCGAAACCATAATGGTTTTGCAGAAAACCAGCAAGAAAAAGAAAAATCTTGAAAGCTGCCAGAGAAAAATTCTCTTTAAAAGGATGACAGATAAGTAGTTGAGTTTTCAGTATTAGCGATAGAAGGGGGAAAGGTTGACATCATTAAAGAAAAAACTTACAATCTATTATTTCCAATCAGTGAATTTTTTTCAAAGAGAAAAGTGAAATAAAACCATGTTCAGCAAAATAAAACCGTTCAATTCAGGAAAATATAACAATTTTAAGTTTGTGTGTATCCTATAGTTTCAAAATAAAGCAGGCATCGACAGAACTACAGAGAAATGAATATGTGACAGTCATAGGATTTTTTTTCTATTTGGCTTGATTTAGTAGCTTTTTTTTTTTTTTTAACTTCAGTAACTGATAGAATGAATAGACAAAAAATATCTTTTGTATAGATACAAAAGATTTAAACAACAGGATTGGCTAATTTGACATAAGGGATTTATATAGAACATCATACCCAACATACATTCCTTTAAAGCACATAAAACACTTATCAGAAATGATATAGCTGAGCTTAGAGCAAATTTTAACAAATTTCAAATGATCAGAATAATAGAGTATGTTTAACAATGTGAATGAAGGAAGAAATCAACAGAAAAGATTAAAAAGGAATGTATGGAGGCCAGGAAATACCTTTTTAAATCTTTAATGAAAGAAGAATAAAAATTAGAGTTTGGGGGGACCTGGATAATAAAAGTATGCATTTTAGAACTGATAGGAAGCAGCTACACATTACTTAGCAAAATTTATCGTTTTAAATAAATATGTTTTTTAAAAAGGCTAAAAATTAATGAATTAGACATTTGAGATTGCCAACCTTATAGTCCTCTCCTGTGTTGTACCCGGATTCTTTTCGTGACGAATAGAATTTAGCAAAAGTGATGGTATATCTTTTCTGAAATTAGAAAAGACGCTGTTATTTCCATCTCAGTTACTCTTTGTTTTCTTGGATCATTCACTTGGGACTGCCAACTGCTATGTTGTGAGCAGCTCTCTGGAGAGGCCCGTTTTGTGAAGAAATGAAGCCTTGTCAAGCCACCACATTGAGGAAGGTTGAAAGTAGTTCTGGGGGTGCTTGAGTGGCTCAGTCGGTTAACTGTCTGGCTTCAGCTTAGGACATGATCTTGTGGTTGGTGAGTTTGAGCCCCATGTTGGGCTCTGTGCTGACAGCTCAGAGCCTGGAGCCTGCTTCGGATTCTGTTTCCCTCTCTCTCTGCTCCTCCTCACCTCGCGCTCTGACTCTCAAAAATCAATAAACATTAAAAACAGTTTTTAAAGAAAGTAGTTATTCCTGCCCAGATAAGGTTTGCTGTGAGTGCAACCCTATTTGAGATCTTCATAATGATGAAAGCTCATGAGAAACCCTGAGCGAGAACCATCCACCTGAGCTACTTTTGAATTCTTGACCCAAAAAACTGATAAACTATTTAAGCTCCTAAATTTATTTAATTTGTAATGCATAAATATATTATTAATATATAATTAATATATTATTAATATCCATTTCAAGAAGACAAAAATAAACCCAAACAAAATAGAGTGAGGCAAATTGTAAGGTTAATTTTAATATGAAAATTCTCAAATTTATTGTTTGTACTTTTAATCATTGTAGAAAATATACACATATAAGAAGGCTGACATGTATTAAGGGGTATATTTTTTTTAAGTTTATTTTGAGAGAGGGAGAGCACACATGTGCGCATGGAAGGGGGAGCATGAATCCCAAGCAGGTTCTGCACTGTTAGCACAGAACCTGATGGAACCTGTTGTGGAGTTTGCCCTCTTGAACTGTGAGATCATGACCTGAGCTGAACTCAAGAGTCTGATGCCTCACCAACTAAGCCACCCACGAGTACATTTAATTTTGATAAATAATCTATTATTAAATACCTTGGGATGAATGGCATACACATAATCTGTAAATGGATATAATCTTTCTTAGGAATGTGGAAATGAGATTAATAGGTTCTTTTTGCAAATCTTTCTAGTAGTTATGGTGATATAAGGAAATTATAAGGTTTATTACAAAAATTACTCAGAAAATACTAGATTTAGAAAATGATCAGTAGCTTTAACATCACTAAAGAGACAACTAGATATGTACCTTCTCAAGGACATACATAGCAACACCTGTGTAATATTTTTTTGCAAAAAAAATCCCCTAAATTTGATAGTTTCTAGACCTACTAATTAATTGGAAATATAGAGGGCTGAGGAACATGCCAAGTGACCGAAGAATATGTAGTCAGCAAAGTCCTAATGTGAGAAGTACTATTTCACAAATGATCCAATGTCTTCAACAAATAAATTAGGCCAAAAAAAGTGAATATAATGGAAACCTTTAGGTTTAAATATACCTAATAAATACATCAATCGAACACAGTTTGTGGACTTTATTTGGGTCCTGATTTTATCAAACTGTTAAATAAGGGCATTTATGAGCAAATCAGGAAAACTTGAACACTAACTGATATAAAGGAACTCCAGATTTTTTCAGATGTGATAATGTCATATTTTTAAAAGATACCTTTTAGGCATATGTTTTGAAATGTTTCTGGATGAAATGATACTGTGTTTGCTTCAAAATAATCTAGTTGAGAATAGGGATACAGGTGAAAATACTGTTCATGCATGATTTGATAATTAAAGCTGAGTCATAAATTCTAAGTATGTTTGAAATTTTGTTTAATAAAATTGTTTTAGAAATTAATGAAATAATACATGTAATAGAAAAGATCAACCAAATAAAAAGTTGTTTCTTTGATAAAACTAATGAATCAGGAATGTAGGGTTCATGATTATATATTCTTAAAAATTTCACATTATATGGGGCGCCTGGGTAGCTCAGTCGGTTAAGAGTCTGGCTTCGGCTCAGGTTGTGATCTCACAGTTAGTGGGTGTGAGCCCTGCGTGGAGCTCGGTGCTGATAGCTAGCTCAGAGCCTGGAGCCTGCTTCAGAATTGTATCTCCCTCTCTCTCTGACCCTCCCCTGCTTGCCCTGTCTCTCTCTGTCTCTCAAAAAAAAAAAACCCATAAAAGAAAATTTCCCATTATAACCGCCACTTCCAATGCTATTCACAAGGCATATTTCATCTTAAAGATAATAATATATTGTTAAAATTTTTGTTTAATTTTGCTTAACTAGTGCTTCTCAAACTTGATTAAGCACAGCCATCTTTCTTTTTCTCCTTTTTTCCCTAACTTCACAGTATATTTGCCATCCAAGTGAATAGTGTCCCTAAGTACTTGCTCAGGAAATGCTGACTTCTCTAGTTTTATTTATTTATTTAACAGGACCAGATATTGTACGTCTTTGATAACATCTTGCTATTTTCTATCTGTCTGGACTTCCTTCCTCCTTGAGTATATCTGCTTAAAATGATCTGTGAAAAACTTTTGAGTGCTTCCGTTACTTACAATTTTGGCAGACTCCATAACTCCCTTTTTATTATTTCAATACTTTTTATAACTGCTTTACTTCTTATGCTAGTTTGCATTTATTTGTTTATGCCTCTTTTCTATGGAACAATGAGCACTTTAAGGATAAGATTATGTAATTTTTTGAGGTATAATTGATATAAGATTGTTTTACTTGTCATCATAGCCATAGGTAACTAGATTCTGTCAGAAAAACTTAAGGATGACTGAAAGATGAATTACCATTAACAGTGTTTCTGTTGGGGGGACCCTGGGGGTCCTAGTTGGTTAAGCATCCGACTTCAGCTCAGGTCATGGTTCGTGAGTTCGAGCCCCACTTTGGCCTCTGTAGTGACAGAGTAGAGCCTGCTTCCCATTCTGTGTGTGTGTCTCTCTCTTCCTCTCTTCCTCTCCCCCCCTGCCCCTCTACCCCTCTCCCACTATTGCTCTGTCTTTCTTTTTGTCTCTCAAAAATGAATAAACGTTACATTATTTTAAAATAATGTTTCTATTGGGGTAAGATTTATCTTCTTTTGGTAGGATGTTAGAATCTGTATTATAAATGTAACTGACTTAAGTGAAATTTTATAATGCAACTCCTATGTAAGTTGGAAGCTGCCCAGTATTGATTGAAATATGTATATGTATTTAAAAGTTTATAGTTTTATTTATTTATTATTTATTTAATTAATTATTTTTTCAAAACAGCATATTAATGAACCAAAATTAGTGGCACGGGGCTAACAGAATAATGTTTCTAATTCTAATCAGAAGAAAACCATTTAATCCATTTTGTGAGGATACTGAAATAGGTTTAATAATAAAGACACCCAGCATTCTGTTTTTACTTTTATTTGCATTTGTTTTATACAGAATTTACTCCCAGGTCATAAGTTTTTGTTTCTTCAGTTTCTTCTGTGATACCTTTTTCTTCTGTGCAACTTCTCTTCTGTTTTAGGAACAGTCTACTTGTTTTCAGTAAGGATCATCTCAGTGTGGCAGGGAGAGCTCATATATGGGTTAATCCGACCATGAGCCCTGTACATTCTACGCTGCATCTTGGGGGCTTTGTTCACCTGGATGTGCTCAATGACCAGAAAATCTATATCGAAACCCTTAAATTCATCATTAACTCTCTGCATTTTAAACATGTGTGGTAAAAATTCAGTACTGTTTTTGGTCCATTGACCCTGTGTCCAGCCCCACCATTTGGCCTGGGCATACCTACCAACTCCACCATTGTAGCATGGGAATGGCACACATTGCTTCTGCAAAGTGACATCTTTGAGATACTTGGTGGCAATTTCACATGTATTCTTAAAGCAAACATGAAGATTTGAACCTCTTGATTTGCATGATTTTGTGGGGTCTTCAGGGTCAAGTGAATAGCGAACCATTTTTAGAGATCACCTCAGGCCACTTACAGGAAGAGCGAAAGTTTATAGTTTTAAAAGTTGGAAGAATACTACAACCCAAATATAATTGTGTGAAGGAAGTAAGGTTTTCCCTTTTGTTACCTGTACCTTCACTCCTTAAGAACTAGGTAAAATTGTATGGGTCTCATTTTTTAAATTTTTATATGTTTATTTTATTTTTGAGAGACAGAGTGCAGAGAGAGAGGGGGACAGAAGATCTGAAGCAGGCTCTGCACTGACAACAGAGAGCCCGAGGTGCTACTTGAACTCATAACTTGAGCTTGTGACCTGAGCTCATGTGCTGAGACAAAGTCAGACACTTAACCAACTGAGCCACCCAGATACCCCTGCATGGGTCTCTTAATTCCATTACTACTAAAGCATCCCCACAGGGGAGTAGATCTTAAGAGAAGATGTAATTTAAATAATCACATTTGGCTAGTGGTCACACTATTGGACAACATCTCTCTCAGTGTTTAAACCTCATGCTGTGGTAACGGGGAACTATCAGAAGTATTTGAACAGGAAGGAGAGAAGAAATGATTAGATTTAAATTTAACAAATCCCATTAGTAGCTGTGTATAGGGAGGAAAAATCGAAGCTATAAAGACTAGTAGAGAACTACATAACCGTTCAAATCAAAGGTTATCTTAAACAGTGGCAGATGGTTGGACAAATATTTGAGTGAAAAATCAAAGGTGATTTTGTAATTAATTCATAATTTTTACTTATTTGAATTATGACCAAGCTGATAGCAGAGTCTGTATCTTAATAATGGTAAAAAGCATGTTTTGAGTAATTGCTAAATGACAGGCATTGTTGAATGCTTTACATGTGTTATCTCATTTAGTGCCTTCAGTACTCTGTGAGGTAGGAAATGATACTATAGATGAAGAATGGATCATCGAGATGAAGTAACCTGTCTAAAGTCACACAGATCGTAAATACAAAGATTTGAAAGGAAAAGAATACACTTAAAATCATTAGGCAAGGGGCAAAATGAAATATTTAAATATGTTGCACAGAATATTCCTGTTTTATGCGAGTCTCCTAATTTTTGGCACATCTACTTATAAAAATAAATTAATACTTGAGCATATACTTCGTGCTAGGCATTGTTTTAAGCTCTTGAAATAGATTATTTAATTTTTGTAACAGCTGTGTAAGAAAGATACTATCATTGTACCCATAAAGGATAAAATTGGTGTGCAAACATAGGAAACTTGCTTAAGAAAGTAGAGCAGGTATTACATAATTTGAAGTAGAGCAGAGTCTACATAATTTGACCCTAGTATTCCTGCAGTATATAATACATTTGTGGGTTGTATTAATAAATAGCGTACAAATGGAGAGAGAGAGAGACCATACTGTGGTGTTTCAGTATGCCGACTCTTAACCATGAAAGGGACTAAGCTTGAAATTTAATTAATATGATTTCTGGGTGTGTGATCTTTTTATGATTTTTGGCAGTAAAGGGTAGAGTCTCTAAGAATTTTGCCAGACTGTGTAGAATGTGGCTGTTTTGTGTGTTAAACTGTTTATGGCCTTGAGTTTCCTGACCCTGACTAACTCTTTTCCTCTTATTTGTTCACTAAGGCCGTGCTCAGAATTCAAAGACAGTATAATGTAGAGAAGGAGCACAATTGGAATCATACATCTTGCATTTTAATCTCAGCACTATCAATTACTAGCTATATGACTATGGACAAGTTATATATTCCCAAGCATCTCTTTTCTACAGAATGGGGAAATGAAATATCTGGATAGGTTTAAGGAGGTAATGGAATGAATACCTATTTTTAAAAAATACCTGTGATAGTACTGAGCACATGGCACGTGCTAAAAAAACTGTAACTGCTTTGCTTTTACTAAACAAAACATATCAGATTTATGTACCATTTCTTTCCTTATAGTTAAGATTGCTAGGAGAACTCTGTACCTGACAATCACTTGGTAACCCTGACCTATAGACTTTGAACCAGATACTGTAGAGTTCCTAAATAAACTATGAGGAGAAATGCATAAATTCTTTATGGTGTTATGAGACTGTTTTGTATTGAACTTTTACAGAGAGATAATCCTATGCTTAATTAAAAGCAACAGTGGTAACTACATCTACTTGTATTTCTGAAATCCTATCTGAATGGATAAATGAATAAATGAATAATGGGCTAGTTGGAAATGAAAATAACAAGTAACGGAAACTTTGAGAAAATTTTTCATGTGAGGTAGTTCTTTTTCTGAGATATTTCCATTTTCTTTCTCAGTGATCATGTAGATAGTGGCAATTTATGATCTGATTTTGGAACAGTATATAAATAGAAAAAACAAATACACAAAAGGTCAGCAGTCTCTGCATATTCTGGGAACATTCGTTTAGCAATTCCAATTTGTAGCGTAATGCTTTTATTTTAGGGAAATAAATTACTTGAGTTCCCTTTATCCAAGAGTAGTGCCTCATCAATAATATTTAATGACTAAGAAAGACTTCTGAATATCATTGAAATTTATTGCAGTAAAGAAGTGTTGAGAGGAAGGAAATAAATTTGAGCATCATTGCAATTTATATTTAACATTTCTGAAGAATCCTTTTTAAATAAGCTTTGAGATATAACTTACAGACTATAAAATGCACAGATTTTAAGTGTCAAATTTCATGTTTTGATACAATAAACATTGGTGTAACCACTATATAAGAGAAAATTTCTATCACTTAGGAAAGTTTCCTTTGTGTCCATTTATAGTCAGTCTTCTGAAGGACAGCCAGCCAATGATCTAATTTCTGTCACCATAGCCTGCTCTAGAACTTTGTATAAATGAAATCATACAGTGTATAAACTTTAATGCCTGGTATTTGTTGCTCACTATGTTTTTGAAATGACTTCTTTTAAATCTTTTTTTAATATTTATTTATTTTGAGAGAGAGAGAGAGAGAGAACGAGAGTGAGTGCGTGCATGGGGGAGGGATAGAGAGAGGGAGAGAGAGAAAATCCCAAGCAGGCTCTGCACTGTCAGTGCAAAGTCCAATGTGGGGCTTGAACTCATGACCTGAACTAAAATCAAGAGTCCAAGGCCTAACCAACTGAGCCATTCAGGTCCCCCTGTTTTTGAAATTTCTGTTGGTTGTTATATCAATGGATTTATTAAGTGTTATGCCTGAATAGTATTTCACTGTATGAATATAGCATGATTTCTTTGTCAGTTAGCTGGTTGATAGAATTTTGGATTTCTAGCTTTTACGTATTAGAAATGAATCCTCTGTGAATATTTTTGTACGTTTTTGTAGTTACATGTTTTTCTTTCTCTCAAGGAGGGGACATGTGGTATGTGTATGTTTAATTTTAAAAGAAACTTCCTAACTACTTTCTAAATGATTATACCATTTTATACTCCTACCAGAAGTATGAGTTCTAGTTGCTCCACATCTTCTCCAACACTTGGTATGGTTAGGCTTTTTAGTTTTAGCCATTTTCAGGGGTGCCTTGGTGGCTCAATTGGTTAAGCATCTGGCTTCGGCTCAGGTCATGATCTCAGGGTTTGTGGGTTTGAGCCCTGTGTCGGGCTCTGTGCCGACAGCTAGCTTGGAGCCTGGAGCCTGCTTTGAATTCTGTGACTCCCTCTCTCTCTGACCCTCCCCTGCTCGCACTGTTTCTGTCTCTCAAAAATAAATAAAAAACATAAAAAAATAAAAAAAAATATTTTCAGCTCATGTGTGGCTTGTCTCAATGGTGTCTTTTGGTGAGTAGATGGTTTTAATTTTGATTAAGAGTTATTTATTTATTTATTTTTAATTTTTTTTGATGTTTATTATTGAGACAGAAACAGACCATGAATGGGAAAGGGGCAGAGAGAGAGAGGGAGACACAGACCCCGAAGCAGGCTCCAGGCTCTTAGCTGTCAGCACAGAGCCCGACATGGGGCTCAAACCCACAAACTGTGAGATCATGACCTGAGCTGAAGTCAGATGCTCAACTGACTGAGCCACCCAGGCACCCCTATTTATTTATTTATCAAATTTATTTTTGGTTTGTGATTTTTGTTGTGGGCTAGCCAAGAAATCTTTGTCTACCCCAAGGTTCCAAGGGTGCTCCCCTATATTTTCTTCTAGGAGAGTTTAGTTTTAGTTTTTATGTTTAGGTTCATGGTCTGTCTCTGATTTTATTTTATTTATGCAAATTGTATTTCTCATTAATTCATGAACAAATATTTATTGAGTACCTGGTCAGTGCCTGGCATTGTTTAAGCACTTGGTATCTATTAGTAAACAAAAAGAAGTCACTCATGGTAAGCCCCTGGAAAGGCCTTGCACTTGTGAAGCCTACATTTTAGGAGAAATGATAGACAATAAATTAATAACTAAGTAAATGATATGGTATGATAGAAAGTGAGAAAGCACCACAGGGTGGGGAAACACAATAAGGTCAGGTAAAGGTTAGTAAGAAGATTTGCAGTTTCCAGGAAGGGTAAAAGTAGGCTTTCTTGAGAATGCCATTTAAGGAATGACTTGAAGATGAGGGAGTTAGCCATTCATCTGCCTGGGGGATGAGCCTTCTGAGTAGTGAAAACAGCTATGAAAAGGCCTTACGGTGGGAGTCTGTCTGGCATGTCTCAGTAATAGCAAGGGACATGAAATAGAGGAAGATAGTGGATAAGATCCTAGAGATAGGGGAGGGCAAATTGTTTTGACTCTTATTAGACATTGTTAAGACTATAGCTCTTTGTGTGAGTTACATGGGAAGTCATTTGAGGGTTTACTATACTTAAAAAACACTTTAAAACCAGACTTTAAAAAAAATAAAATAAAATAAAACCAGACTTATGTTTTCCTGAATATCACTCAAGAGATTTCATATTATTGTTTTTTTTAGATTTGTCACTTCATATCTGCTTAATAGGAATGAAAGCGTGCTTTTTCCCCCTGAAATGTACATACATTTAATATTGGTTTTCTTATTTCAGAAAGATCCAGATTACCTGAAGCTATGGTTGGACAATTTTGTTTCTAGCTATGAACAGTTCTTAGATGTTGACTTTGAAAAGCTGCCTACCAGGTATGTACAAACATTTCTTATCCTTAGATGAGCTTGTTTATTTGGCACAAAGACTTCATTGATGACCTACTACAAGATACTCCTGTAAAACCCTACTCTCAATGGCAGACTTTGTTAATTGATCTCAGCAGGCTTTCCTGCTGAGACTTGGGTTCTAGAAGTAGAGAATACTAATTTGGTAAGCTACTAGCCACTGGGTGTCCTGCAATTCACTTCATTTCTAACACTAACTACCTGGAGTTATAATGGCAGATCCCACAAATTAAGGGAAAAGTCCTCAACAAGACTGTCCTGACTTCAGTTGTAAGTCTTTGGAACCACCTGTAACTCTGACCAACTGGCTGTAAATTTGAAAGTTTTCACAGCTCTTTCAGGTTCAGTGATTAGCTAGAAAGATTCACAGAACTAAATGAGCACTATGCTTACTTATTTTTTATTTTATTTTTTTAATTTAAATCCAAGTTAGTTAACATATAGTGTAATAATGTTTTCAGGAATAGTTTTTTTTTTAAGTTTTTTTCTTTAATGTTTGTTTATTTTTGAGAGAGAGAAGGACAGAGCACAAACTGAGGAGGGGCAGAGAGAGAGGGAGACAGAGAATCTGGAGCAGGCTCCAGCTCTGAGCTATCAGCACAGAGCCTGATGCAGGGCTCAAACTCACAAACCATGAGATCTTGACCTGAGCTGAAGTTGGATGTTTAACTGACTGAATCACCCAGGTGCCCCTTCAGGAATAATTTAATGACTCATCCCTTACATATTAACACCGAGTGCTCATCCCAGTAAGTGCCCTCCTTAATGCCTGTTGCCCATTTAGCCCATCCCTGTACCCAACACCATAATAGCAACCCTCAATTTTTTTTCTGTGTTTAAGAGTCTCTTATGGTCGGTCTCCCTTTCTGTTTTTATCTTATTTTTGCTTCCCTTCCTCTGTGTTCATCTGTTTAGTTTCTTAAATTTTTGTATAAGTGAAGTCATGGTATTTGTCTTTCTCTGACTGATGAACTCACTATACTTATAAGTATGGTTTTATTATAGAGTAGGGTCTTAGAAAATATCTTGGAAGAGATGAAGTATTCAGACTTTTAAAAGCTAGATTTGAAAATCATGAAATGGGAGAAAAATTCAAATTTTGTGGAAAAGTACAAGTGAAAGTGTAAACCAACTTCCCAGGTAGTTTTTTACCGTATCTCAAACCATTTTGAAGACCTTGTAGTTATTAGGTAAGAGAGGTCAGGTTGGCTAGAGTAAAAAGCTGGAGAAATGAGAAGGCACTAGACACTTTTAGCCACAAAAGGAACTCCATTTATAGATATGTTGAGATGGAAGGGGAGAAATGAGTGGTAGCTGATGATGAGAAGTATTTAGAGAATTAAAAATCTTCAAAGAGGAAAGTGTTTGCAGTTTGGGGATGGTCCTAGGCAGTAAGTGGATAGGTATGGCTGAGTAGAGTCTGGAAAATCAGGAGTCAGATCATGAAATGCCATGCATTGCTAATGGACTGATTTTTTGTTATGGAAGATATGAGACTCTACTAAAGAATTTTCTGCTTGAGGTATCATGATCAAGTTTGTTTTTTAAAATTCCCTTTGGTAGCATTAGAAGGCTGAATTGGAAAGGGTTGAGATTGAAGGCATGAAGCTCAGTTAAGAGGCAATTTTAATAATTCAGAGAAGAAATCATTAGAGCTTTGGACCAAGTCATTGAACTTAAGAAAAGATATACTTAATGCTTAGAAAGCACTAGTGTTTCATTATTTATAAATATAGTTTGAGTTCTGTATTATTTATAACAAGTTTTAAAGGTTGAAAAATACTAGTCTCAAACTCAAAATAATATCTATTGTTGATTTCTACTCATCAAAGAGTATTTTTATCGGTTGTGCTTAGAAGTACTTTTATTTTAATAATTTGCAGTTCACATTAAATTATGAGCCTACAAGGGCACCTGGTTGCTTAGTCAGTTAAGTGTCCAACTCATGATTTTGATTCAGGTCATGATTTCACGGTTCATGAGATTGAGCCCTGCATGGGGCTCTACACTGACTGCTCAGAGCCTGCTTGGGTTCTCTGTCTTCCTACTGCTTCTCCCCTCTTGCATGTATGTGCTCCTTCTCTCTTGCAAGATAAATAAATAAGTGTGAAAATAAAAATAAATCATGAGCCTAAGGATTTAATGTGAGTCAGGATTTTGGTCTAAATGCTTAGAATATTGGAATGAACTCTTGTCAAGTTTGTAAGATGCTCTTGTTATACATGTCTCCTTTCTTGGAAGATCATTTTAAAAACATTGTGTAAACTTATATTGCACTATATTTAAAATCAGCTGAAAAATGCCAGAGCATTACTTTATTCATGATTTAGTTAGTTTATTTAAAATTTTATTTCATATATGCCGGGAAACTACACCATGAATTTAGATTTTACTAATAGAAAACTTTTAGTTTTTCAAGTGAATACTTTGTGCAAGATGTATAAAATTAGTCTATTCACCTTAAAGATAAGAAACTCACAGATAATTCTCATTTAAATTAAACTGACTTTCTAGAACTTCTAAGTTAGGGAATTCATAATGCAAGATGACGAGTGCTTTTACCAGAATTTAAAGCCTTGAAATCTAAGCTGGACTTTTTCCTGTGTTAGATGGAGACAATAATGGGCAGCTGTTTAATACAGACATTCAGTAGCCAAATAGAAGAGTGGAACAGATTTCTGGAGATTAGGAAATTTCAGTAAAAGGAGCTTAGTATTTGGGGGCAGTAAAGTCCTGGTGGTGGGAAAATGTTTTCAAATTCTTAAATCCTCATCCATTAGGAACATGGCCAAAAACTTCAGCTTTACCTCTAAGTCATGTTCTAACCAAGCCCAAATTTTATAATGAATGTTAGTAAATACAACAATCGATTTCTCTTTTAGAAAGCTAACTTTTCTCTGTCTAGTAAAATTTTTAAAAATGCAAATAGCAAATGGGACAACTCGGAGGAAAAAGGGAGCTAATCCTTTAAGTAACTAGGATTGAATATTAGGAAGTCTAATGTTTCTTTGTTGTTGACTTACGTTTTTGGAAAAGTGAGTAGGAATAGTTTAGCTTAGTCTTGAAAATCAGTTACATTTTTAAATTTAAATCTCTATTATTTTGAAGTCACCTCTTTTTAGGTCTTTAACAGGAAAGAGGTATATATAAAAATGAGAGTTTTTCTAGTACCACCTATAAATAAGAAAGAACGAAAGAATCCAAAGTATAGGTGAAGTGATGCCCAGATTAAAATGAAATGTGTTTTTGTGATGTGATTGTAGAATTTGGCAAACTTTGGTAATGTGCTTTGTGATTTCTATATAATTAAAGTAGTCAGGTGTTTATTTTATAGAGCACTTTATGCTGTAGGGTGGTTAGGCTAAAGGCTAAAATATTTATCATATATATTTATGTGACTGTTGGTAAAGTGCCTTCAGTTTTTCTGGCTACAGTGAATAAAATAGCTTTATACTCAGTGTAAAAATAGTAGTAAATCTTCATATTAAGTGTTATCTGAAGAAGAGACTATTATAAAGTATAACTGTCATTTAATTATAGGAACTCTTCATGGTGCTCCTTTGAGATTGGGTATTTTTCTTTATTAATTTTGAGAGAGAAACAGTGAGCGCGCACACGCGTGAGATGGGGAAGGGCAGAGAGAGAGAGAATGTCACAAGCAGGCTTTGCACTGTCAGTGCAGAGCCCAATGCAGGACTTGATCTCACAAATTGTGAGACCTTATGGTTTGGGAGATGATGACCTGTGCTGAAATCAAGAGTTGGACACTTAACCAACTGAGTCACCCTGTGATTGGGTATTTTTCTTAATAGAGAGAGGAAAATCAGCATTCGGTGGTTAGTGATAGTATATTTAAAATATATTACATTTTTATAGTTTTTTACATATAGCTAAAAATACACATTAACTTTTCGGTTTCAGAATCCTGTGAAACAGGGCAAATAATACTACAATTTTAGAGATTAGGGCAGTTCAGAGATCAAATGAATGCTTTGTGGTACAGATGTGGAACTTAAGTACACGGGTCTTCTTACTTTGATTCCAAGGGAATTGTAAGAGACTAGCCAGTCATATCTAATATTGGTTTTTGTCCGTTAAGAACCTGATGTTCATCTTACCCAAAAACCAGTTGTCACAAAATATTGAAATGTTACTTGAACAAAAAAACTTAAAAAAAATTGAAATATTGCTTTAAAAAGTATTAATGCTCCTGCTTGGGGTTCTCTGTTTATCATTCTCCCTTTTCTGACCACATAGCTTCTCTTTTTCTGACCATCTATAGTTAGGTGAATATTGTTTATTTAGTAAAGCAGTTAAAAGATATTAAGCTACTTACAGGTTCATTTTTATTTGCTAGTTATTGTTTCTTTTAGAAATGGTATATGCACATACATATATACACATAGATTTTATTTCTAAGTAGACATTGAACTAATTTATATTCTAAATATTTATTTGAAAATAGCACAATTGAAGATAGTAAAGAGACTCTCTTACTCTCTTTTCTGTAAGCCTCTTCGGATGTAAGACTATCTACCTACTGTCCTCTACTAATCTTCTAAGGTGTCACACTGATCTTCTGGTGGTGCCTTGCAGAAAAGGCACAGAGCATCTGAAATAAAAGAGCTTCTTAAGAATTTGAGGTGAAAATGCAATTCTTTTAGAGTGTCAAAGATTTTCTTCCTGTACTTAATCACCCTTCTTACCTTTCCCCCATTGTAGGGTGGATGATGTGCCTCCAGGAATATCTCTACTTCCTGATAATATTCTGCAGGTTCTAAGGATCCAGCTACTACAGTGTGTTCAGAAAATGGCAGACGGGTTAGAGGAACAGCAACAAGCTTTATCAGTTTTGCTCGTCAAGTTCTTTATTATTCTTTGCAGGTATCTGGTATAAACAAACTATCTGTTTTAAATAATTATTATCAAAATAATAATGTATTTATTGTTAGTGGTGTTTATTGCTCATATGGAGCTTTGAAGATTGAATGCACCTTCTGTAAAAGGCTTATGATTTATTATTATATTGGAAAGCCATTTATTTGTTTGTTTGTTTATTTAGTTGGTTAAAGTAGGCTCCATGCTTTTTGTGGGGCTTGAACTCACAAACTGATATCTAGAGTCACATGCTCCACTGACTGAGCCACTATTAGAAAATCTTTTAGTTACCATACTTAATTATACAGATTCAGCCAAGATTGAAAAAACAATAATTGCTGTAAGGACAGTGACAGGAGTTTTTACTTAACCAACAACTTGTCGCATCTGTGTTTTCTGTGTGGTCCTCACCTGTAAACATGTTTACTGCTGTAAAATTGTGAAGTGTATTTTTCTAATACTTAGTTTTATAATTTTACCAAAGAAAGTATAATTATCTTATAGCTTATATTTTCTGGGTGTGTAGATGATTAGGTCTATGTTACTTAAATTTTGGTGTGCATAAGTATCAACTGGGAAGCTTAATAGGAACACAAAGCTTGAGCCTTACTTATGGAAATCCTGACTCCAAAAAGAATTTAGCCATTCTAATTTTTCCTGAATTGCTCATTAACCTGCATATATAAATTTAGGAACGATTGGGTTAGGGCACTGTATACTTCTTTAAAATCTCTCTTCTTTGTGGAATACTTATAATATATACTATTTTTTAAGAAATATTTTAGAATTAATTAGTAGTCAAACAGGGACGTAATTTACTATGCATTTATTTACCTTTTACTTAATTGGTTTTTTTATCTGATTGCAGGAATCATAGAAAAATTGAGCAATTATTGCTCAAATTTTTATTCCCTAAATTAGGCTCTTTCATAACTATAGACTGGTTTCCTGATTTTGTGTTCTTTATTATCCTTAAAATTGAGAAAAGAATATAAGAATTAAAAGGATTAAGGAAAAAAGGTTTACTTGGGTGATAAGACATGAGATGGTGTGTTGATTTCCTATGTTTTATCTAGTTAACTACTTAGTACAGTTTTAGAGAAATCAGAAACCATGTAGATAAATAACTGTTTCTTTTTTGTTTCTACTTTGTGATACTGTTCAATTTTTCTATAATAAATAAATGTTTATCAGCATGTACTTCTTCGATGTTTTCTGTTTTTAGTGGTAATTAAATAGTGCATGAGGTATTTTTTACATTCTTAGTGGTAAAGCAGTTAGGTGACCATATTGATTTTAAGTTTTAATAAATGTCATTTATATTTCATTTACCAACATGTATTTTCAAAATTCAACCTGAATACATGAGCATACATTTTTCTCACTATTCATATGTAATAAATATTTTTTTTCCCTCACAGAAATCTGTCTAATGTGGAAGAAATTGGGACTTGCTCATACATTAATCATGTCATCACTATGACAACACTCTACATTCAGCAAGTAGGTGTGAATTAATATATTCCTTTTGTTGCTTTACTGAAAGTAACTAGGTTTGCCTTTTTAAAAACATTATAATTAGCAAAGTTAAATGTTTTTAGAGGAGGTAATATTTGAGAAGAGAATTAAAATGACCATTAGGAACTATATATTTTAAATACTTTAAACCATCTTACCTAAAAGAGAAGCAATTCTTAATTATATTTTAATTAAAAATTACTGTTTTATAAGTGGCTTTTTACAATGATATAATTTCTCAAGTTAAATATTATTTATCATCAAATATTGCTGTTATTGAACACATACTTTTTTTGCAAAGATGATTGGGTATCCATTTGAAACTCTCTCTAGGCCATATTTAATATTTGAAGGGTTATATCTAGTCCATATGATTAACTCTTTAAACTCAGTTGGATCTTAGATTTATTTGAATAAAAATGATTTATTAAATGATGAATGAAAAGTGTTATTTTTTAATGATGTAGATAAGAATGTTATGCAGTTTAATTAACTAAATACAATTTTATGTTTAACTCTACTTGCAGTTAAAAAGCAAAAAAAAAGAAAAGGAATTGGCAGATCAGACATCTATTGAAGAATTTGTAATCCATGCATTGGCATTTTGTGAAAGTTTATATGATCCATATCGGAATTGGAGGCATAGAATTTCAGGGTATGTCTTATAAATTATAATGTTCACTTAAAACCTTAATGTCATAAATCTATGTAATTCTTTAATACAGGTCTTATTCTTTATGAAAGAAATTGGTAAGATGTGTATAAGACCCCTATCTCTATCTCAGATAGAGAATTATGTTGAAAGTAATGAATTAGCAAAAACTGCCACTTCCAGATAATAAATTTACTCTGAACTTTATTTCAGATTATGCTAATAATCAGATAGGAAAATTTCAAAGCACTGTAAACATCAAGTAGCATGTACATATTTTTCAGGGAAAGGTTTCTTTTTTTTAAAATATTTCATAATATGGAATTGATTTTTAAAAATATTTTGTCTGCTTTTAGTTGTGGGACTTGTGTCAGCCAGGGTCTAGTCAGGAGAATAAATCATACTAGGTGTTTTAAAAGGATATAATAGGAGGATATTGTTAAATAGGTATTAGAGAACTCAAAAAACAAGTAGGGATAATGATGTAATACAGAGAAAGTGACTTCAGGAAGCAACTACTTCCCTGGGGCTGTGGGACAAAAGGAAGAGATTGGAGTTACCAGAATCAGACGTTTGGAGAAGAGGACCTTCAGTATTGGGTCTCTGACCTCTGGTGAAAGAGCATTGCTTAGCTGGGCAGCCATGAAGAGGCTAGTGCTGGAATTGCAAAAATAACCTCAAGACAGGAGCCAACTGTGGTTGCTACAGTTAACTGTTGGGTGGTAAGAAAAAATTAGGAATCAGTTTCTTTTTACTCTCCTAGCCTTCCAGGCTCCATTTAATATTCACTGCTGGTGAACCCAACAGTAGAGTACCTGGAAAAAGAAGTACAGTGTGCAGAGTTCCTGTCACAACCTTACAAAGCAGATAGAATATAGGATGATGGGTTTGCAGCTTAGTGACAGTAGTAGAATTACCACTTCAGGGCTCAAAAAGAAGAGTGCTCCATTTATAGTCTTTCTACTCACTCATCACTTTGGTTGTCAACTAATCAGTGTTCTTCCCCCAGTACGTACCCTCCCCCCCGCCCCCATTAAAAAGGCTTTATTACATACAGAGAAGATGGGTTCAGTCCTTCTTGGCTGCCACTTTCCTCATGGCTGCCAGGTTGCTCAGCTTCTCTCTCTTCCTCTTAGCCTGTGTGTTTGTCCCCACCCTTTTTTTGATGAACATAAGGGCACTCTTGTCCTTGGAGACCTTGAGCAGCTCCATGGCAGCAGCTGTACTTCAGCTTCCTCACATTCTTCTTTGTGGCCTTTGTTGAGGCCCACGTCTATAAGGTGGCTGCTGCTCCTCAATGCCTCCCTTAATGGAAGCCAGTATTCTCTCTATTTTGAATTTACGCCAGGAATTTCTTAAGAAAATGGTATCTCTTGCTCTCACTCTTGGTACTTCCCCATCATCCACCTTAGATATGTTAGTAATGGCAAATTTAAGATAACGTTTTAAGTTTTGAAACTGTCAGTTTTTCTTTGTAAACAGCAAGGTATATACAGAAAGAGAAACATAAGATTGGTCTGAAAAAGACAGGAGAAGTTTTTAAAGAAATCTTAATAAGAACAAAATGAATTTAAAATTGAGAGAAGGAGGGGCCCCTGTATGGCTCAGTCGGTTAAGGTTCTGATGTAAGTTTAGGTCATGATCTCATGGCTTGTGAGTTTGAGCCCCGTGTCGGGCTCTGTGCTGATGGCTCAGAGCCTGGAGCCTGCTTCTGTTCCTGTGTCTCCCTCTCTCTCTGCCGCTTTCCCACTCTCTCTCTCTTTTTCTCTCTCAAAAATGAATAAGTATTTAAAAAAAATTTTTAAATCAAATTGGGAGGAGAGAATATACAAAAAAGTAGATTTAACAACAAATTAAAACAAAATTGGTAAATGAAAACAAAAACTTTTGAGAGCCAAAACCAAGAGGAAATTTAAACACGGTAGCATAGAAAGAGAATTCTACATATATGAGATGACAGCAGAAAGAGGAACAAAGAGTAGGGGTTGAGTGGTGGCATTTATGAGTGTGTGTGCAATATCACACCAGGAATTATGCTGGAAGCTGTCCACATATTATCTCCAATAAGCATAACAATTTTCCTGCTAATGGTAGGAACTGCATCAGAGGTAAATGGTAAAGCAGAGGTTCAGACTTGGCTTACTTTGACTTTGATAGGAAAATGAAACATACTGCAAATAAATCATGGAATTAGGAAAAATCTGTAGCTCGTTGGAGATCTATACAAGGGAGCTATAGCGGTTTCTTATACTTTATATAATAATCTGATTCTGAAGTTAAGTGGAAACTAGAAATGTATATATTTTCTTATTTATTGTTTGTGTTTGTTGCTTACCAAAACAGCTAAAACAGATTTAGCATTATTCCAAATACAGAGCCATTTAAAATCTTGCTTGTTTGATGAAATATATGGATTTTTTTATATCTCCATATGTAATTTGATTGAATAGATTTGATTGATCTATTGGTTCAGTCTTGGTTATGTTTGTAGCATCTTGCTTATTTAGAAAGATTTCATCAAGTGAAACTTAAATTGATGTAGGGAAAGAATTCTTTCCTAAAAAGCACTTATTCATTCAAGCATTTATTTAGAAGTGTACTTATTTTCTACTTTGTACTCAGTGTAAGTTTAGTAGGATTCATTACCTGCCCAAAGATAAAAACAAGTTAAGTAGCCTTAATTACGCCCTGGTGTTCCTACTGGCCAAATCTGGGACAATGTATACATGAAAATAATTAATTGCTGGAAAGAATTACACACTGGCTCTGTTGGGAGAGCATGTGACTGTTGATCTAGAGGTTGTGAGTTTGAGCTCCACATTGGGTGTAGAATTTACTACTAAAAAAAAAAGAATTGACGCACCTGTGTGGCTCAGTTGGTTAAATGACTGACTCTTGATTTTAGCTCGGGTCATGATCAAATGGTTGGGAGATTGAGCTCTGTGTTGCTTTCCCTGCTGAGTGTGGAGCCTGCTTATGGTTCGTTCTCTCTCTCTCTCTCTCTCTCTCTCTCTCTCTCTCTCTCTCTCTCTCACCCTCTCTCTCTCTCTCACCCTCTCCTTTCCCACCTCCCACCAAGTCAAATAAAAAAAAAAGGAATTATAAACCATTCAGAAAAAAAGAAATTAATGAGTTCAGACCAGTAATAGATGATAGGTAGGTAGGCAGGTGGATGGATGGATGGGTGGATGGATAGATGGATGGATGGATAGATAGATAGATAGATAGATAGATAGATAAGGGAGAAGGGAGGACACTTGCTTATGGTAGAAGGCCAAATGCCAATTTAGTAAATGTACAAGGGGTATTAGGAAAAAAATCAACATTTTGCATAAGATTAGGATGATAAATCTAGGGGAAGTTTCGGTAAGCAGCATGATTTTTGCATGGTTTTAAAATTCTTCCCCAAAGATTACTTCTTCATTGCAAAGGAATAATTAGTAATTATTTTATATGGTACTGGCTAGTAAATTGACTGGATTATCAAAATTAACATCAGTGAGAAGCACATAGACATCTGTGCCTCCAACTGAGGTGCTCTAAGGACACATTACTGCTTTTATAGTATTCCAACCAAGAATGCATAATCTAAATATAATTGAATGAAAACATCAAGCAAACCCCAAATGAGGAACATTTTAATAAATAAAAGGAGGGAGTGTGGGACAGTATTCTTTAAAAATATCCTTTGGTTGTAGAAATGTTTCAGATTAGAGAAGGGAAAAGATCTATTATAGCTAAATGTAATATCTGGATAGAAAGCTGTACAAAGAGGGGCAGAAATGCTATTAAGACTATTATTGGGTCAGTTGACAAAACTGGATTATGAATGGTGGATAAATGTATTATATTGTTACATGTATTGAAATTTATAATTATACTGTGTTGTTGTATAAGACAGTATCCCTTTTCTTAGCAAGTATTTACTTAAGTATTTAGAAGTGCCGGAATATATATCATTTCCTTTTAAACATTCTGAAAAATGTAATATGTGTAAATATATGTATATATAAATAGTGTTACTGTACATATGGGAAGAGAGTGAGCAAATGATAAAGGATTTGGGATAAAATTTTAACAATGAACCTGAGTAAGATATATTTGAAGTTCTTTGTACTATTTTTATTCTTGCAACTTTTGCGAAAGCTTGAATTTATTTCCAGGTTAAAAGTTGAAAAATTAAGAAAGATATATATGTCCTAGGCATGATGGCAGCACAAAAAAGAAGCACAAAATAATTGATCAAGGGACATGAACTTAGAAAACTAAGATGCAAACTCGTTTTGCAGTCCTCAGAAGATTGGTGTGTATTAGCATCTGCTAAGTGCTAGATGCTTGATCCAAATATCAGATAATAATGAAACAAGTGTGCTGTGTTCTAAAAATGATACAAGACTGAGTTCATTTTTAGTTCTTCTGTCTTATCCTATTGAAAACATCTAGTGCAGAGTACTTATGCCTTAATGTTTGCGTTATGTGTAATGGTTTTCACCCTTTTTATTTATGTTAGCATATTAAATTTTACTACAACAGTAATGGGAACTATTTATGTTCATATGTTAAATCTAATACAGGACCTTTAGAATGAGTCATGAATCACAAATTGCGGGAGTATATTTTCATTGTGTTACTAAAGTGAGAACTTTAATTGTAGTACAGTAGTTGGATAGGATATTTGTATAGTATATATCCAGTCTGTTAGTTCATACCATAATTTATAATAAAAGTACAAAATGTAAACAATGTAAATAATCTCATGATAAAACTTAACTGAAAGCTGAATCATTCTTTTAAAATTAATTTTTCTACATCATTACTGAATTTTTTTAAAGGCGTGGCTAAATTTTTAATGTGAAACTCTAGTCATATTTGTATTATCGTAAAGGTTTTAAAAAATGTCAATAACAGTATTATTTAAATAGAAAGATCCACTAATGTTTGAATTTAAAATAAATACATGGGCGCCTCAGTGGCTCAGTTGGTTAAACATCCCACTTCAGCTCAGGTCATGATCTCACAGTTTGTGAGTTCAAGCCCCACATCAGCTCAGTACTAACAGTTCAGAGCCTGGAGCCTGCTTTGGATTCTGTGTTTCCTTCTCTTTCTGCCTCTCCCTGTGCACTCTCTGTCTCTCTCTCAAAAATAAACATTAAAAAAATTAAAATAAATATAAAATGTATTAATTCTTCTGCCTTCTCCACAATGAAAATGGCACAGATTTGGAAAGCAGTACAGTAGCAGATTATCTGATATGAAATATAGTAAATCTGGATCTTAGAACTCTTTCTAAAAAAATTTTTTTTAATTTTTGTTTTTTATTTATTTTTGATAGAGACAGCGCGAACAGGGGAGGGTCAGAGAGAGAGGGAGACACAGAATCCGAAGCAGGCTCCAGGCTCTCAGCTAGCTGTCAGCACAGAGCCCGACGTAGGGCTCGAACCCACGAACTGTGAGATCATGACCTGAGCTGAAGCTGGACGTTTAACCGACTGAGCCACCCAGGCGCCCCTAAAAATTTTTTTTAATATTTATTTTTTATTGATACAGAGAGAAACAGACCATGAGTAGGGGAGGGGCAGAAAGGGAGGGAGACACAAAATCTAAAGCAGGATCCAGGCTCTGAGCTGTCAGCACAGAGCCTGACACGTGGCTCAAACCCACAAACTGAGATCATGACCTGAGCCAAATTCGGATGCTCAACCACCTGAGCCACCGGGCACCCCTGGACCTTAGAACTCTTTATTCTGCCATTACTCAGGCCAGCTGTGCCTGCCTTATTGGCTTATTCTGTAGTCAGTTGACTTTTCCTCCTTGCATTTAATATAAGGAAAATAATTCTAATATCTCAATTTTGGTTGTTAAGAAGTCATCTTAACCCATTACTTTCTCAGTAGGTCATATGTAGATTTATGGAATTTCTGTGTGGCTGTTTTTCAAATATTTTTCATTTTTGTTGCTTTTCTCTAACAATGTTAAGAGTTTTTTAACGGCATAAAAAATGTCTGAGTTTTTTTATTTTTGTTTTTTTAATTCTCAACAATCCACCAGTTGGATGTTTCATTGTAACAATAGCCTTTAAACCCCAAAACCCACACTGCATTCTCTATCTAAGAGACTCATTTTGTTTTGAAATGCTCTTAGTAAAGGCACATGCTATTTGTCTTGGCTTTACCAAAGTCTGTAGAAATAATTCAGCTGTCAAAAATACTACAGTTGTCATTCAAAACAAAAATAATCCCAGCCCATACTAGACTTACATACTTAAAATGGAGGAAGGCAGTGGCATGGATTCTTTCTGTCCAGATGAAATTTCAGAAAATGGCAGAGTGGCCTGATTTCTCATGAATTTAGTTTGCACTCTGGTAATAAGCTCTACAGTCTGAGATGTCAAATTAGCAGTACCGCTGAACAAGTTCTTTTACAGATTGGAGATTTTATTGTATTTTATTTAAGTTTTATTTGTTTTGATAGAGAGAGAAGGGGAGGACAGAGAGAGAGAGGAAGAGAGGGGATCCTAAACAGGCTCCACACTGCCAGAGCAGAGCTAGACATGGTGTTCGAACTCAAGAACTGTGAGGTCATGACCTGAACCCAAACCAAGAGTCAGATACTCAACTGACTGAATTACCCAGGCACCCCTACAGATTGGAAATTTTATTTTATTAAAAAAATTATGTTTTGATGTTTATTTATTTTTACAGAGAGACAGAGCATTAGCAGGGGCGGGACAGAGAGAGAGGGAGACATGGAATCCAAAACAGGCCCCAGGCTCCAGCTGTCAGCATAGAACATGACACGGGGCTTGAGCCTGTGAATCATGAGATCATGGTCAGATGCTTAACTGGATGAGCCACCCAGGCACTCCTGCAGATTAGAAATTTTAAATGCCCTGTTCCTTTTTCTATTTCTAGTTGTTTAGAAACTTAACCTGCTATGTTTCACCATTAAGCATTTAATTTTTTTTTTGCTTAATTCAAAAGAAGAAACCCTTTCTTAGGTGGGCATTTAAATTACTGGCTAGACTTCCTTTTCAAGATTATACCAATCCTAGAGATGTATTTTTCCGTACCTAAATAAAAAGTAATATACTAAATTTATAGTTGTTTCTGTAATTATGCCATCTCTACTTGCTCATGTTATAATTTGGTATTAACTTCTTTTTAATGATAGACGAATCCTTAGTGCTGTGGAAAAGAGCAGACAGAAATACAAACCAGCTTCTCTCACAGTGGAGTTTGTCCCTTTCTTTTATCGTAAGTATCAGTCCTAATTTCTCTTAGATTTTGATGTTATTCTTTTTTTTTATAGTTTATTGTCAGATTGGTTTCCATATAACACCCAGTGCTCTTCCCCACATGTGCCCTCCTCCATCACCACCACCTCTTTTCCCACTCCCCCTCCCCCTTCAAGCCTGTTTGTTTTCATTATTCAGTAGTCTCTCAGGTTTTGCATTTCTCTCTCCCCGCAACTCTTTCTCCCTTCCCCTCCCCATGGTCCTCCATTAGGTTTCTCCTGTTCTCCTATTAGACCTATGAGTGCAAACATATGGTCTCTGTCCTTCTCTGCCTGACTTACTTCGCTTAGCATGACACCCTCGAGGTCCATCCACTTTGCTACAAATGGCCAGATTTCATTCTTTCTCATTGCCATGTAGTACTCCATTGTATATATATACCACATCTTCTTGATCATTCATCAGGTGATGGACATGTGTGTCAGCACTTCTGTATCCCTTGGGTAAATCCCTAGCAGTGCTATTGCTGGGTCATAGGGGAGTTCTATGGATAGTTTTGTGAGGAACCTCCACACTGTTTTCCAGAGTGGCTGTACCAGTTTACATTCTCACCAACAGTGTAGGAGGGTGCCCGTCTCTCCACACCCTCGCCAGCATCTATAGTTTCCTGATTTGTTTTTAGCGACTCTGACCGTGGTGAGGTGGTATCTCAGTGTAGTTTTGATTTGTATTTCCCTGATGATGAGTGATGTTGAGCATCATTTCATGTGCCTGTAGGCCATCTGGATGTCCTCTTTGGAAAAGTGTCTGTCTGTGTCTTCTGCCTATTTCTTCACTGGGTTATTTGTTTTTCAGGTGTGGAGTTTGGTGAGTTCCTTGTAGATTTTGGATACTAGCCCTTTATCTGATACGTCATTTGCAGCTATCTTTTCCCATTCTGTCAGTTGCCTACTAGTTTTCTTGATTGTTTCCTTTGCAGTGCAGAAGCTTTTGATCTTGATGAGGTCCCAAAAGTTCATTTTTGCTTTCATTTCCCTTGCCTTTGGGGATGTGTCGAGTAGGAAATTGCTACGGCTGAGGTCAAGGAGGTTGTATCCTACTTTCTCCTCAAGGGTTTTGATGGTTTCCTGTCTCACATTCAGGTCCCTTCATCCATTTTGAGTTTATTTTTGTGTATGGTATAAGAAAGTGGTCTAGTTTCATTCTTCTGCATGTTGCTGTCCAGTTCTCCCAGCACCACCTGCTAAGGAGGCAGTCTTTTTTCCATTGGATACTCTTTCCTGCTTTGTCAAAAATTAATTGGCTGTACATTTGTGGGCCCAGTTCTGGGTTCTCTATTCTATTCCTTTGGTCTATGTGTCTGTTTTTGTGCCAAGATTCCGATGTTATTCTGATCATTCTTTTAAATTCTTATTCCAATTATGCTTAATTCAGCTTTGTGTATTTGTAAGATAAAGGACCTATCACTGGAGTACTTGATTCATATTTTGCAGTGATTATTTTTCTTCCTCTTATTTAATTTACTATTCTGAAAGTGTTTTTATTTTGAGAAGAGCTTAATATTTTTATGACTGTAGTATAGTACTTCAGAATTTTTACAGAAAAAGAGGGGCATGGGGACCCAGCCAACATGGCCACTGCCCAGGAGCCTGAAACCAAGGCCTCATACCTGGGCACTACCTGGCTGGGCTTTGAGGTGGTGTTGGCCTTGGGGATGAGGCCTTTCTTTGGCAATTGGGGCTTTCCAGAGGCTGAGTGTAAGGCTGGGCCCAGGGTGTGTTTGGGGAAGGGGACCAGCAGGTTTGCTCACTCCACAAATGGATGGGGTAGGGGCAATAAGAGCTTTGCATTGCCCTTCTCTTCCACCTCTGATACAATACTTGATGCTGTGGTTGGATTTTATTATCATGGATGATGAGTTGCAGTTATTAAAGAAAAATTTTGTGGACAAACACTCCCAGGAATTTGAAGACGTGGGAAGGAATAAATTTCACCTATACACATATTTATGTTTAACTAAAATATTTTTAATGTTTGTTTATTTTTGAAAGAGAGAGAGAATGAGCGGGGAAGGAGAGAGAGAGATGGACACAGAACCCAAAGCCATCTTTAGGCTCTTAACTGTCAGCACAGAGCCCGATCCTGGGCTTGAACTCATGAGCCATATGATCATGTCTTAAAGCGAAGTTGATTTTCGACTGACTGAGCCACCCAAGCTCCCTAACCTGTACACTTGTTTATAATGAATGTAGTTCTTTGGTGGAAAAGTCAGATTCCTGTATTTAACATGGGGACTTGCACAGCATCTTTACAGTACCATAAAGGTGAAGTCGCTGGGGACATATTTGACATGTTGTTCATGTATGGATTTTCTGGCTTTTAAATAAACCTGGGCTATCGGGCAGAAGGAGAAGGCTGGGTTTTGGGTTTAAGCAGTGGTCAGTGGTGATTTTGTTGTGCAAATCATCATCTTTACTAGCCTCCCAGAGCTATCTGAGACCCAAATGTCCACCTTTGGCAATGATATTTTTCTGGATGTGCCACCTCACTAGATTAGAGGAGGCTATGGCTAGTATAAAAGACAAAAACATCTTGGAAAGACTGACTCCGTTCTGCAACTGCTCATTAATGTCAAGTATTGGTGGGTTACAAAGAAAATTACCTGATCCTCCTTGGATTTTTTTTCTCCTGAAACACTCTTGTATTCGGTGACCCTGTTACTTTTTCTGAACTAAACACCTCTCTCAGAGGCTTTTGAGTCAGGCTCCTCTAGAGCAATCCCAAGGCCAGCATTCTGCCTGGGAGACGCCTTCACCAGTGTACACTTCCATGTGTCAGCTTTGAAAAACTGACCATCACCAACTCCCTTTTGGCCCAACAGGCTTTGCATGTCCCACTAGGCATTTTGTACCCTCAGCTTTTGATATTAAAGCTTCAAGCCTGTAGCCGTAATGGTGTTTGACTGGGAGTATTTATCCAGGGTGTTACTCAAGCCAGCTGCCCATCTTGAAATTTCTGAAGCTCCTACTATCACAATTAGTCTTGACTCTAGGAATCAACTGAGAGAGGTGTCCTTTACCCAAAAGCTTCATGTGAAAATCAATTTCTGGTCTTAACATTTGTGGTCCTTGCTTCATAATCTTCTAGTCCTGATGTAGTCCCACTGTTTCCTGAATTCTGTTTTAAGCATTTTTGAAAAAATATTTTTAAAGATGAATACTCAGACTAACCTAGTGAATATAATCTTGTAACTTCCATGATTACCCACTCAAATTTCAAATTAAAATATGCTGTATGCTTTAGTTGTTAGTACTATGAAAGTAAAAATGCTTTCTGTCTTCGTGTTTCTATTTTAGTGGGCACCAATGAATGTGTACTAATGCTGAAAGTAGGCTAAAAGGTACCTTTTTTCTTTTAGCAAGTTAAGTTTTGCTAAAACTCTTTCTGTATAAATCAGTTCTTTAGGTTTCCTGTTGAGGTAAGGAGTTCCTTCTTCCCGTCAAAATCTACTAAGATGGTTTCCATGGGTGTAACCAGTTCAGCATGAGTAGGATATAGGGAACAGCTTTATTGGTCATTTGCTTGCTTTTATTCAGTACATTGATAGAACATTACTGACCAGAAAACATGATGTTACTTCTCTAGAAAGAGGAAAGAAAACATAGTGGTTGAATTCTGTGTTCACTTTCTCTCTCTAGCTGTATGTAAGTTTAAATTTATTTATTATTTATTGCTTATTAAATATTTTAAAAAGTAAAAAATAACATTCTGAACTGACTTTTCATTTGTCTGTTCTGGTTTTAAAGAATGAGCTACAGGTTATGTGTTTTTTCTGTACTGATGTGATACTTATTGAATACTTTTGTATCATGAGTTAAAAAAAAGAAAGAGAAATGACCTATGTGGACTCTAGTTTTCTTTCTTCAAAAATTATTGTGCCATAGTTCAAGAATATGGAAAATATTGCGATATATATAAATGGAGTCTGTGTTTCCCACTCACATTTGTCAGATTTCAGCGTCTTGCCATATTTGCTTTAGTTCTCTTTTCCTTTTTTCCTAATAATTAAAACAAGGCAAATAGTCCTTTGTTTGAGAACTTGGTGAGGATGATTGCAGTGTCTACTCTATTTGACCACTAGTAGCTGATTTCTGGAATCTCTTTTTTTGTTCCATATCCCTGCCCTTATTATATTATCACACCGTATCAATTATTGTAACTTTATGCTAAGTCTTGAAATAAGTCCTCAGCTTTGTTCTTCTTCAAAATTTTCTTGGCTATTTTGAATCCCCTACATTTTTATATACATTGTAGAGGCCATTTTAAAATATTTTTTACAAAGAGCTTTGCTGGTATCTGTTTGGGATTATATTCAGTCTGTGGAAGCATTTTAGGAGAATTAATATCTTAAGAACACTGAGACTTCTAGTTCATGAATCCGATATATCTCACTATTTTTTGTTACTTATTTCTTTAATATTTTATAGTTTATAGCATATAGATTGTACATATATTTTGATAATTTATCCCAAAGAAGGTATCACAAGTACTTATAAAATGTAAAGGTCTTTAAAATAAAGTAATGTAGATTTTTTTTAAGTGAGTTTTATTTTCATTGCCTATCTTTGATAAGGACGTGTCCCTTTTTACCCATGGTAATATTCCTTGCCTTTCTTTCATACTATTTCTTGCCTGCTTTGTCAGATGCTAATAAAGCCACTCCAGCATTCTTATGATTAGAGTTTACATGATATGTCTTTTTATATCCTTTATATGTGTTTTCTGTGTGTCTCCTGTGGCTGAATAGAAGTCTGTCATCATACAGCTCATGTAAAATCTGGCAGTTATTCAACTTAAAACTTCTTGGTAGGTTTTTGCATGTCTTGTGGGATTTCACAGTATCATGTAAGGATTGATATTTTGACTCAAATTAGTATTTCTGGATTTCTTTCTCTGTATGGCTTCATCCACTCCAATACTACTTCACAAATTCCAGTTGCCTAAGCCTCCCCAAACATTGTATCTGTCTCCTAACTCAGCAAATAGCTATATTTTTTTAGGGTTCCCCTTTTCTAGGTAATTGTCAGAACATATCTGCAGCAGGAAGGTGAGATAATCCTTGGGCTCACTTTGCTTCTCTTGAGAGAAAGAAAATTTCTAGGATGTATGAATTTCTACCTATTTTGTCTAATTTTCTAGTTATTCATAGTAGGAAGCCACGTATAGTGACAGTTATTTCAACATAGCTGGAATCATTTAACTTTTTAAATGTAAATTCCTATCACTACATTTATCTCACAGCTGTTTCTTATTGGTAATATTTGTTATGTATAAAATTGGAAATAATTCTGTTGTTACAGTCTTATCTGTGTATGTAATGATATATGCAAAAAGATATTCATTACTGGGTTATTTGAGTATCAAAGAGGAAAATCATAAAAGTTTATCAATAGAGAACTGGATAAGTAAATTAAGTTACATCATTGTAGTGGTTGTAAAAATGAATAAGGAAGATGTATATGTTAAGATATAATAATACCCAGTTATATTATGTTAAAACAAAAAAACAGGATGTAGTAGGATATATCTATAGCTTTTTTTAATTTTTGGTATGGGGAAGCATTTTAAATTGAGGAATAGGTTTGAGGGAGATTTACATTTCCTTGTCAGTTGTTTTATGCTATTTTAATTATTCTTTGTCATGTGCATGTATAACCTTTTAAAAACAATAAAATTCTTTATAATATTAGAAGGAAGATTACCCTTGCTACCAGAACTTTAGGATGTTTGTCTTGGAGTAAACTCAGGAAATCTTTTTGTCCAACTCTATATTTTATTATTGAATAATTATAGTCAATTATACTAATAAGATGTATTAGTAGTAATAAAAAAATTTAATTTTATGTCAGATTTCAGTTTCTAACTTTGTTGATCAGCAGCTCTATAACTTGGGGCAAGACATTCCATTTTTATTTATAAGTGGGGCAAAATATCCTCATATGGAGTATTATGAGAATTAAATGAGATAACGTAAATGACTTATCTAAAATACTAGCTGATAAGTGGTTTCTTTTCCTTTTCTTTGAAAAAATGCATAGCAACCTTGTCTTTTAACAAATGTTAGGCTTTTTATAGTTTTTAATATTTCAGTGTCAGACATTCCTTAGAGATAAATCATACTGTGAAAGAGAAGTCTTATTTGTTTATTTGTGTATTATATTCACAGAGTGTTTTCAGGAAAGTGAACATCTCAAGGAAAGTCTTAAGTGTTGCTTATTGCATCTCTTTGGAGCCATTATAGCCGGTGGGCAGGTGAGGAAAGTGTTAAAAGTTAATATTGAAACAGTAAACAGTGCAAAAAGTGTTCCATGGATTATTTTGATGTATTCTTTCTCTTTTTATAATTTCGTGAACCATACAAATATTTTTCTATGTTTATGTCCTGTTTAAAACTGATCTTTTGTTAAAACGTCTTCAAAAACCTAAGTAGTAATATTACTTAAAATATAATAACAATATATAATAACATAATAAACTAACAATAAAGTTAGTGCATAAGTAACCATAGCTAACAATTTTTTATTGTAAGTTCTTAGTTGTTTTGACTTTCAGCTACTAGTTCTTTCTTTACAGCATAGAGTCAGCCCTCTTAGTCTACATGATGAAATCAAGCTCAAATTAAATGTATATGAATTAATAACTCTTCTGACTACTTAATTGCTGAATGCATATATACAAGGTTTATATGCATTTTTTCAACAAACCCAATTAATTTATTTATTATTCACAAGAAGGAAATTCTAGTAATACTTATTTATTTTTGAAGGTGAGCATCTTAAAAACTGTTAGTGGTAAACTTTGAGTATAACTACTAGTTGAAAACAGGATTATAGTTCAGAAAGAACATCCTACATGTTTTCTTTAAGCACACAGTTTAGATCAGAAGTTTCTAACACTTTTTGTAACACATATGTCATCTATAAAGTTCCTTGTCAGAATGTTTCAAATGCATAAAATAAAAAACATAGGATCACAAAGGAAACTAGTTATGCTGAAATGGGTTACTAAAATATTAAGATAAATTCGTAACATAATATGTGCTTATAACATAACACACTAAATAAATATAGCATCAAATCTAGTAACAAATGCAGTTTCAAAAGAGACAAACGATGTTTGGAGACATTACCGCAATTGTAATGTATGAAAATTTATATGATTTTTATTGGTAACAAAGTTGCAGCTGTTGCTAATAATACTACTTGGGTTTCCTAGTGAGCTACCTTGCCTTTCCCTCTTTAGTCTAATAGAAGAATCTGTTTTTTGTGAGAGTGATGATGGCTAGAATCTTTTCAGTTTGTTTGCTTTGTCACCTTCCTTTGTTAGCTGATATCCTTCTTTTGTGTTAGTATCTCCCCCTTTCCATCATTTCTCTACTAATAGAAAGAAGAATTAATAAGTATACATGAATAAAATTGAAAATGACGTTGTTTTTAACTATTGGAGAAGCTGGCTAGATCCCATTACCATTTTGAACACATAGAGACTTGTTCTTTTTAGTGCCCAGGGGTGATCAAGCCCTGAGAAACCTCTAGTAATTAATATTAACATTGAAATCAAGTAGATACTAGAAAGCCAATTTATTTTATGTACTGAAAATATTCAAAATCCTTTTAATCAGCTTATAGCTATAGTTACAGCAAGTTTGAGGTCAGAGGGTTGTTTATAGAGTTAGTACAAGAATATTTAGATGAATCAGATATCTAAAGGTGTAAAAATAAGCCTTGTCAGAAACAGCAAAAAAACTGAAGTCCCCTGACTGGTTTCTCTTCTCAAAGCATCATGCCTGGACTTCCCATTGGCATATTTGTTCTATTTTGTGTTATTAGAATGGGCTTTGGAGCCAGACTGACATAGGTTTGAATCCCATGTCCATCTCTAATTAGTTCCGTGACCTTGAATAAAAACTATTTACATGTTTTAGTTTTTTTACTTACAATAGGAAAATAGTAATACAATAAGGTAGTCATAAGGCCAGATGGTGTGTAATATATGTAAGGCACTTGCTTATAAGAACTAATATGGTGGCTCTAGGATCTTCAGGGACCCAGGTTCCTTTTGGATGTCAATTTGTTATTTCTTTTGCTACAAGATTAGCTTTTAGAGTTTTGGTCATCTGCATCGTGTCTGCCTTTTGGGCACAAAAATGGAGGGGAGATGAAGAGGGAGACAAATGACACATGGCAACTGTCTTTAAAGGAAATCCTGAAGAGCTGATACTTTTCTTAAAAATCTCATTTGCCACTCTCCATGGGATAACTACAACAAAGGAGAATATGTCCAGATAAAAAAATTGGTAAAACTTGCTTCCTCAGCCTTCTTGGCAGCAGGGGAAGCTAGGAAACGTAATTTTTATTCCTGGTAGCTCCATCTCCAGCAAAGTATCAGGGGTTCTTTTGTAAGGAAGTGGAAGATAATGGTGGTTGGATGTTCTTTAGTCAGTTTCTTCCCATAGTAGCACTTTTTATTATTGATATTACTTATTTTATTGGTAATAACAAGTTCTAATGGCTTAAGTGCTATTACTTTTAGATGATTTTTTGCATAACTGTGTTTGATTTATTATATATTTAACAGTTTGGAACAAGATATATGGTTTATTTCCAAGTTTAATGGGTCACCCTGCATAGCTACCAATGACTTAAAATTTCAGAAATGTTTGTAGAATCAGAGTCAAGTCAGTCGTCTTATGCATCTATATCATTTGGGATGGATTTGCTATAACCAACAGAAAACCCTAGAGAAGCTTAACTAAATTGAGGTGTTTGTTTTTATTTTTGTATAAAAAAATGTAAGCAGTTCTGGGCTGATATAGCAGCCCCATGGTATCATCAAGGACTAAATCCTTCTGCATTTCTATTTTTCTCTAGCCTACTATTTTTATTCTTGAGTTTGTTTTTTCATGATTTAAAGGTGACTCCAAGCATCATGTCTGCATTCCAGGCAGGAAAAAGATGAAAAGGCCAAGAGCAAAGGGTCCTTCTCTTTTTATTTGTAAAGTTATATTTTCTTCATAGCGTACTGGCATATATTTTTGACCAGAACTATGTCACATGGCTACCGCTAGCTGCAAGGGAGGATGGTAAACAGCTTTTCTGTGTGGGCAGATTGCTATCTGAATACCATCAGAAATCTAGTAATCTAGTGAGGAACTGAAGACTTAATCTGCATAAAACTGTAGCATTGTCTGTCAAAGTATATGTTTAAATTTTTTAATATGTTGATTTGTTTTAAAAAGTCCACATATTTATTAAACTCTCTTTGTTTTTGTAAACATACAGAACTTCAGTTAGGTTTGGGCTTTATTTTTTTATCTCTCATGTTTCAGAGGAATGCTTTGCAAGCAATTTCTCCAGCTACCATGGAAGTTCTTATGAGAGTTTTGGCAGATTGTGATTCCTGGGAGGATGGAAATCCTGAAGAAGTGGGTAGGAAGGTAGAACTTACTCTGAAGTGCCTTACAGAAGTGGTACATATCCTTCTCACTAGCAGCTCTGACCAGCGTCAAGTGGAAACCAGCACTCTTTTGGAGAACTATTTTAAATTGCTAAATTCAGATCATTCAGCTTTACCCAATCAAAGGAGGTCCAGACAGTGGGAAAGCCGATTCATAGCTCTACAGATAAAAATGTTGAGTAAGTATTACATATACACTCTGATTTTTCTTTAAAAAAATTTTTTTTAATGTTTTTTGTTTATTTTGGGGAGACAGGGAGAGACAGCATGAGCAGGGGAGAGTCAGAGAGAGAGGGAGATTCAGAATCTGAAGCAGGCTCCAGTCTCCGAGCTGTCAGCACAGAGCCCGACGCAGGGCTCAAACCCACGAACCGTGAGATCTGACCTGAGCTGAAGCCGGGCGCTTAACCAACTGAGCCACCCATGCGCCCGACACTCTTTTTTCTGAATCTTTTTTTTTAGACTCCTTTGAAATTCATGGCCATTGTATAGGAAGTAATGGTTGTTTAATTCAGCGATTGTGTGACTTAGATTTCATCTTCAATATAATTAATATGGAATTGATTTGTTTACAGCATCTTTGCTTTAACAGTGACAAAATTGAGCCTCTGCTATTTTTTGAAAGTGTAATCCACTAAAATCATCAGTCTTAAGAAAGTAGACTACTTTTTCAAATGCTGGGAAAAGTAAATTTTCAGGAGGTGCCATTTGCATTATCTGACCTATGGCAAAGAGTCACATCTGATCAATTTTAATTGTGCTTCTATAAATCTTTATAGAGGTTAGTTTAACATCTATTCTTTCTCAAGAGGGTGTTTGTGTGTGTGTGTGTGTGTGTGTGTGTGTGTGTGTGTGTTGTTTCTTCAGCACCTCTGTGTATGTGTGTCTTGTTTTTCTTACTGTCTCTTTGTGTTTGTTGGTGTCATTCTTTGCTTATATATCCCTTTCTCTGTAAATTCCTTCACTGATATGTGTGAATTCTTATTGTATTCCCATTAGATTGATAGATAAAAGTATTACTGATTGAGAGTTTCTTCTTACAAAAGGAAAATATTTTCACTACAGCTATACTAGGAAATTTGGATAAGTAAAAAGAAAAGTTTTCTTATATCCTACCACCCAGATACATACAACAGTAATGGTTTACTGTGTAGGTCTAGAGACCTTCTGTAAGGGTTTGTGTGCTATAATCTAAAAATACTAGACACCAAGATCTTGGTGGAACTTGATCCCTTACAATAGTGTTTCTGTAGGGAAATAAGATTCATTTTATCTAGTTTCTGTTATTTTATATGATATGTTACATTTTATAATTGTTATAAATTGTAAGTTTATAAGGAAGTTTGAGTCTATATTAATGGACTTCTAGTTATTAAAAACTATCACATTACTTATGTCGATTATCCTTAGATTTATGAATGAGGATATCTGTTCAGTATGAAACTAGAGCAAACCATCATTACAAATGGATTAATTCCCTAAGTCTCAGTTTAATAGCCACATGCTAATTTTTTTACTGTATAATGAGACTGTGTTACAAGACATAACTAGGTGTTATTTGTTAATAGCAAGCTATACTTGAGCATTATAATGGAAGAACAACTATTTAAGTCTCTGGGAAATATATATCACTCATATAGAAAAACAAAGACTTTTAATAATAAATTATAAAAATGTTTACTTTTTTTAACAAGTACTAGTACAGTTTTGTTTTGTACTCTCCATCCCTATTTTTTCCTAACTAATTTTACATTCTTTTGTCAGCTGAAAAGCTTAAATTAAAAAGGTGGCCAAAGTACAGGGCACGTGGGTGGCTGTCTCAGTTGGTTGAGTGTCTGACTTTGGCTCAGGTCATGAGCCCCACATCAGGCTCCTTGCTGATAGCTTAGAGCCTGGAGCCTGCTCAGATTCTGTGTCTCCATCTTTCTCTGCCCCTTCTCCACTCATGCTCTCTGTCTCTCTTTCTTTCTCTCAAAAATAAACATTAAAAATTTTTTTTAAATATGGCCAAAGCAAATTTTTCTGTGATTCCAAATTTTCCACTTTATAAATGGATGATTTTGTTTTTATTTTCCCAGATACTATCACAGCCATGTTAGACTGCACTGATAGGCCCGTTCTTCAGGCCATTTTTCTTAACAGTAATTGCTTTGAACATCTCATACGACTGCTACAGAATTGCAAGGTATTTTTCTGTTCTTATTATATTTGGTCTTAAAAAGCTATCATTTTGTTTATGCTGTGATTCAAACTTGGACATATTATTACTAGTTTTCTTTTTTATTGTGATAAAACACACATAAAATTTACCATTTTAACCATTTTTAAGGGTATAGTTAGTTCAGTGATATAAAATGCACTCACAGTGTTGTGCAGCTGTCACCGCCATCCATTCTTTATACGTCTACATCTTAGAGAACTGACTGTATATCCATTAAATAATCCCACATTCTCCCTCCCCCTGGCCCGTGGCAACCACCTTTTGGTGTCATACAGTACTTGTCTTTCTGTGACTGGTTTATTTCACTTAGTGTAATGTCTTCAAGATTCATTCATGTTGTAGCATATTGCAGAATTTTCTTCTCATAGGCTTAATAATATTCCATTGTATATACATACCACAATACTGCTCTGGAACATGAATATACACATATCTCTCTGAGACTCTGTTTTCAACTCTATTGGATATATTCCAGAAGTGAGATTGTTGGATCATAATAACTAAATTTTTTTTCATTTTTGGGGGAACCACCTTACTGTTTTCCATAGTGGCTGTGCCATTTTATATTCCTGCCAGCAGTCACAAAGGTTGTTGATTTCTTCACATTCTCCTTAACTGTTATTTTCTTCTTTTTGATAGTAGCTGTTCTAATTGGTGTGAAATGGTATCTCATTGGGATTTCAATTTGCCTTTCTTTAATGACTAGTGATACTGAGCATCTCTTCATGTGCTTATTGGCTATTTGTAAATATTCTGTGGAGAAATGTCTATTCAGGTTCTTTGTTTTTTAATTGGATTTGGGTTTTATCGTTGAGTTTTAAAGTCTTTTGTTGTATATTGTTAAAATTTGGTGTGATGCATTTGATTATTTGATGCATATAACTTTGTGCTTTTGTTTCATGTAAGATGGTTTTGTTTGCATTTTCCTGCTATGATTTTAATATCTACATAATATTATATTAAGTGGATGTACCATAATTTATATAACTATTCCTAATTGGCTGATATTCAATTTACTTCTAATTTTTTTGCCATTACATAACTCTTTCATGTTTCATAGACCAGATTTCTATTCCTAGTAGAATTACTAGGTCAAAGGGCATAAACTTTTGTACTTTTTTAAAATGTGGGAACTGGGATGCCTGGATGGCTCAGTCAGGTAAGCATCTGACTCTTGATTTCAGCTTGGGTCATGATCTCACAGTTTGTGAGATCAAACCCTGCATCAGGCTCTGTGCTGACATGTGGAGCCTACTTGAGATTCACTCTCGTGCTCTCTCTCTTCTCCTACCCTGCATGTGCGCTCTCTTTCTCTCAAAATAAATAAATATACATTAAAAAAAATTAGAGAACATTGCATAAAATAACTTGTAAATAATTGGGAAATATAAAAAAGCAGACTAATAGAAATAGTGTTAATCTTCTTGATATATCCTGCCAATTTGCTTATTTTTTTCTTATTTTTTACTAATTTGTACTTGTAGTGGATTTGTGTGTATGTAGTAACTAATGTCTCTTATATTTTCATAAATTTCAAGATTGTATCAGAAATTTTTTAGAGATCTTCTTGAAAAGCCTTTGAAAATGAATCTACAGGGTTCCTGGGTGACTCACTTAAGCGTCTGACTCTTGATTTTGGCTTAGGTCATGATCTCATGGTTGTGGAATTGGTCCCTGGATTATGCACTGTGCACAGTGCAGAGCCAGCTTGGAATTCTCTCTCTCTGTCTCTGTCTCTGCCTCTCCTGTGCTCATGCTTAATCACTTGCTCTCCCTCTCAAAAATAAATAAATAAACTTAAAAAAAATGCTTGTAAAATATAATTATATTTAAAACAAAGAAAATGAAACTACTTCAGAGAATTTTTACTTTTCTGTTTGAGGTATTCCTTTCGTGGACTCTGCTAAAAAAATTACTAGCGTTTCATTCTGATTTTGTGAGAATATTCCAGTATAAAGATTTTAATATCAGCTCCTTGAATTTTCCACACTGTTAGGAGAGATATTCCTGAAAGCTTGTATGTCACTATATTGCTTAGCTTATAGTGAAATAGTAAAGCAATTGCATAAAATAGTAAAGAATATATTTATGAAGTAAATAGTGATGAATATTTATTAAATCAGTGAAAGTACTAATTTATCTATAGAGAGTAAAGATGCCTCCCCTAACTTTTTAAAAATTGTTCCTGGGAGGGGCACCAGGGTGGCTCAGTTGGTTAAGCATCCAATTTCAGCATAGGTTCATGATCTATAGCTTGTGAGTTTGAGCCCCACATTGGACTCCATGCTGACAGCTCAGAGCCTGGAGCCTGCCTCTTTCTCTGTTCCTCCCCTGCTTTCTCTCTCTCTTTCTCTCTCTCTCTCAAAAATAAACAAACATTAAAAAATTAAAAATAATTATTCTTAGGAGCGTATGCCTAGGAAAATGAAAACAGCATAAAATAACTTTATAAAATCTTTTGTTGTTTAAAAAAAAAAGTGCTGTGGCTTTCTCAGTTAGAAAGGCAACCTCAGTGATAAAGACAAAATGTCACGTGTAGAGAACCTACCAGTCCCACATTATAAAAGGGTAAATCATTAGGATAAAATGTAGTTCCTACAATTGATTAGTGTTTTCCTTTAGTCTATGAAAGTCAGGTATAATTAAAACCTCTATCTTATCATGGTCAGCAATATCTTTTTTAAAAGTACACAACTTTTTGGCATGGCTATCATGATGTTGAGCTTTTTCTACTGTGGTATAGACCAGAATTTCTTGTAATTTAGATCTGGAAACTTGCTGATAGTCACAGTGTTTTAAAATTTAATTATTTGATACCACCTATCACGTTTTGAGGTTAGAAATGCTAGAGAAGAAACCCATTTCAGAGGGAAAATCCAGGCTTGGGACCCCAGCCTTCTCTGCTGGAGGTGGTCTTCTTCTAGGCAGGATATTTTAGTCAGAATCACTGTACTCCTAACCAAACGTTACCATGATTAAGTCCAAAAGCATGGGGGAATCTTTGAAATTAACTGCTCAATTCTTTCATTACACAAATGAAGAAATCTGTCATAAGAGACTAAATGATTAGCACAGAGTTAATACTAACACACAATGGAGGTAGATTTCTTACCCCAGGCATTCTGACCCTGAGTTTCACTGGTTGTATGTAGTTTTGTTTAGCAGGTACTTAAGGTCAGTAGAACAGTGTTTTCTATGTTTTAAATATAGGAGGAGTACAGGTTTTATTGACTAAGCACATTTGATGAAGATAGGTTAATATGATTATTAAATATATAAAAATATTTGATATCTTGTAAAAATTTAAGTTCTTAAATGTATTACAGGATGCTACCGATGTCTATGATTGACTTTTTAAAGTATTTTGCTAGTAAGGAATGAATAATTTATTCTGTTTTACATGGTAATACAGAATCGAGACAATTGAAGATTCAGACCTAAAGGAAACATTGTCAACTAAAACTTAAAGTGTCACAAACATTTTATGAATTACATGGAGAACTTTAGGCTGATTGCTATAGTTTCTGTGCTTTCTTTTTGTGTAAGATTCACTAGCCAGATTATGTATTTATTTCCTGAAGTATTTGTGTAAAGACTTCTGGCTTGTCAAGATGAGTTTCATCATACTGTGAAGTACTTAGAATATAATTCAGTAGAATCATACATATAAGTTTTCTGATAGCTATAATGAACTTAAAACATTTAAGAGTTGTTTTGTTTCACTATATTACATTTTAGAAGGGAGATGTGCTTTGAATTAATGTAAAAATTATTTTGAAAAGCTATCCAATTCAATATTTGAATTGAGAAGAAACCAACAGCAAATTTCTAGTAATAAAGAGGAGGTTCAAAACCATTACATATACTTTAGCACTCTGCTTGAAGTTTTAATCAGTTTTTTAAAAATACAGAAGTTGCAGTGTATTATAAATATGTAAAGGTCTATTTAAAGACTAAGTAATAAGATTCTGGAAAACTGTTGTTACTGTGGTGTTGTTTGCATCCCTTAATTTGTAATATGTAAATATAAATATTTAAAATTTAAAATTGTAGCAAAATACACATAACAATATCTGCATATATGTTTTTAATGTGGATATATTTTCCTTTACAAACTTGGAAAACCAGTGAATATTTTTGTATCCTGCTTTTAAATGTATCATATATCCTGAGTCTTCCCATATACCGTCATATATTTTTCAAAAAGGTATCTTAAAAAATATTTTTATTTATTTTTGAGAGAGAAAAAGGCAGAGCAGGAACAGGGGAGGGGCAGAGGGACAGGGAGATACAGAATCTGAAGCAGGCTCCAGGCTCCAAGCTTTAGCAGAGTCTGATGCAGGGCTGGACCCCATGAACCAGGAGATCATGATCTGAGCTGGTTGGATGCTTAACTGACTGAGCCACACCGACGCCCCAAAACAGCATTTGTAATGACTACAAATATTTCAACACAAGGTTCTCAAAGTGTGGGATCACTGGAATCATTTTAGGAAATCTCCAAAGTCTGATCTTAACATTTCAGTTCAATTAAGGCTTGATTTTTTTCCCCATAAACTTGAACAAATCAATATTATCATAACAGTCTGAATGCAAAGGTAAATACTAGAATTCATCCATCTTCTATCAATTTGGACATTTAAAGAAACTATAAAAATGTAAAAGCAGTGCCAATCTCAATAAGGTGTATTTGGAAGATAGAGTGTTTTCCCCCCCTTAAATATGTGTTATTTATGTCAGCCTTTAATAGGTTTGTTTTTTTGAATGAATAAGCAAATATTTTTTAAAATGTTTGATTTTAATTCCTTATGTGTAAATATTGATAGATGTAACCTACATAAAGAGAATCTTTGGGTGTTCAATAGTTTTTAAGACTGTTAGGTGGTCCTGAGGCCAGAAAGTTTCAGGACTTCCTTTCAGTCTATGGATGAACCATAATTTATTTAACTATTCTGCTATTTAAGGATATTTAGGCAGTTTCTTACTTTTTGCTGTTGTAAGTAAAGCTGAAGTGAGCATCTTGATTCTAAAATTATGGTGTGAGTTTATGACTGTTTTTTAGGGTAGCTGTCTAGAAATACAATTACTGACTTAAAGAATAATTTAAGATTCTTGATATGGATTGCTTTCTGGGAAGACTTTACTCATTTTTGCCTTCGTGACTTTTTAGCATTCTTGTGTCCCAGCACCAGATAATATGGAACACTACTATTTAAAAAAATTTTGCTGTTAATAGTAACAGCTTTCATTTATTAAACCCTAGATATGTGCCAGATATTGTGTTAATTACCTAGTGTGGATTATCTCATTTAATCTGCACAACTATTTCATGAGATATTCTTTTCCCTTTTGAGAAAATAAACTCAGAGAAGTTAAGTAGTATTCTTTAAAACCAGACAGCTAATAAGTAGCAGAACCAAGATTCAAATCCAGGTTTCTGATTCCAAAGCCTGTTTTTTTTTGTATACTAATCTATTTTTGGGGTAAATTTTTTATATGCTCTGCATATCATATCATGCATTATCTTTATTTTATTTTATGTTGATTATTTCAGTATATTACTGGATGTTTCTATTTTCTGAAATGATAGAACTTCTAAGAAGCTTCCTAGGGTGCTTTTGATAAATCCCTTTATAAATCTAATTGATTTCCCTTCCCCCTTTTTTTTTTATTTTTTACATTTTATTTTTTGTTTTTTTTAAATATATAGTTTATTGTCAAATTGGTTTCCACATAACACCCAATGCTCTTCCCCACAAGTGCCCTCCTCCATCACCACCTGCTCTTTTCCTCCCACTCCCTTCCCCTTCAACCCTCAGTTCATTTTGTATTCAAGAGTCTCCCACGATTTGCCTCTCTCCCTCTCCCTCTTTTTCCCCCCTTCCCCTCCACATGGTCCTCTGTTACGTTTCTCTTCTTAGACCTACGAAAGAAAACATATGGTATCTGTCCTTCTCTGATTTATTTCGCTTAGCATGAGACCCTTGAGGTCCACCCATTTTGCTACAAATGGCCATATTTCATTCTTTCTCATTGCCATGTAGTATTCCATTATATATATACACCACATCTTCTTGATCCATTCATCAGGTGTTGGACATTTAGGTTCTTTCCATGATTTGGCTATCATTGAAAGTACCACTATGAACATTGGGGTACATGTGCCCCTATGGCATTGGCACTTCTGTATCCCTTGGGTATATCAGCAGCAGTGCCACTGCTGGGTCATAGGGGAGTTCTGGTAGTTTTTTGAGGAACCTCCACACTATTTTCCAGAGTGGCTGCACCAGTTTACATTCCCACCAGCAGAGTAGGAGGGTTCCTGTTTCTCCTCCCCAGCATCTGTAGTCTCCTGATTTGTTCATTTTAGCCACTCTGGCTGGCATGAGGTGGTATTTCAGTGTGGTTTTGATTTGTATTTCCCTGATGATGAGTGATGCCAAGCATCGTTTCAAGTGTCTCATGGCCATCTGGATGTCCTCCTTGGAGAAGTGTCTATTCGTGTCTTCTGCCCATTTCTTCACTGGATTATTTGTTTTTCCGGTGTGGAGTTTGGTGAGTTTCTTGTAAATTTTGGGTACTAGCCCTTTGTCTGATATGTCATTTGCAACTATCTTTTCCCATTCCATCGGTTGCCTGTTAGTTTTCTTGATTGTTTCCTTTACAGTGCAGAATTTTATCTTGATGAGGTCCCAAGAGTTCAGTTTTGCTTGCATTTCCCTTGCCTTTGGGGATGTGTCGAGTAGGAAATTGCTGTGGTGGAGGTCAAGGGGGCTGTTTCCTACTTTCTCCTCGAAGATTTTGATGGTTTCCTGTCTCACATTCAGATTCTTCATCCATTTTGAGTTTATTTTTGTGTATGGTGTAAGAAGGTGGTCTACTTTCATTCTTCTGCATGTTGCTGTCCAGTTCTCCCAGCACCACCTGCTAAAGAGGCAGTCTTTTTTCCATTGGATACTCTTTCCTGCTTTGTCAAAAATTAATTGGCCGTACATTTGTGGGTCCAGTTCTGGGTTCTCTATTCTATTCCATTGGTCTATGTGTCTGTGTTTGTGCCAATAGCATACTATCTTGATGATGAGAGCTTTGTAGTAGAGGCTAAAGCTTGGGATTGTGCTGCCTCTCATTTTGGTTTTCTTCTTCAATATTACTTTGGCTATTTGGGGTTTTTTTGTGGTTCCATACGGATTTTAGGATAGTTTGTTCTAGCTTTGAGAAGAATGCTGGTGCAATTTTGATGAGGATTGCAATGAATGTGTAGATTGCTTTGGGTAGTATTGACATTTTCACAATGTTTATTCTTCCGATCCATGAACATGGAATGTTTTTCCATTTCTTGGTGTCTTCAATTTCTTTTATAAGTTTTCTATAGTTTTTATCATACAGGTCTTTTACCTCTTTGGTTAGGTGTATTCCTAGGTATTTTATGGTTTTTCGTGTAGTTGTGAATGGGATCAGTTTCTTGATTCTCTTTCTGTTGCTTCATTATTGGTGTATAAAATGCAACTGATTTCTGTATGTTGATTTTGTACCCTGTGACTTTGCTGAATTCATTGATCAGTTCTAGAAGGCTTCTGGTAGAGTCAATTGGGGTTTCCATGCAGAGTATCATGTCATCTGTGAAAAGTGAAAGTTTGACTTCTTCTTTGCCAATTCTGATGCCTTTTATTTCTAATTTATGAAAAGCCCACAGCCAATATCATCCTCAATGGGGAAAAACTGAGAGCTTTCCTCCTGTGATCAAGAACACGACAGGGGTGTCCACTCTCACCACTGTTGTTTAACATAGTGCTGGAAGTCCTGAGATTAGCAATCAGACAACAAAAGGAAATAAATGGCTTCCCTTTTCATTTTCATTTGACTTATCTTTCTTTTTATCCAAAATGTGACTGACATATTTTGGGTTGCTAGTCTTACATACTTAAACAAAAATACTTGATTCCCTTAGCAATCCTGATGTTTATCAGAAGTAATCCTAATCCCCTTTTTATATAAACTAATATAAATTATGCTCAACTGTAGATATTTGAAAAATACATATACCTTTTTCAAAGTACAATAGCATATTTGAGAGTCTGATAAGTATTTTTAGAAAGAACCCTTTTTTAAAAATAATAGTTTATTGTCAAATTGGTTTCCATATAACACCCAGTGCTTCTCCCCAGAAGTGCCCCCCACCCTGACCCTCACCCCCCCTCCCTCCCCCTCCCCTTTCAGTCCATGGTTTGTTTTCAATATTCAATAGTCTCCCTTGATCTGTGTCCCTCACTCTTCCCCGCTCTCTTTCCCCCTTCCTCTCCCCATGGTCCCCTGCCAGGTCTCTCCTGTTAGACCTATGAATGCAAACATATGGTATCTATCCTCTGCCTGACTTATTTCGCTTAGCATGACACCCTCAAGGTCCATCCACTTTGCTACAAATGGCCATATTTCATTCTTCCTCATTGCCATATAGTACTCCATTGTATATATATATATATACCACATCTTCTTGATCCATTCATCAGTTGATGGAAATTTAGGCTCTTTCCATGATTTGGCTATTGTAGAAAGTGCCGCTGTGAACATTGGGGTACATGTGCTCCTCTGCATCAGCACTTCTGTATCCCCTGGGTAAATCCCTAGCAGTGCTATTGCTGGGTCATAGGGGAGTAGAAAGAACCCTTTTTAAAGGTAGTTTAGCTTTTATAAGTATACTTGACTACAGAATCCTCACTGTACATTATTTACTATAGTATCTTTAATCTGTCTCACTGGCAAATTTCCTTTTTTTCTGTGGGACATTTTCTGATTTTTTAAGAATTTAGAAATATTAACTAATTTGCTTGTTGCTATTAATGTATTATTTTAGTAATTTCCAGTTCCAAGAGAAATAACTACCAGTTTATTATATGGTATATGAACTAATGTTAGTTTATAATCCAACAAATGAATAGCTGATTTTCAGTTTAAAAGCGGTATGCTTCACGAACGGATTCTTGGATTTATTTTCAAGAGACATGGAAATCCATTAAATTTCATTTCTCCTTAATGAACATTAACAACTTAATGTTCTTTCTCCATTATTCTTATCTCTTTTTAACAGCTATTTTTAAATGCTAACAATAAGGTGGCAGACAAGAATGAGAAAGACCTTGCCAACAAATTACTGACAGAAATGAATGAGGACCAGGTATCTACAAAGCCTGCATCTTGTTTCAGCTGAAGTCAAAATCAGTCAATGGGAGCCACTATTCCTGTACTTTTCTTCTTACGTCTTAAAATACACAAACACTATCTAGTTCTAATCTTCATTAATTATTTTTGAAAATTGTTAAAAAATTAAAAATTTTTTTCATCTTAAAGATAAAAGCTATTGAAATCTTGGTTGTTGATATAAATGACCAACAGTATTCCATCTGTGTATGTGTATTCTTGTCAGTTTAAGGAGATATAAAGTACAGGAATAGGATCCCGGGATCAATGTTGTCCACGTGGTGGTGACTTCATATTTTGGGAGCTTCTTTTTCTAAGCATTGTGATGTATTGGGACCTCAGGGCTTTGTTTGTGAATATGTATGGTCAGTTTTATCTTGATTCTTTGCTTCTTGTTGATAAGTAATGATTATAATTGAATGGACAACCTGAATCCTGGAGGAAGGGAAGAAGGTGCTGAACCCTCTTAATTTAGCATAAAGCTTACCTGTTGTCTCTTCTAGAAAGTCACCTCTATGTAGGTATAAGGCAGAAATAAGCAATTTTTTTTGCTTTTCTGCATTAGGTAATTCATTTTGGAAAAAACTACATATAAAAATTGGTTTGTTATTTTTCTTTCCCAAATGTTTGTGAAAGAGTTTATGTGATATCTTTTATTAATATTATGTAAATATCTAGGCTTATAAACAGAGCTGTGTTATAGGTATTATTTTCTGTTCTGGATGTAAGATATTGATTTACAAAGTACCATTTTAGATTTCTCTATAAATGTTAGTCCCTCTTAACACCTATATAGATTAATAAACACTGATATTCTCAGAGATTAGTATTCTTAATTGTAGGTAATTTGATGCCTGGTCTTCTTGGACACAATGTAGGAAAGATCTTATTTATATGAAATTCTTTATACCAAATAATTAACACATAATATGTTTATCACACATGTAATAAGTATACATAATAATGTTTAATAAACAACATCAACAAAAATCAAGATACTGGCTTAAATAACTTGCCTAAAATTGGTAGAGCTTAATTTAAAAAGACAAAGATCTAATCAGTTCCCTAAATTATTTTTAGTGGGAAGGAGAGAGGAAAATCCCTCATGAAGGGACTAGCTTTAAGTCATAGTAGTATATTACCAAAAGCAGAGGTTTGGGACTGTTAGTTTTTACAGCTTTCTAGTTATGGTAGGCTTTCATGGTTGATTAAGCCTAATGATATAACAGTCATGTTCAGTTTTTTAATGTTAATGTTGTATTTTGTTTTCACCTTTTTTCTCTAAATGCACTGTTCCAAAATTTAACACCTTTCTTTATGACAAAGCTTAGACAAAATAGACAAAATGAAGCTGCTTTTTATTTTTTCTTACAGCTTTTCACATTAAAGCTTGCCTACTCAAAAACATCATAATGCTCAAAAACATCATATTTCATTTTCTGTTCTACCTCAAATTCTGCATCTTATGTAAAAATAGATATACCTTATTGCTTGTTAGTGTGATTGATTGGTGAATAAACATACCATTTTACTTATAACACAAGGCTTAGAAACCAAATAGGTAACACCATTTTGAACATCTTATTATACATTCTAATGAAATTTAAACCTAGGATGTTCAGTGTATTTTTTAAGGGAAATTAAAATATAATAGAATTTTCAATGATAGACCTCTCTCCCTTCCTCTGGAGATTGTCCATTATTTTAAAAAGCATGTGTTAAGCTTGTGTTCTTTATGGTTTTTGGTTTTTTTTTTCCCTAAAACATTTTAAATTAACGACTGATTGTACCTTTATCCTTCTTGACACACGGTTTATTTTCTATCAAATAGGTAACTTTTCCTGCAAGTATAGTGTTTCAGAAATCTATTTTATTGTAAGAGGAATGTATTGCATGTTAAGTAACTATGTTTTCAGGTTTTCAAAACAAAGGTTTCCTAACTGAATACAAATCTTGAACACATGTTGATTTCTTTCCTTTTTATTTTTTCTCTCTCTGGTAGGTATTTCAGGGACAATTGGATTGTTTGGCTGTATCAACCATTAAGGCTTTGACAGCAGTGATGAACAAATCTCCAGCTGCTAAGGTGACACATAAATCCACAAGCTCTAAAATGTTATCCTCAGATATACCAATTTTCACTTTGAAATTCCCAAAGTAATGTATGAAAGTATATATATAATACATATGGTTTCACACCTGAAGTGAAATAGTTCACAAACTGTCTCAGTATAGGAATCATTTTGCTGTTAATTTTTGAGATAAACACCTATGGGCACTGCTTTGGATTATAAGATGGGCATATAAATATATGATCGAATGGTAAGCTAACAGAGACTTAGACTATCAGTAAACAAGGAGCACTACTGTTGAAATGATCATTCTAAGTGAGTCTTTGGTTAGAGAGTTTAAAAAATTAAATTTTATATCATAGTTTTTCTTCATTAATAAAATAATCACTCTTTCACTATTTACTTAGTTTATGACTGCCTAGACTGAGAAAACTTTTCACATATGAACAGCCCTATCAGTTTGGGACTTGTTTTTCACGATGGCCATGGAAATTCTGCTTCTTTGTTATTGAACCTCAGGGTTTTCTTTCCTTCTCATTCACTACTACTAACTCTGCCCTGCTGTCCACTTAGGCTGATTTTGTGCTAGTAGTTTCATCATTGAATAGTTTTTAAGGATTAGTGAGATCATCTATGTACAGTGGTAAAAATATAGTGCCAGGCACATAGTAAGTGTTAATTAATATCAGGGTTGATGATGATGATATTTTACCTTCTCTTTACCACCTATAATGGATTTCATGTGTCTAGTAGCAGACATGAATGAATGATTTCTTGTTTCCTATGCCATGCCTTCAGTAGTATTACTAGCTTTCCATTTGTTTTTGCTAGGACACTAATTTTTGCTCTATAAATGTTGCTACATGTAATTCATTGGTAGATGCCTACTAGACAGGCTTTTACAATTTTACTGGCTGAATTGGGAATCTAATCCTATTTATAATAGTTCCTGTAAGGAAAAAAATAATTTTCTTTTCAGTAATTGGTTTTGAGTTTAATGAATTAGCTGTACTATATTATGAAATTCAAGTCTGAAACGATGTTCAAGTGTTATTAAGATATAATTTTTAAGTTTTAATTTAAAATTCCAGTTAACATACAGTGTAATATTAGTTTTAGATATACAATATAGAGATTTAACAATTTCCTATAATATTCCATGCTTATCATATGTGCACTCCTTAATCTCCATAAGGAGATTTGTTTGTTTGTTCTTTACCTGTTTTGTTTCTTAAATGCCATATATGAGTGAAATCACATGATGTTTGTCTTTCTCTGATTTATTTTGCTTAGCATAATACTCTGTAGTTCCATCCATGTTATTGCAAATGGCAAGATTTTATTCTTTTTATGGCTGATTAATATTCCATTTTATGTATATACCCCATCTTCTTTATCCATTCATCAATTGATGGACACTTAGGTGGTTTTCATAATTTGGCCACTGTGACAAGGTTGCTGTAAATATAGGGGTCCATGTATCACTTTGAATTAGTATTAAAAAATACCTTTTGAAAAAAGATTTTCTTCCTACCCTGGGCTCACAGTCAACTAGTTCATCTCCCTAGAGACAACCCGTCTTACTCATTTTGCTTAAATCTTTTGATTTTATAATAAAAGTGTATACATGTTTGCTTGATTTACTGGACCAATTTAGTATTACCAGCTTTTTGGGTTATCTTTTTATTTTACTTTATGGCTTTATATGCCCACTAGTTCAAAAATACATATGACTTAGACCTAACTAAAATGAACTTGATGTTTGAAATAAACTGAATCCATTTAGAAACAAAAAGTAGAGAGAAAATTACACAGTTTTTTCTGTCACCACTCAAAATTTCCAGGACTCTAGTCTTTTGAGACTGCTGCCTGGCTCCTGTTACTGCCAAAATCTTCTCATTTTTTCTCCATTTTTGTTTTGATTTCATGTAATACTGTACTATTTACAAATCAAGTGAAGAAGGAAGTGGTTGTACCCTAATCTGAAATTTATATAATATCTTATGATATACAATTATACAATTATAACTAATGTCATTTATTTTACATTTGGTAGGTTATTGTCACATCATATTTCAGAAGGTATATAGAATCTGTTTAAGAGGGTGTATGGGTGGCTCAGTCAGTTAAGTGTCCAACTTCACCTCAGGTCATGGTCTTAAAGTTTGTGGGTTCAAGCCTCACATTGGGCTCTGTGCTCACAGTTCACAGCCTTCAGCCTGCTTCAGATTCTGTGTTTCCCTCATTCTCTCTGCCCTTCCTCTGCTTGCACTCTGTCTCTCTCTCTTTCTCTTTCTGTCAAAAGTAAATGAACATTAAAAAAAATTTTTTAATTAAAAAAAGATTAAGGTGTGATTTAAGAAACAAATATTGAACTCTGTCTTCTCAGTATTAATTGAAATGGATATTATTCAGCATTTTAAATAATCCAGCAAATTTAGTCTTTGAAAATATGCTTGGATGTGTTTATTTCCCATCCCTTAGGAAGTATTTAAAGAAAGAATTGGTTATACACATATGTTTGAGGTTTTAAAATCCCTGGGTCAGCCACCGCTGGAACTACTTAAAGAACTTATGAATATGGTGAGTTTTTTAGCTGAATTAAACAAGTTCCATTATCTCCATATCCAAGATGGTTACTAACCTTTTGTCTTTTATGTTGCTTTATAGGCTGTAGAGGGTGACCACACTTCAGTTGGGATTTTGGGCATTAGTAATGTCCAGCCTCTCTTGCTTCTTATCCAGTGGCTTCCAGAGCTAGAATCCCATGATCTGCAAATCTTCATTTCTGATTGGCTGAAAAGAATTTGTTGTATTAATAGGCAGAGTCGAACTACTTGTGTCAATGCAAACATGGGAATTCACATCATTGAAACCCTTGGTTCCCATTCTTCCCTCCATCGAACTTGTGCTGAGAACTTGATTGCACTTCATGGTTCCTTGGGGAGTCAGTCAGTGAGCTCAGAAGAAATACGTCAGCTGCTAAGATTGCTGAGAGTGGATGAATCTCAGTCTATTCACCCTTATACTACTCCTGTGACTCGAGCAATTCTGACAATGGCCCGAAAACAAAGTCTAGAGAGCGCACTGCAGTATTTTAACTTGTCACATAGTATGGCAGGAATCTCTGTGCCTTCCATACAGAAATGGCCAGGGTCTGCCTTTTCTTTCAATGCTTGGTTTTGCTTAGATCAGGATCAGTTGACTCTTGACAATGCTAACAAAGGAGGAAAAAGAAAACAGTTGTACAGGTACTGGTACAAGTTATGGAATATATGAATACTGTTATAACAATATATGCTGTAATTCTCAAATAGGAAAAAGTTTTTCAAGAATCTAGTTTTAAATGTACAACAGTTTATCTGAAGCCTCTTTATCCTTAGGATGTACACAGTTTAATTATAAGTGTTTTATTACTTTCATGATATTGATTACATATCTCAAATATTTTGGTAGTTATTCATTTAGTTTGGAAACAAAGTTCCTTCTTACAAGTTTTGTAAAAGATGAGAAAAAAAGAGTAATACATTTTAAAATGTATGGTGACCTCTATGTTTCATTGAAGGTGTGCTATGTAAAGAATAGCAAAACCTACGTGTATGTACATCCAAACTTAGTTACTTCAGTAACTAATAATTTTTATTATGACTTGTGATTTTTAAGGCCTTTATTCATGCTTTCTGAATCATATTTGAAAGAATTTTGAAGATTTGAAAATTTATCATTTTACTCTTGTTTGGTAATGGAATTCCACTTTTCTGTTTACCTTTTATAATTTATTAAACCATTAAGCCCAAAAAAGATTTAAGAATTACCTTTGAGGTTGGACTGATGTGTGGCAATAGAATGTCAGCCACAGCATTGTTGATAATGTTGATTATCCATTATCAATTCATGATGATGTAATGGTTTTGTGTGTTTCAGTGATGATAAAACTGAACTGACTTCAAAAGTTCTGATAGTATATATTTTGTTAGCTTTTTTACAGGAAGTGGCATGGGTTTTGAAGCTTTTATTACCCATTCAGGTATGCTGGTTGTTGCAGTATGCACAAAAAGAGAATATGCTGCAGTTATGCTTCCTGACCACAGTTTCTGTGATTCCCTCTGGGTAAGGTTTTAGGACATCACATTTAACTTTTTGTTCCTTTCCTTTAAAATCACATGTTTGGTGAGTGTACATCAGAAATCTCTTTTTTTGAGAGTTGATTAATTTTCACTGAATAGTTCTGCTTATGTTGAATTTTATCTATAAAGAAGTTAATACCATTATCACATTATCATACTCATTATAAATTCAACAGTCATAATTTTTCTCCTAAAAAGTTAAGAGTAAATATTGCCATTTCTTTCAGGTTTTCTAGAATCAGATTTAGTTTTGGAATTCAATTTAAAATGAGAACATAGATTATTAAAAGCAATGCATCTCTGTTGCTTTTCTTAAAGTATAAAATGCTTCTTATTAGGAAAATTGTTTTTAAAGAATACACAGATGGGAAAATACAGAAAAAGTATTATGTTATGGTTGTGTATAAATTTTCTAGAACAGAAAATATTATCATTCACTTTAAGAACAGAAATTTAACAAGCATTTAATTATGCTTAGTCTCAATGTCCTGTTGTTCACACAAACTAGTTAATAGAGTAATACTTTGAAAACATTTGTCTTTCCAAAGATTTAATGTAATTTTAGTCTTTAAATGTACGCTTTACTTTACTAGCACAACATAACCATTGTTCACATGCCTGGAAAAAGACCCTTTGGTCAGAGCTTTGTTTATATCTACGACAACGGACAACAGAAGGTCTCTGCCCCTCTCAGATTTCCTGCCATGAATGAAGTAAGTACATCTTACATACTCATTATGGGACCCATTGATTGAGAACTCTTGAACATTTTCAATTTAATATAGAAAGTCATGCTTATTTTAAGTATGTGCCCCTAGATTTCTAAGTGTTTTCTATAGTCTAAGATATATTAAGTTAATATTTAATACTGTCAGCCAATTATAATTAGATGAAGTTTGACAACATGTAATAAAGAAAAACAACTCAAAGAAAAAACAAATGTAATTAAAAGCTTGGGGGGAAAAGGCTTATGATAGGAAAGTCAAAGAACTTGAATAGAGCAGAGCAAAGGATCATATAATTAAAGCCCACCATGGGGCATTTGTGTGGCAAAGTATCCCATTCTCGAGACTTGATTTTGACTCAGATCACAGTCTCATGGTTCGTGCGGTTGAACCCAGAAAGTGTGGAGCCTGCTTGGGATTCTCATTCTCCCTCTGTCTCTCCCCTGCTCATGTGTTTGTTCTCTCTCTGTCTCTCTGTCTCTGTCTCTCTCTTTCTCTGTCTCTCCCCCCTTATGTCCCCCTCTCTCAAAATAAATAAATAAAGCTTAAAAATTAAAAATAAAATCTTTAGAAAATAATAAATAAAGCCCTCCAAGTGTACAAAATACTTAGAGACTACTATGATGGTCTCTCTTCCATCATTATTGAATTTGAAACAGTAATGAAGAAACTTTAAGCTTTTACATTGTAGTCAAATGTAAGATGGAATTTATTGAGATGATTCTTAAAGAATGTTATTGTAAAAGTTCTTTGAGAATTCTTAGATAACTTTGAAAGAGCCTTTTTTGAAGGTAATAAAATCTGTTATTTCCCAGGTGCTTCTAGAATTCTAGTAATTTCTTATTGATATTAATCCTGATGCTCATTTCAGGATAACCTGTAATTAGTATTATTATATTAATGTGTAGTTATGTTTATAAATTTTAAGGGAGAAAAGTAGCTTCCTCTATTTTAAAAATAGTAAAGTTGTTAAAAGTTTTAAAAAATGCTCACTAAAATTTCAAAATTTATTGGAGAATAGAATGTGAGTTATAAAAGTAACATACAAATCCCATAGGCCAAGAGTAATACCTATAATTGGTTTCTTACATGTGCACATACATGCACATATTATGATCCAATAAAAAAACTTCCAAATTATTTTCCATCTACTCATTTTCTTAATTTTATGTGCTGTTTTATTTTCAGTCTCAAGATAGAGGTATAATTAAAATGGTGTAATTTATTTTGTTTGTTTCTTAATTTCTAGCCTTTTATTTCCTGCTGTATTGGTTCAGCTGGGCAAAGAACCACTACTCCTCCACCATCGCAAATCCCAGATCCACCTTTTTCTTCCCCGATTATCCCTCATCGGACATCATTTGGTGGAATTCTGTCATCAGCCTCCTGGGGAGGAACACTTGAAAAATCAAAATTGATTACCAAATTGATATCAGCTGGAACTCAAGATAGTGAATGGGGATGTCCCACATCTCTGGAGGGTCAGCTAGGGTCTGTTACCATCTTTTATGAAGCACTACAGCCTCCTCAGGTGAAGGCATTATATTTAGCAGGTGAGCATGTACAGTCATACTGTTTAAACTTTGTTTTTTTTGTTGCCTACATATATTTTGAAGAACATATTTGATCTGAAGAGTGTATTTGTGTTTGTAATGGAAGCTGAAAGGGAAGAAAAATCCCACTACAGTTCCATGACCCCCCCCCTCCACAGTTTAATTGGACTATTATTGACATAAAACATATGTAAGTTTAAGATGTACAGTGTAATGATTTGATACCCGTGTATATTACAACATAATTGCAAGGTTAGCACCTCCATCTCTCACATAATTACAGTATTTTACATGTATGTTAATATTTAAGATCTACGCTCTTTATAGCTTTTTGGCATATAATATAGTTATTTATAGGACACCATCCTTGTTTTTTGGTAGGCATAAATAAAGCAAATCTTTGGGAAGTATTGTAAATATCTTCCATAATAATGCCTGTATTAGTTTGTTAGGAGTTCTGTAACCAAATACCACAGACTTGGGTGCTTAAACACTATTTCGTCACAATTCTGGATGTTATAATTACAAGATCAAGTTTCCATCAGTCTTGATTTCTGTTGAGGACTCTTCCTGGCTTGTAGATGGCTACCTTCTTGTGTCCTCACATGACATCTTCCCTTTGTATGTGTGCAAAGAAAAAGATACCTCTGTTTTCTTGTCCATTCTTCTTCTTATAAGGGACCCTTATAACATCATTTAACCTTAGTTACCTCCTTAAAGGCTCTGTCTCCAAAGTTGGTCACACAGGGGTTAAAGCTTCAACATATGAGTTAGTGGGGTCATAATTCAGTATATAATATTGCTAGTACTTTTGAAAGATTTTAATAAATTTATGAAACAAAAGATAAGCCCATGTTTATAAGAAAATATATGACTGATTCTAAAGTCATGTGAGTCTGGTATAAAAATATCATTTTATCATTTATATATTAATATACCTGAAGAAATCATGAGGATTGAAGAATTAGGAGACTGTGGATAAGATTACAAGCTATGTTTGTTTTGGCTTTTTCTTTTTCTTTTGGCTGTAATTTTAAAGATACACACTGTTATTACTGGATCATAACTACTTTCAAAATTATATCTGTATTCTAGTCGGATGTTCAGGAGGTAAACTTCTAACTATTCATATATATTAACTGGAAAAGAGCTGTTACATGTAAAAATGTCTTTTTTAGGGGCGCCTGGGTGGCTCAGTTGGTTAGGTGTCCAACTTCGGCTCAGGTCGTGATCTCACAGTTCATGGGTTCGAGCCCTGCATCAGGCTCTGTGCTGATAACTCAGAGCCTAGAGCCTGCTTCATATTCTGTGTCTCCCTCTCTTTCTCGGCCCTTCCCCCACTTGCACTGTGTCTCTTAAAAATCAATAAACATTAAAAAAAAGGTGGACAGTGACCATTTAAAAAAAATGTCTTTTTTAGATTACAAAGGAATTTTGAGACAAATGGACTGCTCAGACTTTGAAAGTTTATATTAGAACCTTATCATTACTTTAAAACTTATCAAAATATTTGAAAGTGATAATAAATTCCAAGTTAATAATAAGTCATTTAGTGTAGTCAGTACAGCTTATATAGTTTGGATTTTATTTTTACCATTTTTCCCGCTTATAATTATTATGAATAGTAATTATTTGTTCCATAGTCTTATAATGATTATTTTAAATGGCTGCTTCATATTTCATTGAATCTGTATTACATCATTTACTTAGGTTTATAATTTTTAATTTGATACAAACTTCAAATATTAAATAAGACAAATTATTGCACTTATAGTATTTTACCTTATTTGACTGGGGTTACTTATGATAAATTCCCAGGATAAATAGTCAAAGTGTGTGAATTTTTTTTGGCTGTCAATACATGTTGCCTAATCATTTTCCAAAAGGATATACCAATTCACAGTGCTTACCAGAAAAAACATAAGTATACCAGTTTTACCACAGGCCCATTAAGATGGACTGGTCAGGGGACACCTGGGTGGCACAGTCAATTAGGCATTGGACTTTGTCTTAGGTCATGATCTGATGGTTTGTGAGTTTGAACCCCATATCGTGCTCTCATACTTGGGATTCTCTCATTTCCTCTTTGTCTGCCCCTTCCATGGTCTCTCTCTCTCTCTAAAAATAAATAAATAAACTTAAAAAAAAATAAGATGGAATGGTCAGTACTCTTTCCTCATTTTTTTTGAGGTAAGATGGAACCTTTTTTAAATTTGCATTTCTTTGATTTTTTTTAGCAAGTCATATTCATTTACTGTTGAATTTCTGTGATATCTTTTCACATTGTTGGTTGTTTTGCTATTTTGTCTTATAAATTTACATTACTTAATAGATAAATTAATAGGTAAATTTTGTTATATTTGATATGAGTTTTTTAATGCCCTACAAAATTTTCTTTCTGTAGTAGAGACTGAACACCTCACAACTTTTCTAGGTTTTAGACGAATTGAAGGTAATAGCAAAATAAAGTTCATTTTGGCTAGTATGTGTTTTAACTATGTTGAGTAGCTTGAAACTTCTTAATCTTAATTATTTATTTATTTCATTTAACAAGCTCTCTTTAATAAAAGGAAAAACAAAAAAAAAACAACCAAATATCATGTACTATATTATCTGTGTCATCATTATTGTTATTCATCTGTTAAAATTGATGGCAATGTTGTATATAAACTAATTTTAAGAATTCATATTGTGTTGGAATGGTCAGAGAATTATTTCAAAACACAACGAAACAAAACAAAGAATTCATATTGTTAAATAACTGTTTAATTATTATTATTATTTTTTAAATTTTGTATCCAGGTTAGTTAGCAAATACACAATAATGATTTCAGGAGTAGAATCCAATGATTCATCCCCTATGTGTAATAGACACCCAGTGCTCATCCCAACAAGTGTCCTCCTTAATGTCCTTGCCCATTTAGTCCTTCCCTCCACTCACAACCTCTCCAATAAGCTTCAGTTTGTTCTCTGTATTTAAGCGTCTCTTATGTTTTGTCCCCCTCCCTGTTTTCATATTATTTTTGCTTCCCTTCCCTTATGTTCATCTCTTTTGTATCTTAAATTCCTCATATGAGTGAATTTATCTTTCTCTGACTAATTCTGCTGTAGTTCCAACCATGTTATTGCTTATGACAAGATTTCATTCTTTTTGGTTGCCGAATAATACTCCATTGTTTATATATACCACATCTTTTTTATCCATTCATCTGTTCATGGACACTTGGACTCTTTCCATACTTTAGCTGCTGTTGATGGTGCTGATATAAACATTGGAGTACATGTGCCCTTCTGAAACAGCACACCTGTATCCTTTGGATAAATACCTAGTCATACAATTGCTGGGCCATAGGGTAGTTCTATTTTTAATTTTTTGAGGAACCTTCATACTGTTTTCCAGAGTGGCTACACCAGTTTGCATTTCTGTCAGTCCTGTAAAAAGGTTCCACTTTCTCCACATCCTCACCAGCATCTGTTGTTGCCTGAGTTGTTAATTTTAGCCATTCTGACTGGCGTGAGGTGATATCTCATTTTGGTTTTGATTTATATTTCCCTGATGATGACTGATGTTGAACATTTTTTTGTGTGTCAGCCATCTGGATGTCTTCTTTAGAAAAGTGTCTATTCATGTCTTTTGCCTATTTCTTCACTGGACTATTTGTTTTTTGGGTGTTGAGTTTGATAAGTTCTTTATAGATTTTGGATATAAACCCTTTATCTGATGTGTCATTTGCAGATATCTTCTCCCATTCTGTAGGTTGCCTTTTAGTTTTGCTGATTGTTTCTTAACGCTGTGCATAAACTTTTTATTTTGCTGAGGTCCAGTAGTTCATTTTTGCTTTTGTTTCCCTTGCCTCTGGAGAATGTTGAGTAAGAAGTTGCTGTGGGCAAGACCAAAGAGGTTTTTGCTTCCTTGATGGCTTCCTGTCTTACATTTAGATCTTTCATCCATTTTGAGTTTATTTTTGTGTACGGTATAACAAAGTGGTCCAGATTCATTCTTCTGCATGTTGCTGTCCAGTTTCCCAATACCATTTGTTGAAGAGACTGTCTTTATTCCATCGGATATTCTTTACTGTTTTGTTAAAGATTAGTTGGCCATATGTTTGTGGGTCCATTTGTGGGTTCTCTATTCTGTTCTACTGACCTATGTGTCTGTTTTGTGTCAGTACCTTACTATCTTGATTACAGCTTTGTAATACATCTTGATGTCCAGAATTGTGATGCCTCCAGCTTTGGCTATTCGGGGTCTTTTCTGCTTCCATACAAATTTTAGGATTGTTTGTTTTCGCTCTGTGAAGAATGCTGGTATTATTTTGATGAGGATTGCTTTGAATATGTAGATTGCTTTGAGTAATATAGACATTTTAACAATATTTGTACTTCTAATCCATGAGCATGGAATATTTTTCCAGTTTTTTGTGTTTTCTTCTGTTTCTGTAAGCTTTGTATGGTTCTCAGTGTATAGATTTTTTTTTACCTTTTTGTTTAGGTATTTTATGGTTTTTGGTAAATGGTAAGTGGGATCGATTCCTTGATTTTTCTTTCTGCTGCTCTTTATTGGTGTATAGAAATGCAAGTGATTTCTGTGCATTGATTTTATATCCTGTGACTTTGCTGAATTTATGAATCAGGTCTAGCAGTTTTTTGGTGGAATCTTTTGGGTTTTCTATATAGAGTATTATGTCATCTGCAAAGAATGAAAGTTTGACTTCTTGCTGATTTGGATGTCTTTTATTCCTTTGTGTTGTCTGATTGCTGATGCTAGAATACATTAATACAATACAATAGCAAAGTATTGAATAACAGTGGCGAAAGTGGACATCCTTGTCATGGTCTAACCTTAGGGGGAAAGCTCTCAGTTTTTCCCTAGTGAAGATGATATTAGTGGTACGTCTTTCATGTATGGTGTTTACGATCTTGAGTTATAGTCCTTCTATCTCTACTTTCTTGAGGATTTTTTATCAAGAAAGGATTCTGTATTTTGTCAAAAGCTTTCTCTGCATCTATTGAGAATATCATGCAGTTCTTATCTTTTCTTTTATTAATGTCATGTATCACATTGATTGATTTGTGGATATTGAACCAGCCTTGCATCCAGGTATAAAAAATCCACTTGATCATGGTGAATAATTCCTTTAATGCATTGTTGGATCCAGTTGGCTAGTGTTTTGTTAAGAATTTTTACATCTGTGTTTATCAGGGAAATTGGTCTATAATTCTCCTTTTTAGTGGGGTCTTTGTCTGGTTTTGAGATCAGGGGAATGCTGGCCTCATAGAATGAAGTTTTCCTTCCATTTCTATTTTTTGGAAAAGCTTCAGAAGAACAGGAGTTAGCTCTTCTTTAAATGTTTGGTAAAATCCAAAATCTATAAGGAACTCACCAAATTCCACACCCGAAAAAGGAATAATCCAGTGAAGAAATGGACAGAAGACATAAACACTTTTCCAAAAAAGAAGACATCCAGATGGCCAACAGACACATGAAATAATACTCAGCATCACTCATTATCAGGGAAATACATATCAAAACCACACTGAGATACCACCTCATGCCAGTCAGAGTGGCTAAAATGAACAAATCAAGAGACTATAGATGCTGGTGAAGGTGTGGAGAGACGGGCACCCTCCTACACTGTTGGTGGGAATGTAAACTGGTGCACCCCCTCTGGAAAACAAGGTGGAGGTTCCTCAAAAAATTAACAATGGAACTCCCCTCTGACCCACCATAAGCATTGTTAGAAATTTACCCAAGGGATACAGAAGTGCTGACGCATAGGAGCACATGTACCCCAATGTTCATAGCAGCACTGTCAACAATAGCCAAATCATGGAAAGAGCCTAAATGTCCATTAGCTGATAAGTGGATCAAGAAGATGTGATTTATATATACAATGGAATACTATATGACAATGAGAAAGAATGAAATCTGGCCATTCGTGGCAACGTGGATGGAACTCAAGGGTGTTATGGTAAGCAAAATAAGTCAGGCTGAGAAGGACAGATACCATATGTTTTCACTTATAAGTTGAACAGGAGGGACTTAACAGAGGACCATGGGGATGGGGAAGGGAAAAAAATAGTTGGGGAGAGGGAGAACTTGAATACTGAGAACAAACTGAGGGCTGGTGGAGGTGGGGGAGAGGGGAAGGGAGATGATGGGCATGGAGGAGGGTACTTGTTGGGATGAGCACTGCCTGTTATGTGGAAACCAACTTGACAATAAATTATAAAAGAAAAAAAGACTGGAACAGTGAAAAAATAAAAAATAGTAATAAATGTTTGGTAGAATACCCTTGGAAAGCCATCTGCCTCTGGACCTTTGATTTTTGGGAGATTTTTGATTACTAATTCAATTTCTTTACTGGTTCTCAGTTTGTTCAAACTCTCTATTTCTTCCTGTTTCCGTTTTGATAGGTTGTATGTTTCTAGGTATTTGCCATTTCTTTCAAATTGCCCAATTTGTTGGCATATAATTGCTCATAATATTCTCTTATTATTGCCTGTATTTCTACAGTATTGGTTGTGATCTCTCATCTTTCATTTATTTTATTTTATTTATTTGAGTCTTTTCCTTTCTCTTTCTGATCAGACTGGCTAAGGGCTAACAAATGTTGTTAATTCTTTCAAAGAACTAGCTCCTGGTTTTATTGATCTGTTCTATTGTTTCTGCTCTAATTTTAATTATTTTCCATCTTCTGCTGGTCTGGGGTTTTATTTGCTGTTCTTTTACCAGCTCTTTAAGGTGCAAGGTTAAGTTGTGTATCTGAGACCTTTCTCCTTCTTAAAGATGCCTGTATTGCTATATACTTTCCTCTTCTGACTGCCTTTGCTGCATCCCAGAGGTTTGGGGCTGTGGTGTTATCACTTTCATTGACTTCCATGTACTTTTTAATTTCCTCTTTAATTTCTTGGATAACCTATTCATTCTTAATAGGGTATTCTTTAATCTCCAAATTTCATTGTCTTTCCAAATTTTTCCTTATGGTTGATTTCAAGTTTTAGTGTTGTGGTCTGAAAATATGCACGGTATGATCTCCATCTTTTTGAACTTGTTGAAGGAGAAACAGATTAATTTTAAGATTTGTTCTGATTACACAGAACCAAGGAGGCCAAAATATTTAGTGGTGTTTATGTATGTGTGTGTAAATAATTTTCAGGTCCAAACTGTTTAAGCCCTTGGAAATTTCAAGAGTCTGACATGGCTGATCTGTCTGGTAACATCCTTCTTCACTATACTGCAAAGGTGAGAGTAAATGCATGGACTATATCTACTTATAACTGTGCTGTGAACTAAAACTTCCTTTTTTGTTCCTTTTATCATTTCTATGGATAATTGAGAAGGATGATCTTGAATTACCATTTAAAATTACTGATTCTCAAGGGAAGAGGAGAAGCAATAAAAATTAAGGTGCAACTCTTAACTAGGATTCAAATGTTATGATTATGTCATCCCAGTACTGTGAGTAAGAATCATGGTAGGAATTTATACTAATGAATTGACTTCAGTAAATGAAACTATTTAAACTTATGTTATCCCAGTTTTTTTGGAAGGGGAGATTAAACAGAATTATGGTTAACATTTTTTGTTTATTTTTTAAATGTAATACTAGCAAGAAAACAAACAAAAAAAAAGAAATGTTTACTTTAGAAGGAGAAAAAAGAAACTATGTATATGCATAGCATACATAGTCCTTTTTTCTTCAAAGACCTAGCTAGGGAAAGAAACTGAGGTCCATAAAGTCTGAGGGAAAGAACTGAGAGGAAGACAAGGGAAGGTGGCACAAACAATAACAGTTGCCTTCATTATACTAAAAAAAGTGCTTTTGTTTGTGAGATTATACACAATGGAATTTTTTTTCTAGTTTAGCTAGCTAATACGTGGTCATAACTTAATACTTTGAATACTTATTTGTGATATCTGACCTAATAAAATTTACCTATCATTTGTATTCCCCCTGAATTTTTAATTTGAGTAGTTCCAAGCTTAGAGAGAAGTTGAAAGAATGTAAAGTGAAATCATGTATTCTCCCACTTGAATTCACCAGTTATTAACATTTTGCCACAGCTTGATATCTGTTGCCAGTCTTTTGTGAAAGCACATTGACATAGTTATCAATGTAGCAATGTACTTATGTAATCATTAACCTTCCTAGGAAAATTATCCATAATTTATGTATTGTATAACTTATTTAAATTTTTCCCAGCTTTCTCAAATATTTTGTTTAGCCTTTTAAAAAACTTAAATCTGGGTCAAGGTTCATGCCTTGCATTGGTTGTAACGTATTTTAGGCCCCTTACTCTTTTAGTGGTTTTGCCTTTTATAACACTAACATTCATTAGTAAACAAAGATATGTTTGTTTACTGAACTAGACTTTATTTTCTTGTCAGGGGCTGTATCATATACTTATTTTCACTTTATTATAAATAGGAAACATTGAATTTTACCTCACTAATATATTTAATAGCACGTTCTAGATACATGGTAGCTAGCTTGAGTCTTTTTGGCTTTCGGTTTGTCATATTCTCTTTTCAGATTTAAACTTGATAATATTGGGTTGAATTTTTAGTAAATTTTGCTAATTTTTACTAAAATTTACTAATTTTTACTTTCAACTACTGTTGTAAGTTCCAACAGTAATAATCCTTTAATAAGAAAATAGGTATTACTGTTTTTCCTCAATAGATTCAATATCACATATATTAATAACACAGTTTTTTGGAGGAATAATTTTTGAAAATGGTGATACATCATGATAAAAGGGTTCTGTGGTTAGCAGAATTTGGGGAAATGCTGTATTCTGCATATCCATTTTGGAGATTTATATACTTGAAAAATCTTACTTGAAAAAAACTAGTTTACTTTTGTTTCATCCTACTCTTTCACCAGTTATTTGAGCATAGAACACATTCTGTTTTTTCATCTCATTTATTCAACAAATGCTAGTTTGAGAAAAGAATGCTCTAGAGGAATTTTTAAGAGTCAACAGTTTTTCATTTTTGAAATCATTTGTAGGAGATGTTGAATCACCCATTGTTTATAATTTTTCGAGTGTCTTCTCCATGCCAAGAATTGTGCTGAACTTTTAGGATACAAAGATGAGATAAGGGTGTGGCTTTAAGAAACTTATAACTAAACTGAAGTAAATATGTAAAAAGAATGAGTGCAATGTAATTTTATATTTTTCTTTTTTAGCTACCATTTATTAGGTATTTACACTAATATTAAACACTATGCTAAATGTTTTATATGCATTATTTCACTTAACTTTCATAAAAACTCTAAGAACTCCTAAGGGGCATATGGCATTACCCATGTCTTTTACATGTCGTAGTTTTCTGAGGCTCAGTAAAGATAAGTAACTTGCCTACCCTCATAATTCTACTGAATGGTAGTGCTGGAGTTGGAACTCAGCCTATTCAATACATATCTGTAACCACTATACAATATTTCTGTGTTGGAATTATGTATAGAATACAGTGAGAATATAAAGGTGTGAGTGGTTAGTGTCTTTCAGGAGGTTAGAAGATCAAAAGATGGTTTGATTTGTGTTTTAAATGGGTTGAGGAGGGATGTGCCAGGGGTAGCAAGCAGCACCTACAAAGGCATAGATGTAAAACTAGGATCTACATATATTTGGGTTTAGGGTACTAAGCAAGTAGGAAAAGAAGGTGGCAGGAAATGAAATTAGAGGGCAGTAGAGGCCAAATGATAGCAAATCTCCTATGACAGGCTAAGTAGTAGGCAGTGAATAGCATTTTAAGCAGAAGAACAAAATATGATAAGGTTTGCATTTTAGAGAAAGGTCAGGCTGCACTGTGAAAGTTGGATTGGAGGGATAGGAGATGTTAGGCAGTCATGCTATTAGAAGATGTATTGTATGAGGACACATCATAGATACACAGTACCCAAACTAAGGTAATAATGGGAGAAAGATTTCTGTCTCTGAGACTAATATAGTTTACATTGAGTTAAATGTAAACTCAGTTTCCATTTGTTTTATTAAAACATTCTTTCTCAGTTGCATTAAGAGGAAAGCAACTGATGCATCATTTATGCTAAAATTTGTAGTAGTATTTTTTTTTTGAGTGATAGTTGGATTCAAGGATGCTTCATTGTCTGCAAATTCACAGATTGGATATGAAGTTACATGCTTTATAATCCTTCATGGAAGTTAACAAATACATCTGACAATTTCTAGAATTGCAAACTAGACTCTTAAAATGAATATATCCAGAATTGTCAATAACATGAAGGAAAAGTATCTTATGCCTGTGATTGGAATTTTATATCATGATATGTTTTTCTGTTTTGTAACTTTTTAACGTTTGTTTATTTATTTTGAGAGAAATGAGGAAGGGACAGAGAGAGGGAGGGAAAGAGAATCCCAAGCAGACTCTGCACCATCAGCACAGAGCCAATACAGTGCTTGAGCCCAAAAACTATGAGGTCATGACCTGAGCTGAAGTCAGACGCTTAACCAACTGAGCCACCCAGGTGCCCCTGTTTTGTGATTTCTGTATCTAATGTTTTAATCACATTTGTATGTGTACCAATGAAATTATGCCTAGGGAAATACTCATGGGAATAAAACACTGAATTTGTTAAAGAGCCAAAATCTGGGGCATCTAGGTGGCTCAGTTGGTTAAAGATCCAACTCTTGATTTCAGCTCAGGTCATGATCATGTGATTCGTGGGATCAAGTCCCACTTGCCTCTCTCTCTGCCCCTATCCTGCTTGCTCACTCTTGCTCATAATAAATACATTAATTAAAAAATATATAAAGAGTTAAAACTCTATTTGCATAAATAGGTTTAAAACTTTAGTTTTTTTAAGTTCATAGGATTAAAAAAATTTATGTTTTAAAGATTTTTTTTAATGTTTATTTTTGAGAAAGGAAAAGAGTCCAAGTGTGGAAGGGCCAAAGAGAGGAAGACACAGAATTGGAAGTGGGCTCCAGCATAGAGCCTGACACAGGACTCGAACTGTTGACACTCAAGATCATGACCTGAGCCCAAGTCAGACGCTTAACTAACTGAGCCACCTAAACACTCCCTACCCCCTAATTTTTTTGTTAAAGTGTAGTTGACACACAGTGTCACATTAATTTCAGGTGTACAACACAGTGTTTTGACAAGTCTGTATCTTACGCTATGCTCACCACAAGTGTAGTTACTGTCTGTCACCATACAGTGCTATTACAAATGCACTGACTGTATTTCCTGTGCTGTACCTTTCGTCCCTGTGGCTTACTCATTCCATAACTGGAAGCTTGGATCTCCCATTTCACTCATTTTGCCCATCCCTTCCCACACCCACTCACTTCCCCTCCCCTCCCATCTGGCCACCATCATGTGTTCTTAAAAGAAAAAATTGTAAACTCTGGTGATTAGTTAGTAAATTGTTGCCATAGCTCTTTTATCTGGTGGCAAGCAGAAGTGACCTGCTTTTGATGAGTGAGTGCTTTAGAATCTAGTCCCTGATTCTTTTAAGAAGCAATGAGAATAGTAGTCCTAAACTTCATGTTGTAAGCATTTTATCATTGACTATACTGCATACCTTTTAAACTATGGTGGAATGTTTCATGTATAGTTATAATTACATTTTTATCCTCATCATGCTTAGCTGTTTTCCATATTTTCCTTTTATTCTTAGGCCTGCAAAAATTCAATCTGTCTTGATTTATCTACTAATTGTTTACATGGAAGATTAACGGGAAACAAAGTAGTAAACTGGGACATTAAGGTAAGTTAATGATAAGCAACGTATTATGTAAGTTTATGAATCGTTTTAAAGAGCTTATCCTTTTAAAAAACATTTTTTTAATATTCATTTTTGAGAGAGAGAGAGACAGAGCGTGAGTGGGGGAGGGGCAGAGAGAGAGAGGGAGACATAGAATCTGATGCACATTCCAGGCTCCAAACTACAGCACAGAGCCTCATGTGGGGCTTGAATTCATGGACTTGGGAGATCATGACCTGAACTGAAGTCAGACGCTTAACCTACTACCCAGGTGCCCCAAAGAGTTTATCTTTTAAGCAGCACCAAATCGATCTGGATATAAGTGCCATTGAAAATGTTTGCAGACAAGATATACAGTTTGAGGTATAAACAATTAACTAGGTGGATGACTAATTTGCTTGAAGCTTAGTTACCTCCTTAAACTGTGTAACAGTTTCCGTAAGAAAAATAATATTGCCTTAAAATCATTGCTCCACTTTTAAGATATTTAATCCCTAAAAACTATGTAGCAGATTTCAACCTTTCCTGACCTTCTCAGAGACTTCATTGATTATTCCTTTTCTCCTGTTATCACATACTCCTGTCTACAGTCTCCTATTAGCTTTTAACACACTTAGATCTTTCCTTCCTGAGGCTAAAAATAAGTGACTTTTCCTCTTCCCTACATCCCCCTCTGGAGCTGTCATACCTTGTCTGCCTTCTGGATGTACCTCATCTACATGACAATTGGACATAATGTCTTTGGTTCTATCTAGAGGCCTCTGCTTATTTTCCAAGACTGAGTTAACTGCTGCTGTCTGGAATATACTTGTAATAGTTTATCGTTTCACTTATTGTGATGAATAGTAATTTGCTTGATAATTTACAGCATGTATCTCCAGTAGTCCTTAAGAACTTAGAAAGGAGGTACCACTGCTTTTTTCACCAGTGCTTGGTACAGGGATATGCAGTAACATTTTCACTGAGTGATTAAATTAATAAAGTTATTTAGATTACTGTGAAGGTCAAGTCAGAGATAATCTGTTTCTAAAAGATATTTCTTAAATATAAATTATAGCCTAAGTAAAATTAAAAAAATATATAAAAGATATGATAAGGAGATTTACCGATAAATCAGCAAAAATCCCTTTTATCGTGTCCTCAGTTAACACCAATTAAATATGCTTATTGTTTCAATGGAACAGATATTAGAATAATTCTGTCTGTGTAAAAATGAATCCATCAATTAATGTTAGTCTCATGTTATTCATGTGATATAAAGCATTTTTCTTTTTGATTTTGAGATAAGGCCACTTAATCATATCTGTTAAAAAAAGATATTTGCCCTTTCATATGTTAACTTTTGCTGTTACTTGTAAGTTTGGTTTTACAAGGCTAGTTCTCATAAATTACTTATATAGAGAAAGCTGATAATTACTGCCATACATTATACTTAAAAATCAAAGTAATTTTTGGTGTCTTGAGTTACAGCTATAGGAAAATCATATGGGATCAGAATTAACAAGAAAACAAGCATGTATTTTTATACTGCGGCAAAATGAAACACAAAAAAAGGTTACATGACAACTGAAAAAAAATTAGTTGCCATCCAAAAAGCTAATTTGCTTACTATAAGTAGCTTTTAAAAATTAGCATGAAAAGGGTGCTTGGGTGGCTCAGTTGGTTGAGTGTCTGACTCTACTCAAGTCATGATCTCATGGTTTGTGAGTTTAAGCCCTGCATCGAGCTTGCTGCTGTCTGCACAGGGATTGCTTCAGATCCTCTGTCCTCCTCTTTCTCTGCCCCTCCCCCAACTGCACCTGTGCATGCACGTGTTCTTTCTCGCTTTCTCTCGCAAAGATAAAATATTTTTTTTAAATATTAAAAAAATCAGCATGAAAACTAGACAAAAAGTATGAAGAGGTTTGTGTAAAGAATGAAACTCGGTCTATGTGGCAGATCAGAACATTTTGACAGTTAATAATGGCTAATCTTGGTGGGTAGTACCAGTTCATTTTCATTTATTAGCTTACTTAATCCTGGTAGCAACTTTAAAAAGTGGGAATTATTAATATCCTCATTTTACAGATGAAGAAACCCAGGCCAGACAGATTACTAACTTGTCAAAGAATATGGACTGTATTTTGTTAAGCTATACAAAATAGTCATTTTTTACCTTTCACGTCACCCACTTCAACTTTTTTGTTAACTAAAAGTAGAGGAGATAGTCATATTTCTACCACCAAATGCATTTTTTTCTTAATTTATTTTGTTGAACTTAATTGACAGTTGTTTTCTCTTATGTCATTAGTGTTATAAAGTCTACTTATGGGGTCAAGTTTAGATTGCTTGTGTTTGGAATCACTAAACTTTGGAAAACAAAGGAGTGGTAAAAATAGTCTGGCATAGTCTTTCTTGAGTATTGATTATGGTGACCTCCCCCTCCCCCCTGGCTACTTTTTTTTTTTTTTAAGTGGGCTTAATCCCCAGCATGGAGCCCAACATGGGGCTTGAACTCACAACCCTGAGATCAAGACCTGAACTGAGATCAAAAGTAGGATGCTTAACCTATGGAGCCACCCAGGTGCCCCCCCATCCTGCACCTTCCCACCCTGTGGCTACTCTTTTATAGCATCTACCTGAATTAGGGTTCCTTTAGCTTAAGGCTATCCTGTACATTGCCTGAAAGTTTAGCACATTTTTAATGTCATACATGCTGTGAGGGTATTAAATAACAAAATTGCCCTTGTTTTAAAGATTAAAAGATTATAATTTTCTTTTTCAGGACATCATAAACTGCATAGGTGGATTAAATGTACTGTTCCCCCTGTTGGAACAAATCAGCCACTTTGGTGAAGGACAAATTTCTGAAGGAATGAATGAAAGTACAGTTTCTGAATTGATAACACCTATAGAAGGAGATTGGGTGGTATTGACCTCCACAAAGGCTTCAGGTATTAAGATGAAATTAACACACAATAGTCACTGAGAAATTTGAGAATTAACTGAAAAATAGATTAAAATGTCTTGCCACCATTTGGAAGAAATTTAACCATGTGTAGCTGAAGCAGCCCATTCCTAATTTTACTACTGTGATTCAAAAAGTTGACTAATATTTCAGTCAAAAAATTTAAGATGTTGGTTTTACTCTTGGCTGTCCTCAGTTTGTACTATTAATGAAAATATGACAGCATTGCTAAATTTATGGTAGAGAAAATATTTGCCTGTGCATACAAGTATATAATGTGCGTTGCAGCTTTCTCTGATATTTGCATTCTGCAAGTGACCTTTGGAGGCAAATTGCTCAACCAAATTCTTGTTTGTTACTATATGCATTATGTTATAGAAAATGTGTTATAGGGGTGTCTGGGTGGCTCAGTTGGTTAAGCATCCGACTTCTCAGCTCAGGTCATGATCTCATGGTCTTTGGGTTCAAGCCCTGCATCAGGCTCTGTGCTGACAGCTTAGAGCCTGGAGCATACTTCAGATTATGTGTCTGTTTCCCTCTCTTCTGCTTCTGTTCTCTCTGTCTACCAAAAAGAAATAAACATTAAAAAATATAAAACAAAGAAAATGTGTTATAAAGATGATTTAAGTAATTAATGACATGTTCATAATTCCTCAGAGTCAAGATTAGAAAGAAATTTAATTGCAACATTTATCTTGATTGTGAAACACTTTATTCAAAGACATCCTATCAACCAGGACAATCTTATTCACTCCCATGGAGTTGCCATTCTTGGTGCCTTACTTCAGAAGGTGAGCACAAATTTAACAAATTTGCATATGTGGCTAATGATTGTAATTATAGCAGTTTGTCTTTGGGCTGTTTCTTCCTAGTAAATAAATATTTTTTTTAAATTACATTATTATGGCTTTATTTATATTAGTGGATGTAGTTTTATTTCACAAGCAAGTATTTTAAATCTACTCTTAATCACATTTTTACATGAATTAGTCATCTTACATAACAGTGTATAATCTGATATATAGGATTTTGTTAACACTGGTATTTGGGGATATCTGATAAATTTAAGATGATTTTAGGAATATGACATTAGGAAAATATGTTCTAGTAGATGTTGGAAAAATTAAAGTTTAAGTTGTTTATATTTTTGTAACAGTGATTTTCATATTTAGTAGATATTCTGCGTTAATCATTTGGAATTTAAATATAACTTAATGATAGTTATTTAACCTGAAATTTACAGAACACTCCTCTGTTTGGATTACAGATACCAAGCGCCTTGATGGATGTTAATGTATTGATGGCAATTCAGTTACTAATTGAACAGATATCATTAGAGAAAAATATGCAGCTCCTGCAACAAATGTATCAGTATTTACTCTTTGACTTCCGTATTTGGAACCGTGGAGATTTTCCCTTCCGAATTGGTGAGAGAACAGGCTGTTGGATCAAATTTTATATAGTTGTTTTAAAAATTTATAACTACTTGTGGGATTTTATTTTAGGCATATCACTTAAGAGTGAACTTTGTATTTTAGGTCATATACAATATCTTTCCACCATCATCAAAGACAGCCGGAGAGTTTTCCGAAGGAAGTATGGTGTGCAGTTTCTCCTAGATACACTTAGGATTTATTATGGGTATGATGTCCTTGTTCCATCTCAGCTTGATATTGTTTTCTGTTTGCTACTGAGTTGGAATGTCTAGATCATTTATTTTCCAGAAATTCTGATAGGCTTTAACTTGAGAGAGACAGGAAAATGTGGAGGTCAAAATGATGAACAATGGATCACATATATCGGGTTTGAATCTTGTGTTTCATTAATTGGCTGTAGGTAACTTACTCAACTTTCTGTGTTTTTTTTGTCTGTGACAAGTAGATAATAAACCTGTGACAACCTATGGTTGATTTGAGGGTTAAACTAAAAGAATTAAGAATGTGTAAAGCACTTACAACTATGTCTTCCACTTAGTGTTGTTTAAATATAAACTTAGGGGCTCCTGGGTGGCTCAATTGGTTGAGCGTCTTGACTTGATTTTGGCTCAGATCATGATCCCAGGTTTATAGGATTGAGCTTTGCATGAGGTTCCACTGAGTGTGGAGCTTGCTTGAGATTCCTTCTCTCTCCCTCTCTCCCCTGCTCATGAGTGCTTGGTCTCTAAAATGTAAATAAATAAATAAATAAATAAAATCTGTTTTAGCTATTTATATCTTTGTTATTGCAACTCCTAACTTTAAAAGATTATCCTTAAAAAGAAAAAGAAAACAAAGATACCATGAAACATGGAAACATCTTTTTTTATACTATGAATTCTTTCGTATAAAAAAGCACTAAAATATAAAAATTTAACTTTCAATTCTTGCACTTTTACTTTCTCTTTCAGGAGTGATTGTAAATACAGTGAGCTGTCTGTAGATGACATTCGAACAATACGGACTTCTTTGTATGGACTAATTAAATACTTTCTGTGCAAAGGTGGAACTCATGAAGAGATACAAAGTATTATGGGTTACATAGCTGCTATCAATGAAGAAGAACAGGTATGCTCCAGATACTCTTTTTTTTTCCACATTTAAGTTGCTATATCATCATCTTTTAAAATTACATCCATATTAAACATACTTTAAGACTAAAGTGTTTATTAGGTATAATACAATATTATGCAGTTGAAGAAGTAAATTTTATCTCCTGAAACTGAAAGTTTAATGTAGTTGGTAATGTAATAAAATACTTTAATTAGCTAGAAAGTAGTGCCTGGAAATAGTTGTTTTGGCAGTTCTGAAGCCTCCTTTTATAGGCCACATAATAAACATTTACCTGTTATCAAAGATACTGGACAGATTTCTAACATGAATTTAACATAAGTTTATAAAACCTATGCAAAAAATAAACTATAAATATATTTCTATTTTTAGATACTTTTATATACATTGTTCATTTATACCTCAGAACTACTCTGTAAGCAGTGGTTCTCAGTGTATGGTTTCTAACCATATTTACCTGGGAACTGGTTAGAAATACAAAACTGCTGAACCAGGTCTTCTGGGTGATTATGGTGCATGGCAAAATTCGCAAACCACTGATATAAAACACACAGACCAGGAAGTAATCTTCCCATTTGCACATTTGGAAGTACATATTTAGAGAGATTAGGTAACTTAAAAAAAAGTCATACAGCTACAAACCTAGGAATAGAACCCAAGTATATTTACTGCTATTTCTGTATACTATTCTCAACACCAAACTTGAGCAACCTTAATTTATATTGACTCAAATATTTTGTGCTCTTTGATAAAGTATTCTTTGTGTTCTCAGTGCTTACATGACTTCATAATTAATATTATATAGATGAGTTAACTTATATTATTTCTCTGTAAGGTTAGGCTACTTTAAAAGCTTCTTTTTATTTAAAGTAATGAGTAGCTAGTTTATTGCATAACAGGTGTATTGTCACCTGCTGTGCTTCATTGCCAATGGTATTTTCTTGGTCAGTTCAGTCAAAGAGTTATTTATTGAAAGCTTACTTACACAGAATCAACTAAGAAATTATAGGTATATAATAATGAGTTACTGTTCTTTTAGCCTAATGGAAGCAAGGGTAGGTAAGAGAGCTTTATAAATAACCTTGAAACAAGAAAAAAAAAGGAGCATGATAATATCTGTAAGAGAGATACAAAGTCCTGTGAGGTTTGCATAAAAGAATATTATATGTTGAGGAAACCAGGAAAGGCTTTATGGAAGACATGGCTTTTCATGTAGTTAAAGCACTATAGGTATGGTTTAGCAGGTGAATATGTATATTTAGAGGATACACAAAAGGAAACAAGCCAAAAGCATGATGGACGTTAAGAGGCAGGGCTATTTCATAAGGCATCAGATAGTCCAATTAAACTAGAACATTAGAGTATATATGGTTTAGGTAAATAACTGTGGTTTATGACTTTATTTGTACTTCCATATATGAGTGTGGTTGTTTGTTTTGTTTTGTTTAATTTTAAAAGCTCTTTGGAATTTTGGATATGCTAGTCAGTCTCCTGCGTACCAGCCCAACTAGAGGTCAGCTTTTCTTACTGCTGTTTGAACCAGGAAATGCTGACATACTTTATGCCTTGCTCTTAAATCAGAAGTACTCTGACAGACTAAGAGAAATCATTTTTAAGGTACAAACATTTCTTAAACATCTTTATATTTGGGGACATTTGTGAGTATATGAATTATAAGTTATCTATTTTATGAATGTAAATTCTTTTTTCATATCTGCTTTTATGTAATTTTAAATTGTTCAATTTGATGTGATGCATACTTTTCATGTTTTTATTATTTGAGTATTTAAAAACTGTATTGTAATCTGATCAATTATTTCAGTGGAAAACCCACTTGGTTATATCATTCTCTGTATAAAACTTCTCATCTCCCTTTTTTTGCCTTCTTTTAAAAAATTTTTTTCCGCATAATTGACACACAATATTATAATAGTTTCAAGCATACCTTGTAGTGATTCTACATGTTTAAACATTATGCTTTGCTCACCACAAGCATAGCTACCATCTGTCAGTATATAACGTATTACAATGCCATTGGCTATATTCCCTGTGCTGTACCTTTTATTCCTGTGACCTATTGGTTTTATAACTGGAAGCCTATACCTCCCACTCCCTTTCACTCATTTTGTCCTGTCTCTCTTTTGACTTACCATCAGTCTGGGTGGCAGGTCAGACATTTTAGCAGTAAATAATAATAACTGACTTTAGGTAGCACCACTATTTGTCAGACAGTAATACATTCTTCATATATTAGCTATCTTAGTCCTTGTAAAAACCATATGAAGTGGATATTATTTTTCCCATTTTATAGATAAAGAAAAGGCCAGAGTTTAGTAACTTGTCAGAGGATATTGAATATATTTTGTTAAGCTATCCAAAGTAGTCAGTTTGAGCTTTGCTTGAAAGCTATCCACTCAACCTTTTTTGTTAAAGAAAAATAGAGGAGTTAGTCATATTTCTACTTTTCATGACTTATTCTACTCATTATGCCTAATTACCTGTGACAGTTGTTTCCTCTTATATCATCAGTGTTAAATGTTATAAAGTCTACTTATGGGGTCATTTGTATTGCCTGGGTTTAGAATCTCAAAACTTTGAAAAAACAAGGGTGCAATAAAAATGATCTGCCATAGTCTCTCATGGCTATCAATTATGGTGACCCCCATAGCTGCTCTTTAAAACATCTGCCCAAATAACTCTTCTTGGTGGAGATTAAGAGATATTTCTCCAAAAATGACCTTATATGGATTGTTCATGACATTATTCTGCCAAAATTACTCTGTCCATAGGATTTCAGTGTCTCACTTTTAAATGTTGATCTCACTTCAGGAAGTATGGTATTATTAATTCATTCTTCCATTTTAGCATATGGTTGTGTTGCTTTACAAAATGTTTCCTTGTTCTTGAGAAGTAGTTTATAACTGTTATATAAATGTTACATAAATTATGAGATTGAGATAGAAGTATCTTTTTTTTTTCCTTTCATAGCATATCTTTGTTCTTCTTGGAGGCTGTAGGGTTTGTTTTCATCTAAGCCTTAACCATTAAAAAGGAAATTTTAAATTATTTTTTAAATAGTGACAGACTGTTCTTAGTTCTCTGTGTTGAGAAGAATATATTACTGTTGTAACCAGGTGATGGAACAAATGTTGAAATGCACAAATGTTTATGAACGAAGTAAACAACGTATTCGGCTCAGAGAAGTTGGCTATTCAGGACTGGGACTTCTTCTTAATGAAGCACCTGTTAATGCCAATCTCATTAAAAGCCTTACCAATCAAATTATAAATACAGGTATGACTAATGCTGATAATACTGATATATTTAAGAAATGTTCTTCATAGTAGAATATGTATTTGATATTCTCCATTTTTGTCCTGAAGGTTTTTTTTTTCCCCTTCCTTCTTCAGGTTACTTCGTAAATTACCTGTTATTTTTTTTTTCCCCTTCCTTCTTCAGGTTACTTCTTAAATTACCTGTTATTTGATTCAGCAGGGCTTTCCTTGGGTACTATTTTTTATTTATCTTTTTTGTTATTGTCTCCACATGACATAGCATAGTGCCATAGACCTTCAGCAAATGTTTATTGATTAATTAATAAATAATTGAGTTCTCTATAATAAGAAAAGGATGCTAGAGAAAATACATACAAAACATTCTGTCTTTTTCTTTAGGGAACTTAAATCCTTAATTTCAGATATTCTTTCAGATACTCTTTTTTGTTTCTCACTTTTTTAAATAAAACTTTTTTAGTCCTTACTATAAACTATAGTATTTATGGCAGATGCTAGGGGTTCAAAACCTGTATGATAAGGTTTTTTGTTTTGAGTGATGTACTTTCTCATTGATAAAACAGGTACATCAGATATAAGGTATGTACATAAGAAGATAAATAATAGTATAAGAACAAAACAGTATGGACGGTATGTTCAGGCAATCAAAAGAAAAGAACAGTTATTTAAGGCTTATTCAGAATGATGTCAAACATTCTAAATCTACTTTCTTTGTAAAATTTAAACATGTATAATTCTTATTTTAAATGAGAGTTATTTCATCATTTATGTAACTGTCACCCCCAGTTCATTCTTTGAGAAAGAGCTTGAAAAAGACAATGCTAGAGGCATCATGGTTCTTGATTTCAAACTGTTAGATTAAACAAAACACACATACACCAATGGAACAGAATTGAAAGCCCAGAAATACAACAGTGTATGTCTGGTCAACTAATATTTGACAAGAGATCCAAGAATACTCAGTAGGGGAAAAATAGTCTATTCAGTGAATGGTGTTGCAAAAAAGTGAGAATGGACCCCTGTCTTATACCAGTCACAAAAATTAATTTGAAATATATTAAAGATTTAAACATAAGCCCTGAACCATATAACTCCTAGAAGAAAACATAAGAAAAATCTCCTTGACATTTGGCTTGTTAATGACTTTTTGGATATGACACCAAAAGCACTAGCAACAAAAGCAAAATAAACAAATGAGGCTAACTAAAAAGCTTCTGCACAGTGAGAAAAACCACCAACAAAATGAAAAGGCAGTCTACAGGATGGGAGAAAATGCTTGTGAATCAAATATCTGAGAGGGGGGTTAATATCTAAAGTATGTAAGGAAATCATACAACACAATAGCAAAAAAAAAAAAATCCAGTTAAAAATGAGCAAAACGGGGTACCTGAGTGGCTCAGTTGAGTGTCTGACTCAGTTTCTGCTCAGGACATGCTCTCATGGTTCGTGGGATCCAGTTCCATGCTGGGCTCTGCACTGACAGCTTAGAGCCTTCTTAGGATTCTCTCTATCTCTCCCTCTCTGTCTTTCCTCCACTTGTGTGCACATGCACATATGCATGCTCTCTCAAATAAATGTTAAAAAAGTGAGCAAAGGGCTTGATGAGACTTTTTTTTAAAGTTTTATTTATTTATTTTGAGAGAGAGACAGCATGAGCAGGGAGGGGCAGAGAGAGAGGGAGAGAGGGAATCCCAAGCAGGATCCATGCCAATAGTGCAAAGCCCAAGGTGAGGCTTGAGCCTACAAACCATGAGATCATGACCTGAGCCACTATCAAGAGTCAGACACTTAACCAGCTGAGCTACCCAGCTGCCCTCTAAATAGACAGTTTCTGCATACAAGACAAAAACTAATCAGGGTATATATCCAAAGGAAATGAAATCACTAACTTGAAGAATTATCTGTATGTTCATTGTAGCATCATTTATAATGGCTAATACATGGAAACAGACTAAGTGTCTGCTATTGGATGAGTGGATAAAGAATGTGTTATGTGTGTGTATACATATATTAGACAGCCACAACAAAGAAGGAAATCCTGCCATTTGTAAAAGAATAGTCTGCAGGACATTATTATGCTAAGTGGAATAAGTCAGAGAAGGACAGATACTGTATAGTCTCACATACCAGACTCCTAGAAACAGAGAATAGGGGAGGGTGTGTGTGAGGGGTGAGGGGTGGGGCAAATGAATGCGGTGGTTAAAGGGTACAAGCTTCCAGTTACAGGGTGAGTAAGTTCTGGGATCTGATGTGCAGCATGGTAACTATAGTTAGCAATACTGTGTTATGGTCTTGAAAGTACTAAGAGCTGATCTTAAAAGTTACCACCACGAAAGGAAAATGATAACTGTGTGAAGTGATGGATGTTAATTAACCTTATTGTGGTAATTATTTTACAATATATACATACATCATCATGTTGTATACCTTAAATTTATGTGGTTTTATGTCAATTACATCTCAACAAAGCTAGAAAAAGCTAAAGGCTATCTATGGTTGACAGCAAGAGAGAAAGAAAATAAAAATGAAACAATTATTTCATTATCCATCTCTCATAGTTCTTTGGTTACCTCTGGAATTTAATTTTAACTTTTTGTTTTTTCCCCACCATAGATCCTTCTATTAATTTCAAGGACCTATTATCCATGGTATATATATCTCACAGGACACATGTAAATGTCAGGGTGGTTATCTGCAGAAAGGTTAGTGAACTTTTAAAATCTACTTTAAAGGGGTGCCTGGGTGGCTCAGTTGGTTAAGCGTCTGACTTTGTCCCAGGTCACGATCTCATGGTTCATGAGTTTGAGCCCCATTTTGGGCTCTGTGCTGACAGTTTGGAGCCTGAGCCTGCTTTGGATTCTGTCTCCCTCTTTCTCTGCCTCTCCCCTGCTTGCACTGTCTCTCAAAAATAAACATTAAAAAATTAAATATATTTTAAAAATAACAATACTGTCATACTGTGAATAGCGTTTATATTGAGTATTTTATACCAGGCGTAAGTTTTAATTTCTGTTAATTTGTAAATGGCCTCATTTTATAAATAGTTTTCTTTTTGAGGTGAATTAACTTTATGTGATCACAAAAATGTGTTCTTCCTAGACTCCCATAATTTCCTGGAAATATTCCCTTGCCCTAGTAAAAAAAATTTACTACAAGAGAATAGTTTGTAAAGAACCTTCAAAGATAATGACCATTTCTAATTCATATATGATATTTTAGAGTTTCTGAATCTTTTGAACTTTATGGAAAAGCAACAATGACTTGCTTTCAATGCACCCCTTCCTTTAGCCTTTAACTAAGTCAAGAAATAGTTATCCTGTGTGCTTCTTCCTGATTATAACCTTCTCTCTTCTCTGCTATTAAACTCTGACCTACTACTTAATTTATTTTCTAGCTTTTCCTTTTAATTTTACTCCTTAATTATGTTACAGTATTTTTCAATTATAAGTCTGGATATATATCTTTTTCTTTACTGGCCTCACAGTTTTTCATTCTATGACTATTGTATAAAGTATTACCTGGTTCCCTGTGCATGGACATTTAGATGTCTCCTATATTTCTATGTTAATAAATTTCTGCTTTTTACATATATATTTTTTTACATATACTTCTTTACATATATTTTTCCTGGTTTTGGTAATATATCTGTAGGACCTAATCCATGAAATGGAATTGCTGTGTCAGAGGTGTTTGCATTTTGCATTTTGATGGATTTTGCCATATTGTCCTTGAAGCAGGCCACATAGATTGATCCTTTCCTTTCAGCTTGAAAACAGCTTTCAATGTAGCCCAGTTTTTTCCCATTATATATATATAAAATGGACATAAGCTGAGTAATTTTATGGATATTTTATTTTAAGTTTATTTTTGAGAGAGTATCAATAGGGGAGGGACGGGGTGGGGGAAGGAGAGAATCCCAAGTAGGCTCTGTGCAGTTAGTGCAGAGCCTGATGGGGGGGTCAAACATGAACGTGAGATCATGACCTGACCTGAAATCAAGAGTCGGACACTAAACCAACAGAGCTACTCAGGCGCCCATTTTGGAAATCTGAAAATTACAAAACCATGAAAATTTCTTTGCTGTGCAAAAAAAAATGGTATTTTCTATCACTAGAGTAATGGACAGGTAGCTCACCTGTCACAGCGTGAAAAGGAAAACATCACATCATTATGACTCATCGTGACTAATTGCTTTCTATAGCAGCATCAGTATGTGTTAGAGCCATTGATATTAAAGTCCCTATCAACATTATTCATCTGTGAAACTTGTCAGAGATAAAAGAGATTTTCTAAATACTGGGGGCAAAAATTCTTTTCATCTACATAGAATTTTTTTGTCTTTGTGATAAAAACATCTTAAGGGTCTTAACTAAATACCTGACAGTGTTTGAGAATTTGTTTTAATCCAAAAAACTGGGAAATGAGTTGGATAGTAGAGATTAATACACATTGACATATCTTTATCTATTCTTTAATTTCAGGTTCTTTTTCAGCTAACTAGCAGTATCCATTTTTTTGTAATTAATGTTTTCAAATTAAAATACAGTTTTTTTGGTGCCTGGGTGGCTCAACCAGTTGAGCATTTGATTCTTGATTTTGGCTCAGGTCATGATCCTAGGGTTGTGGGATCCAGCCCCACATTGGGCTTGTGCTAAGCATGGAGACTGCTTAAGATACTCTCCCTCTGTCTTTGTCGCTGTCTCTCTCTCCCTCTTCTCTTCCCCCTGCTTGTGCTCTTTCTCTCTCAAATAAGTAAATAAATAAAATATAGTGTTTAATTTGTACCATATAGAATTAATGAAAGTGGTTTGGTTTTTTTTTTTTTTTTTTTTTGGTAAAAGCAACCATTGACTTTGCCTGGAAATAAAAATGAGATGGGGAAACAATCTTGGGACATCTAGGTTCTATTAAAGTATTTGTGTGTCATATTTACTCTGCTAACCTTAGGGCCAGAATAGGGCCTGGTACAGAGTATATATTCAGTATTTGCTAAACAAATGCAGTAGGCTCATGGAAAGTACTTAGTTGAGAAGATACAACTTTTTTACATTTTATATGTATCTTCATTCTATTTATATTTTCTCTGACCAGATTTAAGTAATAACATGAGTGTGTTGACATGTGAGGATCATTTTACTTTTTTTCTTTTTTATCTTTCAGCAAGTATTAAAGTACTCTGTACAATGAGTAATATGCAGGTTAATAACCCTCTAGATAGTTTGTAATACAGTTAAGAACAAAATTTTTGAAAGTGTATCTTCACACAGTTTCTTATTAAATTACTTTGTCATTAAAATAACTGAGAAGGGGTGCCTGGGTGGCTCAGTCGGTTAAGTGTCTGGTCATGATCTCACGGTTTGTGGGTTCGAGCCCCGCGTCAGCTCTGTGCTGACAGCTCAGAGCTTGGAGCCTACTTCAGATTCTGTGTCTCCGTCTCTCTCTGACCCTCCCCTGCTCATGCTGTCTCTCCCTGTCTCTCAAAAATAAATAAAAAACATTTAAAAAATTAAAAATAAATAAAATAAATAAAATAACTGAGAGCTGGTTTTGACGTGAAGTACTGTGTACTTTTTGACAAATTTTGTATTCTTAATCTCTTCACAGATTTTACAGATTTTGCAGTCCCAGTCAGATGCAGCACATCAAATATCTCAACAAGTGGGTTGGCAAGACACTTTGGTTAGGCTCTTTTTAAAAACAAATTTTGAAAATGGAAATACTCTTCATAAGCACGGTAGAGTTCTTTCAGTGAAAGACAATGATAAAAATGTGGTGGGTGAAGATCTTAAGAGGAACTTCGATGAAAAGACAGATGAAGAAAAAATCAACTCTTTTGCCTCAGCTAATGTGTCTTCCGATCAGTGGAGTTTAGAGGATAGACACTCTCTAGACTCAAACACACCACTGTTTCAAGAAGATAGTTCTGTGGGAGAATTATCTTTCAGATCAGAGAATCAAGAAGAATTCTGGAATAGTAATCCTTCACATTTGAGTTTAGATTTCAGTGGCATGGACTCATGTGAACTGAGCGACAGCGGAAGTCACATGCCAGACAGCCTGCCTAGTACACCATCCCCAGTTGAATCTACTAAATCATTTTCTGTGCCGTCTGACAAAGAGAGCAGCATCACAAATGATACGGGGTTTAGTGATGACTCATCTTTACTTGAAAGCCAAGAGGTAAAATTCCTTATTTGTCCAAAAGCAGTTTAATTTTCATGTATCTATGATATATTTCTAATCCTTAGAATTGTGTAATTGTTAACAATTTCATATTATATTCATGTTCTAAGTCTCAAGATCTAAGATTTTGGAAGCCTAAAAGTCACTAAATTGTGTCTTGAGAGCAAAACCAGTGTCGTATTCATCCTTGTATCTCTAGGGCCTACCTAGCAAAGTTCCTGGTTCATCAAGACACATTAAAAATATGTCAGATGATTACAGTCACTGTTTGCGATGGTTCCTTTTATGTGCTTTTAATACCTCCTCCTTCCAGTAACTTAATATTATTTAACTTTTTTATAGAGATGTGAGGAGGAGCTTCTTCAATTACTGACAAATATTTTGAACTACATAATGTGTAAGGGACTAGAAAAGTCAGATGATAATACTTGGATTGAACGGGGACAAGTGTTTTCAGCACTAACTAAACCAGGAATATCCAGTGAGCTACTTCGACCATCAGATGAAATAAAATTAATGTAAGCATTCATTCATTTGGTGATTTACCCTCTTCTTTTGGAGTGTTCAGGAGTCTAAGATATTATTTATTGAACATTTATTCAGTATCCAGTGGGTGTAGTGAGAGAAAAGGAGAAACTGTACACAGCTCCTTTTCCTCTCTGTTGCCATTTTAGTGGAATCTAGAGGGACATTCAAAAGTAATTCCAGTGTGAGGAGATTTAAATCTTTAGTTTGGTCTTAAAGGATTACATATTCCTTGTTGTTTAAACTAGATTTGATAATATCTAAGCACTTAGTGCATTGTGTTCTACAATCTTGTCCAAATTTGAGGATTTCCATGCTAAAGGAAGCAAATAGTGTTTTCATAGAAATTATTTCCTAAAGCATTTAGAGTTCTCTGCAAGGCCAGACCCTCTGCAAGACATAAGCTGTTTCTAATCTTCCCAATTTAGAGCTTTAAAGAAACTTTAAATTATCTCATAGAAACTGGAATTTGAAATATTTTAATAGCTTTTTTATAGTCAAGTAGAACAGATAACTTTTACTTTGCCTTTGTTTTATACTTACTAAAGATAGATACTTCCAAGATTAAAAAGTTGCTTCATTGGGGCGCTTGGGTGGCTCTGTTGGTTAAGCGTCTGACTTTAGCTCAGGTCATGATCTCGCAGTTTGTGGGTTGAGTCCTACATTGGGCTCTGTGGTTACAGCTCAGAGCCTGGACCCTGCTTCAGATTCTGTGTTTCCCTCTTTCTTTGCCCTTCCCTATTTCTCTTCTCTCCTCTCTCTCTCTCTCTCAGAAATATTTTTTAAAAATTTATTTTTTATTATTTTTTTAATATTTTATTGTCAAATTGATTTCCATACAACACCCAGTGCTCTTCCCCACAAGTGCCCTCCTCCATCACCACCACCTCTTTTCCCCCCTCCCCCTTTCCCTTCAATCCTCAGTTCATTTTCAGGATTCAGTAGTCTCTCAAGTTTTGCATCCCTCTCTCCCCCCAACTCTGTTTCCCTCTTCCCATCCCCCTGGTCCTCCATTAGGTTTCTCCTGTTTTCCTGTTAGACCTATGAATGCAAACATGGTTTCTGTCCTTCTCTGCCTGGCTTATTTTTTTTTAAATTTAAAAAAGAAAGTTTCTTCATTTTGGTTAGATACTGTCTACAGTGTCCTCGAATCTCTGTCTGTGATAGTGTATCTTTAGAAATACAATCATTTTGACAAATACTTGATTTTTTCATGTTTGACTATTTTTCTAAGCTGAAAATGGTTTTAAGAGGATTTATTTCACACTTAGTTTGCTACAGAAGATGTTAGAATGGGCAGTTATGGAAAACAGAGACTCAAACATGAATCCAGTAACTGCTGAAAATGCTTTACGGCTCATCATGATCATACAGGATTTTCTACAGTCAGAGGGGCTTGTTAATTCAAACATGTGGACTGAGAAGGTACAGTAATAACTCTTTGAAATTACTTTCTATAGTCAAGCACTTTATTCAAGGAAAAAAACTTTTGTACCCCCCTCTTTTTAGAGCATTAAAATTTAATTGGATGCAACAAACATGGATTAACAGTTAACCAATTTTGTTAGCTATTACTAAGATAATTCTTTTGGCCTTTTCCATTTGTACATTAAACTAGTTTTGAAACATTTATGATGTGTATTTCAGTTGGGGAAAATTCATCAGTTGATTTTAAGATGGAATATTTTTATTTCTCAATTTTTCCCTTGTGGTAGCTTTTCGAGGATTTGATGCTTCTCTTCGATGGTCTGTTGGTTTGGTATTCTGCAAGTTCAGAACTGCAAAAACTTTCTCGAATTCAAATCCAGTTGCTTCTAGGATTCATTGGAATGGGTAATTTGCAGGTTTGTCAATTCTGCATTATATTTTATGCTTTGTATGCAGTATAGGAATTATTTGTGTAATAACCAAATGATAATATTTAATGTTATTAATGTTTAATAATTTAATTTTAAATGATAATTTCAGTATTTTAATTTATTAGTTTCAAAAATACCCAGTTTCAGTTTTGTTAATCAGAAAGAAGCTTCAGAGGTAGCTCGTTGATGGTTTCTTTCTGATTCAATATAAGCTTAAGGTTTCTGTTGGGTCCGGCCCGCGTGGCAGTAAATCCTTGCAGGTTCTTGATCCTGAGAGAGGGAGAGAAAGGGCAGGAAGGGGGAGCACAGAGAGTAAAGACAGCACACACTTTCTGATCAAGCCTCTCCTTCTTTATTCAGCAAACACCGTATCTTATAAAGCTTTTTAGGCAAGAGAACAAGGCAGCTGACCTAGGTCAGTTGCTAGGAAACAGGGTCAAGGGATTAAAGCTAGGGTAAAGAAGGAAATAAACTAAGGTTTTTAGCACTGCACTGGAGGGCCGCTACCACCCTGCCTGTGGGCGATTGATCTTTGTTCTTCTGGCTTCTCCTCTGGCAGGGAGTGGTGCTCCCCTGCCTATTTTTGCAACTCCCCTCAGGGAGTGACATATCCTAGCAAATGGCCAAGCAGGTGAATCTTTGCCGCTCCCCACAGGTTTCCTTTTTAACAATTTATACATAGCTTATATTAGGAGGTATTAGATCTATCATCTCCAGTGTAGCTAGGAAGTGTATAACCTGCCTAGACTCTTTATACTTGTCTCTTAAACATGTGCAGTTTAGGGTTTTTATTTTTAGGGAAATTATTTATTTTTGTTTCTTTTAGATCTTTTTCTATTACTTTACAAATCTATAGTTTTACATTATATATAATTTTTTAATTCATCAAACACTGTGAATCCCTACCAAGTTTGAGCATTGTGCTAGGTCTTCAAAATACAGATAAATAAAATATAGACCCGAGGAATATTTATTATTTCTATTTTTAATTAAAAATTTTAGGGGCACCTAGGTGGCTCAGTCGGTTGAGCATCTGACTTCCTCTCAGGTCATGATCTCATGGTTTGTGGGTTCGAGCCCCATGTCAGGCTCTGTGTTGACAGCTCAGAGCCTGGAGCCTACTTCTGATTCTGTGTGTGTCTCTCTGCCTCTCCCCAACTTGTGCTCTGTCTCTGTCTCAAAAATAAATAAACATTAAAAAAAATTTTTTTTTTAACTTTTTAAAGTTGGGGAATGTTCCTGGGTGGCTCAGTTGGTTAGGCATCTGATTCCTGATTTCAGCTCAGGTCATGATTTCAGGCTCTGGCCTCATGATTCTCTCACCACCTCTCTCAGCCCTTTCCCCACTTGTACTCCTCCACCTATTTCAAAATAAAAGGCCATATTTTTCAATATATATTTTTTCCTAATTGTAAAAGTAAAACATGATTTACATGGAAAATACACAAAAACATAAAGAGAAGAAAATAAATCTGTCCTTCCATAGCCCAAGAAGAAATAATTGTCAATATTTTTCTATGCATATATCTTTTTCAGATGATTGAAAACATCATATATTTTGATTATTTTATGTTCCTTTTTCTTACAATTATATTGAACTCCTTTCATCACATTACTGACTTTTTAAAAATAGGATTTTTGGGGGGGCTTCTGAGTGGTGGCTCAGTAAGTTGAGTGTTTGACTCTTGGTTTTGGCTCAGGTCATGATTCCAGGATCATGGGATAAAGCCCTGCAACAGGCTCTGCACTGAGCTTGGAGCCTGCTTGAAATTCTCTTCTCCTCTCTCTCTGTCTCTGTCTCTCCCTCCCAACTCCTCTCCCCCACTCCCCCGGTTGTGCTTGCTCTATTTTTATAAATAAAAATAAAATTAAGATTTTAAAAATAGTGGTTTTTTCTTAATCATAAAAGTAACATATTATTGTAGAAACATGGAAAATGTAGAACATCTAAGTAAATAAGATTTGTTTTCTGGTACACAGATTGTGGAATCTTCAATTGTGTATCCATTCAAATGCAATTTGAAAATACATATACTTAAAAAACAATTCTTTGTATAGTATTTCCAGTCTAAAACTACATCCTAAAATAATAATCTAAAATACCAAACAGCTTGATAGATGTTCATGGTGGCATTCTGGGTTTTTTTCTACCTAGAAATAGAATGAAGATAGCTTTTGGGGCTTTTTCATTAACATTAGCCTGATGGCTCTTAAAACAGTTGCAGCCAGCATGGCAGGTAGATATGAGAACTCTTGGTTTTGAGGTTGTTTTTTCCCCCTCACTTTTAGTTATTCTCAGTGTTTCTCTTTAATGAAATTTCCATAAATATCTATTTGTTTAATTTGTTCACCATTAAATAAATACTCAATGCCTGTCCCATAATAGGGCTCTATAAATTCTTGTTAAATAAAGAGTCCAGAACCTATATATATATATATATCTTGTTTACCAGTAGTTAGTAACCTAAAACATTTTTTACTGGCTAGTTGTTTAATTTTATTCTCTCAGGAATAAAAGCATATTTCTCTGAAGTTGTACATGTTAAAGGCTGGGAAAGCAATTTCTTCCCCTAAGGGATTATAATAGAGGTTCTTTGCCAGTCTGACTGCAAACTTGTTTTCTGTGGCTCATACTTACTGGTTAATTGCCAGTGTGTATGTATTAGAAGATGTCACATAAATGTCAACATTTCCTAGCTTATCTCTAAAGTAGGACTAGGTTGTTGATTTATTAGGTACAGCATATGGTCTCCATTTTGTGTGGTTTCCTCTTCCCCCAGTTGTCTTAGCTAAGCCAGTGATGAGAACATGAAATTACCTTGTGGGACATCCCCCATAGTAGTTATATTAGATAGGAGGAACTAGGGCATCAGTATTTTTTATAATTTCTCAAGTGACCCTCATGCAATACTCTTTGTAATAGGGGTAGGGGGAATCATATATATATCTGTATGTGATGTGCGTATGTATCCAAAATTAAGGCAGTGGTCAAGTAAATTATCTTGTATTCATTGAAGTATCTTTATACTTCTAAATAAACATATAAACATTATTTAATACCATGATATTAAGTTAAAAGCAAAGCACTAGATGTTTAACTTTTTATATAAACAATACTTTAAAAAACACATAGCAGGACATCCAGATGGCCAGCAGGTACATGAAACGATGCTCAGCATCACTCATCATGAGGGAAATACAAATCAAAACTACACTGAGATACCACCTTACGCCAGTCAGGGTCGCTAAAATGAACAAATCAAGAGAATATACATGCTGGTGAGGATGTGGAGAGACGGGCACCCTCCTACACTGTTGGTGGGAATGTAAACTGGTGCAGCCGCTATGGAAAACAGTGTGGAGGTTCCCCAAAAAACTATCCATAGAACTCCCCTATGACCCAGCAATAGCACTGCTAGGGATTTACCCAAAGGATACAGAAGTGCTGACGCATCGGAGCACATGTACCCCAGTGTTCATAGCGGCAATTTCTACAATAGCCAAATCATGGAAAGAGCCTAAATGTCCATCACCTGATGAATGGATCAAGAAGATGTGGTATATATATATACGATGGAGTACTATATAGCAATGAGGAAGAATGAAATCTGGCCATTTGTAGCAAAGTGGATGGACCTTGAGGGTGTCATGCTAAGTGAAATAAGTCAGGCGGTTAAGGACAGATACCATATGTTTTCACTCATAGGTCTAACAGGAGAAACCTAAGGACCATAAGGAGAGGAAGGGGGAAAGAGAGCTGGGGAGAGTGAGGGACACAAATCATGAAAGACTATTGAATACTGAGAACGAACCATGGACTGAAGGGGGAAGGGGGTGATGTGATGGCCATGGTGGGGGGCACTTGTGGGGAGAAGCACTGGATGTTACATGGAAACCAATTTGAAAATAAACTATTAAAAAAACAAAAACAAAAAAAAATAAATTAAAAAAACATAGCTAAAAGGCCAACTTTATTAGCACTGGTATTTCCTAGATGATGAGTTTTAATGACCTTTTTCTTTTTTTTATGTTTGTTTATTTTTGAGAGGGAGTGCAAGTGGGAGAGGGGTGTAGAGAGAGAGAGGGACAGAACACCTGATGTGGGCTCAGAGCTGACAGCAGCGAGCCAGATGTGGGGCTCAGACTCGTGAACTGAAAGATCATGACCCGAGCCAAAGTCAGATTCTCAACTGACTGAGCCACCCAGGTACCCCTAAGAAAAAAGGTATGGCCTTTTTTCTTATATTTGTTGGTCTCCATTAGAATTAAGCTGCTTTACTCAGATTCAAAAAGTAAAGTTAAGGATTTGGGAAGTCTGAGGGGAGTAGAAAAGCTTCAGCAGTAGAAGCTTATTTTAAAAGTAGAGAAGTTAGGGTTGCCTGGTTGGCTCAGTTGGATAAGGATCTGACTGCTATTCAGGTTAAGATCTCAAGGTTGATGAGTTCGACCCCTGCATTGGGCTCTGTGCTGACAGCTTGGAGCCTGAAGCCTGCTTCAGATTCTGTGTCTCCTCCTATGTCTCTCAAAAATAAGTAGATAGGGGCGCCTGGGTGGCTGAGTTGGTTGAGCTCAAGTCATGATCTAGTGGTCCGTGGGTCTGAGTCCGGTATCGGGCTCTGTGTGGACAGCTTAGAACATAGAGCTCACTTCAAATTCTGTGTTTCCTTCTCTCTTTATTCCTACCTCAATTTCTCTCTCTCTCAAACATAAATAAACATAAAAAATAAACATTAAAAAATTTTAATATAATTCCCCTATTCTTGCACACTATTAGAAAGAGTGGAATGGATGTTTGGGTGATTAATTATCCACTGCATCTTTTCTGTATCTTCTACTTTTATAATTGTTTTTTTTTTAAACCTGAAGAGTCAAAGATCTTTTGCTAAATGTCTACATTATTTTGTTCTTTCTCACCTTTACTGCTTTCCTCAGGTTTGTGCAATGGCATCAGCTAAGCTAAACACCCTCCTTCAGACCAAAGTGATTGAAAATCAAGATGAAGCATGTTACATTTTAGGGAAGCTGGAACATGTTCTGAGTCAGTCAATCAAGGAACAGACTGAAATCTACTCATTTCTGATTCCTCTTGTCCGTACCCTGGTTTCCAAAATTTATGAACTTCTCTTCATGAACTTGCATCTGCCTTCTTTACCTTTTACCAGTGGTAGTTCTTCATTTTTTGAAGATTTTCAAGAATATTGCAGTTCAAATGAATGGCAAGTTTACATTGAGAAATATGTAAGTTTTATCTGAGTGAATTTTTCCATTCAGTTGTCATTTTTATTGGAAGTATGTATTAAATTTGTATATATATGTTATTTTTTATAAGATTGTGCCTTACATGAAGCAGTATGAAACCCTTACATTTTATGATGGTCATGAGATCATGGCACATTTTTGGAAGGATTGTTATGAAGCCTTAATGGTGAATATGCATAAACGAGACCGGGAAGGAGGAGAAAGCAAGCTTAAGTTTCAGGTAAAAATCATTGAATGTTTTTAGTATCTAGTTTTTTTTATATTGATTTCAACTATTTGATATTCAAATGAAAGTAATAGCAAGTCTGAACTTTGGAGAAGAATGCAGTTTCCTATTTGAAAATTATTTCAGAATTGAAAGAAAAAGACTAATCAGTAACAAAAAGTTAATATCAATGTTCTATGCATAGCAGATATATAGAAAGTATATTAAGCTGATAGTTCATATCTCTAAGGAGGCTGGGAATATATTCGTGCTTAGAGAAAATTGATAGTACTAACTACTTGCTTTAGAAAAGAAGACCTCTAATTTATGTTTCTATCTTAAAAAAGGAAACTAAACTAGTTTCTAAATAAGAAACAAATAAAAATAAGAGCAAAAATCAGTGAAACTAAAAGCAAGAAAATAGAGAAAACTAGTAAAACCAAAATCTAGTTCTTTAAAATGTCAATAAAACCGATCAACTTCTAGCACATTAATAAAGCAAGAAAAAAGAAAGTGAAAAAGTACCATTACCAGAAATGACGGTAATATCACCATAGACTCCACAGACATCAACATGATAATAAGTTACTACCACAAACCAATCTACGCACCTAAATAAGATGAGTTAAATGGCTCAATTTCTTGACAAATAACAAATTTTCAAAATTCAGTAATAAGTTGATAATCTAGTCTTTTATCTCTTAAAGAAATTGGATTTATAATTTAAAAATGTTCTAAAAGGGAAGATTCCAGGCCCACGTGGTTTCATTGGTGAATTCTGTAGAACATTTCATGGAGAAATAACACTAATTCCTCAGAGTCTCTTCATTAAACAGAAAAATTGAGTCACTTCCCAACTCATTATGTGACGACATTGTTCTCTCCTTATTGAAACCATACAAAAATAGTACAAGAATACACCTGAAGCTCATATAACACTGTATGTTAATTATACTGGAATTTTAAAACCTCAAAAATGGTACAGGAAAACTATAGATCAATATCTCTTAGGAACATTGATGCAACCCAGTTACAGCAGTATATAAAAAAGTAATACATCACACCACATAGAGTTTATTCTAGGAATGCAAGATTACTTCAACTTTTGATAATTAGTCAATATAAGGATAATGGACCAAATTCATATTTATTAAAAAAAAAACTACATAATCATATCAGTAGATGAAGAAAAAGCATTCGACAAAATTCATCTGTGTTATGATCAAAACTCTCAGAAAACTAGAAATAGAATCTCAACAAAAATCTTACAGCTAGCTTCACATTTATTTTAAAGTTTGTTTATTTTGAGAGAGAGCACACACATGCATGAGTGGAGGAGAGGTAGAGAGAGAGAGGGAGAGAGAGAAAATCCCAAGGAGGCTCTGTGCTATCATTGCAGAGCCCTACAACAGGGCTCAGTCTCAGGGATCTTGAGATCATGACCTGATCTGAAATCAAGAGTCTCATGCTTAACCAACGGAGCAACCCAGGCACACTGCTAGCTTTATATTTAAATACTTAAAGGTGGCTGAAAATGTCTATTCTCAACCACTCTTGTAGTTAGTCACTGTTGTATTATATGTCCTAGCAAATGCATTAAGAATAGGGAAAGAAATAAAGTCATTTACATTGGAAAGGTAGAAATAAAACTGTTTGTAGATAATATTATTATGTAGATGATCCTAATGAATTTACCAAAAATCTACCTCAATTAATGAGTTTAGCAATATTGCAGGACACACAATACACAAAATTTAATCGTAGGTCTATATACTAACAATTAACAATTATAAACATTTTGAAAAAGTATAATTTATAGTATCTCTAAAAAGATTAAGATACTTAGATATCAATCTAACAAAATATGTACAGATAAGACTCTGATGAAACAAATTTAATAAGTAAAAATACATTTATTCCTTAAAATAGGTATAAAAAGAAGCATTTGTAATCCACCACTGTTAACATTTTGGTATATATCTTTCCTGAGTTTTATTTATGTATATAAAAATGGCACCATTTTCATCTGCTGCTCTTTTCTTAAAATGTATTGTGAGCATCTTTCCATGCCATTATATGACTATGTACTATTCCATTATTTTATGTATTAGAACATAATTAAATTTATGTCCCAGTTTTGGATCTAATTTGTCAATGTTTTCTTCATTTTAAGTAGTATTGGTCACCTTATAGTCATATTTTTATGCTTATTCAGGATGGCTTCCCTAAGATAAGTGAAATTATTGGATGCAGCACTGGATAAAAACTCTTCTTTTGCTCTCATAGAAGTTCTGTTAGTTTCTATTCCAACCAGCATTTTCTTTGTAAATTCATCCTTAGCTTTTTGGGTAAACCTAACTTTAGAATATTCTTATCGGTTGAACTTCACTAATTGTGAAATTGATGTTTAATTATAATGGAGTTGTTGTGACCTCTTCAGTTTTCTTAGCATTGACCTGTTTCAAATATTTAATAATACCAACTCATTGATTTCACAATGGTCTAGTAATAATTATAACAACAATTATAGTAATAAGAGCTACAGTTTACTGAGAGCTTGCTACTTTTCTGGCAGTATAGTAAGTATTTTAAATCTTAATCTTTTTTGATGACAAATATAGTCAACTTCATCTTAGAGATGAGAGGATACTGGGCCTCGGAGAATTAAGTACCTAAGATCTGTACCCAGGCCTGACTCTAAACTCTTAACTGCACTGTGCTGTATTATCTCTCTAAAAGATGCCTTTTAAATCAACATCTAATCCATGTCTTCAACTGTTTTTTTTTTTTTCAACATAATTCAGTATTGATTTTGTGAAACAAATACTGTTAGTTTCTGAAAAATGAGTATCTGTGTGAGTCAGATAAACCAGTCTTAGTACTTGTTTTTTGAAAACTATAAAACTTAATTTCAGGACTCAGTTATATCTTGATAGAACCTATTATCAGAGTAAATTTTATCCTGAAAATTGGAATAAGTTTGTGAATTCGTTTGCTGACTAGGATATTATCCAGAGAGCAGCAATTCAAAGGATTAAATTTTTCATTGTGAGAGATTTGCCCCTGTACATTTCGCCTTTCAGGTCCTGAGTAGTCGCTGTGGATGTGGTTATTCTTCCTTCTACTTCATTTAAGGATGAATTTCATTCCAGTGCCTTAAAAACCAAAAGATCCCAAAGGAAGATAATTTTACTTGACATTATAAGGTTAATAAATCTGAGTTTTAAAATCCTGTATTGAGGTGCATCATCTTTGAAGTTCTTCATGTGTTTATTGTTGTTTAGATTTTTAAAAATTTTTACAGAATACAGATTATAGAATCCTATGCTTCATTAAAAAATTATCCTAATGGAAAAAGAAAATACTGTTGCTTATCAGCTTCTTTTTTTCCTGTATGATTATATTGGATCAAATATTTTAAATTATGGCATTAAAATTTAAATATACCTGTAAATATATGATTCAATGCAATTATTTATTGCTGTTTCAGGAGTTTTTTGTGGAGCCATTTAATCGAAAAGCACGCCAAGAGAACTTGAGATATAATAATATGCTTAAACAACTTAGCAGTCAACAGTTAGTCACTCTGAGACGTTGGACGGCGATACAGCTCTATCTTACATCTGAAAGGGGACCTTGGGCTGAAAGGTAGGAAGATATAATTTATTAAATATCCTTTCTTCATTAGAGCTTTTGTCCAGAACTTTTTGAGCCAGTGACCTCTCCAATCCAATTTTTAAAACATTCAACTTATAAAGAATTGCTTTTAATTAATTTGGTTGTCTTTTTGTGAATTCCAGGTCTGGTATGTTCAGAGCTTCATATATATATGTGTTTTCACCATGGAGTTACTTCCCTTTCTTTTACCCTGTGATATAGAATTTAAGTCTTGAATGAGTTTACTTCTTTCTGCTTGATACTGCCTCTTTGAGCTGGAGTTAGTGATGTTATGTGTTTGAATATTTTACAGTTTATTTACTTGACCTTAAGTTACTTATATTTTGCTGAATCATATATATATATACATGCTTTTTTTATTGTGGCAAAATACACATAAACTTTACCATCTTAACCACTTAAAAATACACAATTTAGTGACAATTAAGTACATTCATAATGTGCAATCATTACCATGTCCAGCTTTAGAACGTTTTCATTACTGCCAGAAGAAACCCAGGACCCGTGAAGCAGTCACTATTGTTCCTTTACCCAGTCCCTGGCAACTACCAGTCTGTATTTTGTCTTTATTGATTTGACTATTCTTGACACTTTATATAGATGGAATCTTACAAATGTAGCCTTTTGTGCCTGGCTTCTTTCACTTAGCATAATGTTTTCATTATATTTGGGTTGTTTTCTTGTGGCTTTTGTAAATAGTACTGCTTTGAACATTTGTAAACAAGGGTTTATTTTCAAAGGTCTGTTTTTAATTCTTTTCAGTGTATACCTACAAGCAAAATTGTTAGGTCATGTGATAATGCAATGTCGTACTTACTGAAGAATTGCCAAACTGTTTTCCACAGCAACTGTATCATTTAACATTCCCATTAGCAATGTTTGTGGGTTCTATCTAGTTTCTCCGCAGCCTTACCAGTATTTGTAAAATTTTTCCATTTTTTAAAATTATGACTGTCCTAATGGATGTGAAGGGGTACCTTATGATTTTGATTTGTTTTTTCTTTATTTAAAAATATTTTTAATGTTTATTTTTGAGAGAGAGCACAAGTGGGGGAGGGCCAGAAAGAGAGGGAGACAGAAACTGAAGCAGGCTCCAGGCTCTTAGTTGTCAGCCTAGAGCACAACGCTGGGCTTGAACTCACCATGAGATTCTGACCTAAGTCAAAGTCAGACACTTAACTGACTGAGCAACCCAGGTACCCCATTGATTTGTATTTCTTAATGACCAGTGACATTGAGTATCTTTTCATTTGTTGGCTTTTTGTATATCTTTTTTGGAGAAATGTGTTTTTAAATTCTTTGCCCATTTTCAAATTGGATTGTTTGATGTTTTGTGGTTGAGTTGTAATAGTTCTTTTTCTTAGTAATAGACCCTTATCAGATCTATGATTTGTAAATGTGGAGATTGTCTTTTCATTTTCTTGGTACTAGCCTTTGGTACACAAAAAGTTTTTAATTTCGAAGTCCAATTTATGTGTTGTTGATATAATATCTAAGAAACTATTCCCAAGTCCAAGGTCATGAAGATTTACTTCTATCTTTTCTTCAAAGAGTTTTAGCTCTTATATTTAGATCTTTGATCTATTTGTAATTATATTCTCTTTATTTGTACTAAAGTTATTATTTTATTTTGAACACTGCATTTGGAATAAATTCGTTGTATACCTAGTTAAGAACTACCATTGAACAGTTAAAGAGTGAAATCTATCAAGCTGTAAATGTGAAGATTTATGTTCAATTCAATTTCTGCTCCCTGTAAACAACATGACATTTCAGGCAAATAATTTAGCCTGTCATATGCTCTTCATGTATAAACTGAAACTGTATATATTTGCATTAGTTTTCTTTCATGATTGCTTGGGTCAAATGAGATAATGAATATGAATGTTTTTATAAAATGATGTTAAACAAATGTAAAATTCCTAATACTTTCTTACGCTGTTTCAATCAATCTTTATAACTTCAACCTCAGTAATTTTACTTGTTTACTTTTGAATATTCGTAGAAGACAAAATCCAATTCACTGGAAACTAGCTAATGTAGAAAATTACTCCCGCATGAGACTTAAATTGGTGCCAAATTATAACTTCAAAACTCATGAAGACGCTAGTGCTTTGAGAGATAATCTAGGTGAGTTCCAATGGCTGTTTAATTGTTTTTTGAAAATAATGAGGGTATTAGTGGGTTGGTTATTGTTTTTATTATTTGTTTCAGGATTTCTTACTCATGAAGGAAGGATGACATTTTATAATTATTTCTTTTTCAGAATGTTAAAGTTTTATTTACAAAGCTTTGTCATACAGAATATAGTTGATATTTAAATGGTTGCATATGTTAAATGCTGTTCTTTGGCCTAAATCTAAGATGATTCCTATTTCAATTAATTGTAATTTTTCAAGGAATAGCATACTTTGCAGTCATAAAATTATACTGTAGTTTATGTGCAGTGCTTTGCCTCTTATATCAATTAAGGTACATTGAAACAGTGGTTCTTTTCCCTTAGTATTTTGCTTACCAAGTCTGAAGCTAATATTAGATATATTTAGAATTCTTAGCAACCCTTTAGATTTTTGTTTTATAACCTGTTCTTAAATTTTTTTATGTCTTTATTTTATTTTGAGAGAGAGACAGAGACAGAGAGTGAGCAGGGAAGGGGCAGAGCGAGAGGGAGACACAGAATCTGAAGCAGGCTCTAGGCTCTGAGCTGTCAGCACAGAACCTGATGCGGGGCTTGAACCCACGAACTGCGAGATCATGACCTGAGCCAAAGTCAGCCACTTAACCAACTGAGGCACCCAGGCACCCCTTATAACCTGTTCTTACACCCTTAGTATCTTAGATAGGCCAGTATCTTTTTCTAGAAAAAAAGTGCAAAAACACAGAGCTTAGCAGTATTTCAAAACAGATTTTAAAGAGTCTCCACAACTCTTTAGGCAACCCTTCTTTTTTGACCACCTTTCTGACCCTACCTTTCTGACTTGGTATCTCCCTTTTTGAAGGCAGGTCTGTCAAATACTCAGTATAATTGATTGTTGAATCATTGGCAATCATGTGTATACTAAATTGTGATTGTTTTATTGTAGCCACCTGTCTTCAGTGGCTAAGTTTTAGATGAAATTCAAGTAACAGTTTTTAAATCTTTTTAAAGCTGCCTTAATATATTGGCCAATACATTTAATGCCATAAATTAATCAAGAGTACTGTCTATGATGCCTACCATTTATGGTCTTTTGTCCTAAAATAAATAAGACACAGAAACTGAATTTCGTTAATGCAAAATAATAGTCCTACTCATTAAAGAAACTCTGAGAATATCTTATATAGAAATAGTTAAAAATATCTTGTCGTCCCTGTACATATCTTGAGATTATTATACTTTCTCTTCTCATTGAAATTTGACTTACTCAGGAAATATCTATTGATGAATGACTTGAATCTTGTAATACTTAAAAGAATTCGGTCCCCTATTTTTTCTTTGTTTTTGCCAAGAAATCCCACCCCAGGAAATTCCTGTTCTTCTTCCTTTCCTCACTTGTTTATACATGTACACAGGTAGAATTTTACATCCCTTCTCCTTGGTTTTAGTTAAGTATAGGAAAACTAGTGTTCTTTCTTTTTTCTTTCTTTTTTTTTTTAATTGTTTAGTTAAGTAATCTCTACAACCAATATGGGGCTCAAACTCACAACCCTGAGATCAAGAGTCACATGCTTTCTGGACTGAGCCAGTTAGGTGCCTCTTCTTTCTTTTTTTCATCTCTCAGTTTTTCTCCTTATCTAATGTTCAAAAGTACCCCAAGTATAATAGTGACAATGAGATAGTATAGAAGAAAAAATACCTTTCAAAGTGAAATTGGAAATAGTACAAGACCAGTAGCATCAATCTAAAAAGCTTTTTAAAGTTCTCTCAAGTATACTTCAGAATTAACTGCAAAATGTTCTACCTACTCCTTATTTTTGTCTATAAGTATTTTCATTAGCTGCCATGATTCATGGTATTTTTAAAGACATTCTATTTTGTTTTGTTTCATGTACCCCAGTTCTGCTTTGTAAACATCCCACTCAAATATACAGGATAGTGTTGACACTGTGGGCTAACATACAAACTTATTCATTATCTGTAACATTTTTGATGGAAAATTATATGTAAATTCCAAACAAGTGATTTGTGAAATATCTTTTGTAACACAACCACTTTTAAACTGGACAGCAACATGTAGAAGAATGAAACTAGACCAGTCTCTTACACCATACACAAAAATAAGATCAAAATGGCTGAAGGACCTGAATGTGAGACAGGAAACCATCAAAACCCTCGAGGAGAAAGTAGGGAAAAACCTCCTAGAC